>NC_137610.1:42978668-42986168 GCF_963280865.1 Gymnoscopelus braueri | reverse complement strand
TAGGAAATGGAAAAATAAAGAACCTGTGGTTCCAATGGATCCAATGTTGTTATTATTTAGTCACAGGATCTTGTTAAAGGAGTAGTTCACCCCAAAAATGACTTATTTTCTATCAATTACACACCCCATGAAGCCTTGAATTCATGGATTTGTTTTTGTTTGCTAATGTATACGATAGGAGACTCAAAGTAGACTCTTTGTGTCTCCTACCGGAAATATACCCGGTCATCAAATTATTGGCTTAGGAATGCGAAAAAAAAAAGAAGAAAATCCATGAATTCAAGGCTTCCTGGGGTGTGTAATTGATAGAAAACAAGTGGGTTTTTTTGGGTGAACTTCTCCTTTAATACTTAATTCATCGCTTCAGCATTTATAAAACCCAGTCAATTACACTTTGACTTTCAAACATAGAGAAAATAGCATAGCTACAAGCTCACAATGTGTTGCATGTATAGATATGCTACACTGCTTTTGTGCGACACTCTTGTGTCACGAAGTAGGGCATTCATTTATGAAATATGGAAATACAAGGTTTTTGCCACAATAATGTATTCCAATATTATTATTGGTATCAGTTGTAGACTGCTAAGTTTCAGCATTTTCAAAGTTGCAACCCTGTTATCTGGGACTGAGAAAATTATTTTCTCAGCAGCAGCCAGTGTTTCCAAACACCACATTTATTTTAACAGCAGGACTGCATCTATTTATGATTCGTGATTATTTTTGTTTGCCTCCTCAGAGTTTCCAGCTCGTGAGTAGAAATGTAAAAATGTTCCTTCTCCTTCTGTAATTCAGAGTGTAGTCCAAGCAAGCAGAATGCATCCATATTAACCTGCCTATATGTACTATGTATGTATAAGGTATATATATACTGTACATTCAAGATGTTAAATGGTTGTGTTAACCACGGCAACAATAGCCCATCTCTAAGCACACAACGTGTTGCGACGTGAGCTTGTAGATTGACAATTTTTGATGCAAGGTTTAAAGGTGAAGCATGTTAGGAATTAGAATGGAGATGCTCATGGCAGAGAGAGGAGCGTGATTTGGATTTAGCTGCCAAAACCCAGTGGCATTATAACCCAAAATTCGAGCCAGAGAATCTTTCCAATTAATGAAGGCTATTGTCATCGATAACAGAATAACACTTTTCTCAACAAAATACATGTCATAGTGTGTTGGTGTTCAAAGAGTGTGTTGGTGAACCTGACAAAAAGTGAAAAATGCCCATATTGGAAAACAATAAAAAACACAAAAACAACCAAAAATGGTCCAAATGGTATAAATAAAGTGTGTCACCCTAATTTGCACCTTTCTACCCACAGGTGAGGGTGAGTTAACTCACACACTGATAGTTAGTAGATTAGATGAGTAGAGTATCTCTCTCTCTCTCTCTCTCTCTCTCTCTCTCTCTCTCTCTCTCTCTCTCTCTCTCTCTCTCTCTCTCTCTCTCTCTCTCTCTCTCTCTCTCTCTCTCTCTCTCTCGCTCTCTCCTTCACTCTGACACCCTCTACTGCTCCTGGCTTAGAACTCATCTCTGATTCAGCTCATTGTCATGTCTCCCTGCAGACATTAAGAGTGTGTGTGTGTGTGTGTGTGTGTGTGTGTGTGTGTGTGTCGTCCGCGCATGTGTGTGCGCCTTCCTTCCTTATGTGCACAGTTCAGACCACGTCCTTGCCCCCCTGGAAAGGGGGGAAAGTAGGTGCCTACACTAGCGAGTATCTGATTATGCAGAGAGTAGCACAGTCAGTATGGGACATTTAACATAAAGCGGTGAACTCTTATGATATTATACATACTGCCTATAATGTGCCTTTATGTAGGCTGGGAACGGTGTTTCATGAGGAGCTGCAAACATAGAGACAAAAACAAGTCTTTCGAAACATTTACGATCTCCAAGCTCACAAGCCGATCAACTAGCAGGGCTTATTAAGGTGGCTATTCATTTGTTTACAGAATGAAACAGAAAATCTGATGTTTTGTCTGTTTTAGTTGGTTTGCTCTTAATTGTGAGAAACTTGCTCAAAGTATGCTTCTTTAGTATGCTTCTTTAGACTCTAGGACACATGTTAGTGTCCCTGAGTCTAATGCTACATTTAAATTTGTATGCCACTGTGTCAGCAAACTAGCGTGTGGATGGTGGATTGAAGGGTTTAGATGTTGACTTGTAGGCTGATCAGGCTGCAGTGCCAGCACTATACAATCTCCAAGTAGATTATAACTGATTCCCAGCCTATTGGTATGCGACTCGGACGGTGCTGAGTTGACAGATAGTGTTGGGCTTCACACATACCAACTTAGTTCCAGGGTGAAGTTGCCTTTAGATGTGTTGTGAAATGAACCAGGAGATATACAAGCTCATAGCGTGGCACCGAGTGCCGCGCTACGAGCTTGTAGATCTGCTATTTATGAAAAATCGTGAACATGTGTGCAAATCTTTGAATATATATTATTTTAAAGCGAACATTTTTAACTCAAATCTTTGCTTCTGGGGGGTCCCTGGAACAAAATATTTTGAGATGGGGGTCCGCGGTCAAACACAAATCATTTTGAGGGTCCTTGACATGAAAAAGTTCGAGAACCACTGATTATAGAAACATATGTTTTTCAGAAAACTGTTGGGATTTAGACGGCATTTGTAGAATCGGCTTCAGGTCTTAATGGGTTAATATGAAATTAATTGGATTATTGTTATTTTTAACTAATTTATTTGATTTGATTTCTTTTTTTCTTACAACCCCTTTGTGACACGCCTCGGGGCCGTGGCTCAGTGGAGCTGGCTGAGCCACAAGGTGATAGAGTTGCTATCTGTGCGGCACGGTTTCATGATGGCTCTTATTGGTTCACGCTGGGCAAGACCTAGTCGGTTGAGTGTCTAAAAGGAAGTACCGGAATTTACCGGAAGCACCGCCCAAGGAATTGACGTTGACGCTTTACAAATCTGTTTACATTCTCCGAGAATGAAACAAGTGTTGTGATTGGTCGAAAATTATCGTTTCCGGGGGAAATATGTACGAAGGAAGTCGCGCCCCCTATAGACACTCTTCTGCATTAGGTCATGACCAGGCTTGTCTCTTCGCAGATGAGCAAGGCTGGGAACGAGGCTACTCTTGATTGCACTGGTTGTGCTTGAGCTCCTATAATCTGATTGGTTGTGCTGGAGGGCTGACCGTCCACCAGCTCGCTCTCCAAAGGCAACTTAACCGTACAACTATTGAACCCTCCATCAGGAAGTATTGGAAAACTGTCAGGGCACCTGCTGACTTCAATGGCATAGAGCAGCTATATCCTCTGTAAACTGCACAAGCTTTGTGAGCTATACTTTGAATATGTTTTTGTTAAGATTCCCTCGGGGCATGCTATGGTTATGAAATATTTAAATTCTCAGAGACAGGCTGGGTTTTGGAGATCTACAGTACAGAGGTCTATGCAAGTTCATGCTCCTGATTCATTCTGCTGCAGACATCTATATACAATTGGCAAGTGTGGCTGTGTGTCTGTGTGTCGCTTTCGGTTTGCGTGTTGCCAAATCATGTGTGAGAAACAAGGACCGGTGTTGCAATGAATGTCTACACGCTCTACTGTCTCTGTATCCGATGTGCGGGCCAGGCTAGGTAGCGGCCCGAACCTCTAGTCATACGATAGTGATATATTTGGGTGGAGAATGTCTTGCTCAGTGACACCATAACATTATGAAGCCTGGAGACGCCAGGGATCAAACCCGGGTACAATTTTAACTTTTTACTTTACTAGAGTATTTCCAATTTGCAATACTTTTACTTCTACTCCACTACATCTCAGAAGCAAATATTATACTTTTACTCCACTACAATTATTTGAAAACTTTAGTGACTTCGTAGATATAAATTACATATTATAAAACATACATTAACCACTGTAGCCCTATTTTATACATAGGCTATCTGAATATAGCCGATCTACAAGCATCGCGACCCGTTGTGAGCTTGTAGATCGGCTATTTTCAAACATTAGAACTTTTATTTTTGGTACTTGTAGATCGGCTATTTTCAAACATTGGTACTTTTACTTTTGGTACTTTAAGTATATTTTGATGCCAATACTTTTGTACTTTTACTCAAGTAACATTGTGAACACAGGCCTTTTACATGTAATTGTAGTATTGTGGTATTTCTACTTTTACTTAAGTAAAATATCTGAGTACTTCTTCCACTATACTGCCAGACGGTACACTGCACTAAAAAGAGAGAAGTCAGTTTTTAGTTTTTCTGGAATTGAGAAAGAAATGTTTTCATTGGCACTTTTCTCTCCTCTCCTCTCCTCTCCCCTCCTCTCCCCTCCCCTCCCCTCCCCTCCCCTCCCCTCCCCTCCCCTCCCCTCCCCTCCCCTACCTGTTTCTTGTCACTTGCTGTTGCCTGTCCATGCTTTTGAAATATGCTGTGCACAAACATCACAGAAACTGACAGAGAGTTTGAAAGCAAACCGATTTCACAATGCCCGTGCAACGGGTTGGAAAAAAATATCTGCAGCGCTCGCCTGCGTCTTGTAACTAAGATCTAAACTGTTTGCTTTGCTGCTGACTGCCTTAAAAAAAAGTGTATGGCACAGCAGAAGATTGTATGCTACAGCTACAAATCTATCCCGTCTGGCAGTCGTCCAGGCCACCTGCCTCGCATATATCCTTGAGTTGTAATAGCAAGACACATACTGTATATATACAGTTTAAAAAACTGACAATAGCGACAGTGAGCCTTCTTAACCTATATTCAAGAGATTCAAGATTATTTTATTCTTCTATCCCATTGTACAAGTACAGTATAAGAGCTTACAATGCTTTGGGTTTCGGCCTCTCAACATTGCAGCAAACAATAGAAACGACAGTAACAATAGTACTAACAAGACTACAGTGGGTCAAAACCTAGTATACAGGTGGTGCAGTCGGTAGCGCTGTCGCCCTCACAGCTAGAAGATCCTGGGTTCAATTCCCGCCGGGGATGCTGTGGGCGCTGGGGGCTTGTCCTCTCCTCCGTGTCATCAGTGCCCATAGGTGGGGTTGGCGAAAGGGCCTTTCTGTGTGGAGTTTGCATGTTCTCCCCGTGTCCCCTAGGGTAGATACCCTCACAAAAAAAACATGCAGTAATCCTGGTCCCTATACTGCCTCCCCCTGGTCAGCCGAGGGCGCCTGATGGAGGGGAAAGGAACTAGTTGGAATACCATGTTCCTTCCACGCACTACGTCCTACCGGGGAAACTCCCCCCTGTCAGGTGATAAGAAGCGGCCTGCTCACTCCTCATGTACTGAAGGAAGCATGAGCTCAGTTGAGGACTCTCCCCAGGCTGGCAGAGGGAGAGTAGCGCCCAGGATTACAGCGCTGGGTGAAAAAATGGGTTGCAAAATTGTACATAAAAATGATGCGCGTACACACACACACACACACACACACACACACACACACACACACACACACACACACACACACACACACACACACACACACACACACACACACAGCATTAAAGGGGAATTAACTCCACCCCTGAGCCGCCACAGCTTAAAAGGTGCGCGGATAGGCCTTAGGTTAGATCACATATTTTAATAGCTTTTTTTTTTTTTTTTTTTTTGAGATCTGACGATCATAGTGACAGAACACTGTCCCCAAAAAAAATAAATAAAAAAAAAACAGAAGTCTCGCTAGACGAGATTGAAATCTCGAGATTTCAATCTCGTCTAGCGAGACTTCTGTTTTTTTTTTTTTTTTTTTTGTTTGGTTGCATAGTGTTCTGTCACTATGAACGTCAGATCTCACCAAAAAAAACAAAAAAAAAAACTATTAAAATATGTGATCTAACCTAAGGCCTTATCCACGCACCTTTTAAGCTGTGGCGGCTCAGGGGTGGAGTTATGACATTTTTCTACTGTACCATTCATCCTAAGATATCATAACGTCATAGAAAAGGTAAGAAAACTTTAGTCCAAAATTCCCCTTTAAGTGTCAGATGCCTGTGTGTGGGATGTACTTAAATCATATCATTATAAATCACCCTTCTGTTTCCTGGATACAAAAAGAAAGAGGACGCTTGGGATATTTTTCTTGAGGGTAGATCAGCGGTGCAATGCTGTTGCACGCAGAACCAGCAGTTAAACCAAAAGTACCCTTCTAAAGTGCCTACATATGTATTTGCATCGACGCTAATCACCATCATTAAGTTTATGTGTTTATGTGTTTTCTGTAAATTGTTTGAAATATGACGTCGCAAAAAAAAAAAAGTTAACCCATTAAGACCTGAGGTCGATTCAAAACATGTTTTCTAAATAAAAAAAAAAACTTGTAGATCTGCTATTTTTGAATAGCCAAAGAAATCTTAAAATGACACAGATGCATCCCCGGTCTTAATGGCTTAATTCAAATGAGGAAACGACCATAAAAGCAACGAGGAAAACTCGTAGAGTTATTAGCATAAAAGTCATTACAGTAAAAGTTGTTCCGCGGTATTTGCATAAAATCCGCTGCTGCTGCAAACAAGTCAAGTGGCAGCAAAGTTTGGAGTAGAGTGATTAAAAACAGGTAGATTGTCCTTCACATTTAGACGAGGAAAAAAAGTTGGGACCAGCAAATGGGGGAGTGGGTGGCTGGTTCAGTTTATTGCAGCAACGCACATATTATATCGTCGATGTCGGGGGGAGACCTCGTACGTCCAAACAGTGGTGGAAAAAGTACTCAAATGTTTTACTTAAGTAAAAGTATCAATACTGCAATGTAGAAGTATTACAAGTAAAAGTCCGGAATAAAAAAATATACTTGAGTAAAAGTACAAAAGTATTGGTATCAAAATGTACTTAAAGTACCAAAAGTTAAAGTACTAAAATGTTTGAAAATAGCACATCTACAAGCTCACAACGCGTCGCGATGCGACGCGTTGTGAGCTTGTAGATCTGCTATTTTCAAATAGCCTAGGTATAAAATAGGGCTAAAGTGGTTAATGTATGTTTCATAATATAATGATTTATATCTGCAAAGTAACTAGTAACTAAAGTTTTCAAATAATTGTACAATGAAAGAACAATATTTGCCTCTGAGATGTAGTGGAGTAGAAGGAAAAGTATAGACAATTGGAAATACTTCAGTAAAGTAAAAGTACCTAAAAATTCAGGATTCAAATTCAAATTTTGCATAATACCTCAAAAAAAGCAGATCCACAAGCTCAAAAAGTGTCATGTGGCGCGTTTTGAGCTTGTAGATCGGCTATTTTTGCCGCGTTTGTGTGACACTGTCATATGACGAAGCACAGCATTCATTTACGAAAAAACATAAAAAGTTGAAATGTGGGGGGGGGGGCACCCATGGCATAGCGGTTAAGGGCGCAAGCACATATAGGCTCTAATGCAGCCCGACAGGGCGTCGAAGGTTCCGTTCCCGAGCCCGATGACCTTTGCTGCGTGTCTCTCTCTCCCTGTTTCCTGTCACTCTCCACTGCTACTACCAAATAAAGGCAGAAAAGCTCAAAAACTCATATGTTATTT
>NC_137610.1:42758668-42971168 GCF_963280865.1 Gymnoscopelus braueri | reverse complement strand
TCAAACTGTTACTTGAGTAAAAGTATTGGCTTCAAAATATACTTAAAGTACCAAAAGTGAAAGTACTAAAATATTTGAAAATAGCCGATCTACAAGACACAATTGTGAGCTTGTAGATCTGCTATTTTCAAATAGTCTACTCTATGGTATAAAATATGGCTAAAGTGGTTAATATATTTTTATTATGTAATAATTTATATCTGCTGCAAACTACGTTTTCAAATAATTGTAGTCGAGTAAAAGTACAATATTTGCCTCTGATATGAGTAGAAGTAAAAGTATTGAAAATTGGAAATAATCCAGTAGTAAAAAAAAATACCTCAACATTGTACTTAAGTTGTACAGTACTTGAGTAAATGTACTTAATTACTTTATTTTACACCATTGGATGAGCGTGTTGTTTTAATTTGAAGACGAGCCATTAATTTGAAAGGTTTTGGTCGGAAACTGACACCAGACCAAACAGGTTAATGGACACACACATGTGATTAAGCCTACGTTCAAGAAAATGTCGGCCAATAGAGCGTCGCAGTTCCCGCCCACATTTCCAAAAATATTTATATCTATTAATTTAAGTATTGCATCACAAGTCACCAAGTACTTTGATGCAATTGAGAACAATGATGCTGATGCACTTGTCTTCTGGGTTGAAAACCAAGACAGATTCCCACAACTTGGCATTTTAGCGATGAAGGTTCTGTCAGTCCCTGCCTCCTCAGCACCGGTGGAGAGGGTTTTTAGTGCAGGAGGACTTATTATGAGACCCCATCGTGCTAGTTTAGGTCACACCATGCTGCATTCTCTTGTGTTTTTGAAATGCAACCACACTTTGATTTAATTTTATGGCTACACATTCCAGTCAGGCAGTCGTGTTAACCGTTTAAGACCTGAGGCCCTACAAATGCCTTCCAAAATCAGTAGTTATCAAACTTTTTTGTGCCAAGGAGTCAAGGACCCCCAAAATGATATTTGGCTGCGGACCCCCCTCATCTGAAAATGTTTTGTGCCAGGGACCCCCAGAAGAAATATTTTTGTTGAAGAACACTTTCAAGATTTTTCAAATAGCAGATGTACAAGCTTGTATTTGATCTGCTATTTTTGAGAACCACTGTTCTAAACCAATGTTCTAAATCCTAAGAATTTTCTGAAAAACTTAAGGTGCTATATACTGTATAGCAACAATCTAAAATGACACAGATGCTTTCCCGGTTTTAACGGGTTAAAGGTGATTTGTTTTTGTTTCTTTTTTGTGGTTAAAATGAGCTTGTACAGCACAGTTGTGTTTAGCAAAAAGCATTGTGTTCTGGCTATGTTACTTACTTGTTATTTCAAATAAATATTTGAATGAATCAAACATTTTGTAATATTTTTACATAAAAGTGCCATGTACATTTATTTACACATAGTGACAATACACATTTTCACACATTATGCATACTTATTGAATAGAGCTCATTGTAGTAGGCCAGGCATACCTAATTTTGAGCTTTTCCAAAGTCAGAAACATATAATTGCAGTGTTTCAGATCAAGATTGTTTTCTGTACCTATAAAAAAAATAAAAAAAAAAAAAAAATCTGGTCTCGGTCTTGACTCGGTCTCGCCCCCCGTCGGTCTCGGTCTTGACTTGGTCTCGCCCCCCGTCGGTCTCGGTCTTGACTCGGACTCGACCCCCTCCCTGGCCTCCCGGACTCGGTCTTGACTCGGACTCGCCCCCCCTCGGACTTGGTACTGACTTGGACTCGCTTTAGGTGGTCTCGACTACAGCCCTAATGATTTTGTCAATGATGTTGTTGTTTATCCGGCTCCGCCAACAAATATAGTTCCTTCAAGACTCCATCAACTTAAAAAGGGCTACAGCCCCGATACTGAGTGGGAAAATAACAGGATAGCACTGGTCAGTGATGTAAAGTAACTAAGTACATTTACTTACAGTAAGTACTGTACTTAGGTACAGTACAATTTTAGGTACTTTTACTTTACTGGAGTATTTCCAATTTTCAATACTTTTACTTCTACTCCACTACAATTATTTGAAAACGTTTAATTAGTTACTTATAGATTTAGATTATTATTACAAAACATACATTAACCACTGCAGCCTTACATACATTTCGGCCATTTGAAAATAGCAGATCTACAAGATAGATCTCAAGTAGATCGGCTATTTTCAAATTATTTTTATACATTTGAAAACGTGTGAAATGGGTCATTCTGCATAATGAGTACTTTTACTTTTGTACAGTAAAACATTTGAGTATGTTTCCACCACTGGCACTGGTTAGATAATGAAGAGAATAGCAATCAAATTACAAAACTGGAACTAGCTATTGTATAACATGTATTACACACACATTATAGTATTGTACTTATTTTGGACTGTGTTATGAAAGCAATAACAAACCCAAAGCTACTGTATATCGTGATTAAACCATGCCTTAAAACTGTACACCAATTGCACATCATCCCATTATCTCTCCCACACCAGTCCTGCCATTCTTTACTGATGTCTGATGAAGAAGAAATGTCCCAATCTAAAATGTGTAGCGCTCTGTTGGTGCTTTCATTGTTGAAATAGAAAGACAGCTGTAAATGTAGGGGAGAGAGGGGAGGAAGTTTGGACTGACAATAATAAAAGACTGAAAGATAGATTTTTTGGGTGATTAATTCAGTTTCATACTAATGTCGCTGTGATGTACATCTGGTGCAGGCATGAAGCATGATAAAGTACAGACAGTTAAAAGATAACAAGAAATATGTGATACTGTAAGTGAGATAAGATTAAGCTACTGAATGCATATAAAGGGTCATAAAGCAACTCTGATACCAAAATAATTGGATCAACATAGAATATTTTTTACATTTAGACTTCTGACAAAGACTCACAGTCCTTCACAGAGACCTTATTGCCATTTGAAAGACTTTAGCAGATGAGATAGAAGCCATACTACAGTTTAAATTACAGTTATTTGATTAAAGTTACACGTCTGGCTTAATAATGAATCCGGGGTTTTTCAAGGACGCACTTTCAGTCGGCGTCGCGGCTATAAGATTTCAATAAAGATCGCAAAGTTCTATCTTGACAGCTTTATGGAAACGTCTGCTCCCCACAGCAACTCTATCAAATCCTGCGCATCACCTCCGTCCATAAAGAAAACATAAATGGCCATTGACGGGGGAAAGGGTGTATGAATACATTTTGTTGACTTTCTGTGGTGTATATCGACTTTTCCATGTCAAGGACCCCCAAAATGATATGTATTTGGCCACGGACCCCCATTTCAAAATATGTTGTTCCTGGGACCCCCCCAGAAGCACAGATCGGAGTAAAAAATGTTTGCTTTAATATATTCAAAGATTTGCACACATTTTCCAGGATAAAAAAAAAAAAAAAGTTCTACAAGCTCATAGCTTGTAGATCTGCTATTTTTGAATAGCCAACGAAATCTTAAGGTCCTTACACACCGGCGAATATGCGAATATACGCAAAATTCGGACTCGTTCCGAATAATTAAAAGACGCTTTTTCGCTTCGCGAAACTGATGTGGACGCTTGCATTGACTTTATAAGGTTTTTAAAAAAAAACGTATTTATTCGCATAAATAAATACTCAACTCACAAAAAAGATTTGCTCTTCTTGATACAGTCACACTGGTACAGCGTTGGTTCAAAAAGCTCATTCATAAAGAAAACATAAATGGCCATTGACGGGGGAAAGGGTGTATGAATACATTTTGTTGACTTTCTGTGTTGGCCTTTAACCCATTAATACCTGGAACGCATCTGTGTCACTTTAGATTTACTTGGCTATTCAAAAATAGCAGATATACAAGCTCATAGCGCGGCACCGAGTGCCGCGCTATGAGCTTGTAGATCTGCTATTTTTAAAAAATCTTGAAAAAAAAAGTTTTTGATTTTTTTCAAAAAACTGTTAGGATTTAGAAAACATTTTTAAGAATCGCCTCAGGTCTTAAAGGGTTAATCATTATTTTCTCTCAACTCGTCCTATCCTCTCACCTTAACTCTTTCACTGCCAGAGTAAATAAATAAATAAAGCCCTGACTGCCAGCGATTTTCTTACCTTTTCAAGTAGTCACAGAATATTTATCTCCAGTATGATGAATCCCCTGATGGTTGCTAATCACGGAGGATTTCACTGTACTTACGCAAAAAGAAAATGTCATGGCGACCTCCCGAGCCTAGATACAGGTTATTTCCCAAGTGAATTAACTAGGAAGTGAATGGAGCAGTAAATCTGCGGATCACGTTATCTCCTGGTTCTTTGCGAAAAAACGGGGAAAATAAATAAATATATATATATATATAAAGGTTTTTGGTGCGGTTGGCCCAACTGTTTTTACTGCTGATCAATACATGTCTCTCCTCAGGATGTGTCCCTGCTGCCTTTAAACACACAGTTGTGCATCCTCTACTCAAAATGAAAAACCTCGACCCGTCAATTTTGTCACCCAATTACCATTTTTATCAAAAGTTCTGGAGAAAAACAGTTTACAACCAACTTCAGTCATTTTTAATCTCACAAGGTATTCATGAGAAATTTCATTCCGGGGTTTAAACCAGGCCACAGCACAGAAACGGCTCTTCTGAATGTTTTTAATGATTTAATTTTAACATCTGACTCCGGGAACCCAGCTGTCCTGGTGGTCCTTGATAAACAAATCAGCGCTGTTGTCAAGGCTAGCTTTTTTTCAACTCTGCCTCCTCGCCAAGGTCTAGCCATATCTCCCCCGAAAAAAGTTAGAAATCGCAATCCATGCTTTCATTTCATCCAGACTTGACTACTGCGATTCCATATATACCGGCATCGAACAGTCGTCACTTAGACGACTGCAAGTCATAATATACCCGACTCCACAGAGGTTCATTGGTTGGCTACCAATATAAAGTGTGTGTGTGTGTGTGTGTGTGTGTGTGTGTGTGTGTGTGTGTGTGTGTGTGTGTGTGTGTGTGTGTGTGTGTGTGTGTGTGTGTGTGTGTGTGTGTGTGTGTGTGTGTGTGTGTGTGTGTGTGTGTGGTGTGTACAATATCAATAATAGTGAAAATAATTGATCTACAATCTCACAGATCTGCTATTTTCACCAGCTGATATAGTTACTTCATAATGTAGCCTACCCTTACCCAAGTCAAAACTACAGTGTTTCACTTAGAAATGTATGGGGGGGAAAAATGAAGACACACACACACACACACACCCAGGAGGACTGGTTGATAGTGTTGTATGCATTGTTCCTGGACAAAAGACCGGTGGTGACCAGTTAGTATTCATTTATGTATGAAAGAAATAAACTATTATCACAATAAACTAAGTCCATTGAATACAGGTAGCCTAAGGGCAGTCATGTTAAAAACATCAACAGTGGTGGAAAAAGTACTGTAATGTTTTACTTAAGTAAAAGTATCAATACTGCAATATAACCCTAACCCTTTATAAAAGTGAAGCTCACAACTTGTCTTTTGATTTCACTGTTTGAAACAGGGCTTGAGTTGTAATGCATAACTGCAAGTTTGCCCTTTTCACTACTGGCTTACATGAAAGAAAAACCCAAATGGGTCCATTTGGTTTCATTAATGTCTTTTGTAAATAAAGTATTCAATAAAACGTCATAATAAAAAATAGCAGATCTACAAGCTCACAAGGCGGCGATGCGTTGTGAGCTTGTAGATCTGCTTTTTTCTGATAAAATTCAGCTGATTTTAGCGTCATACCTTACATGAAAAATTTTGCTACAGTAACCTTGGTGATAGTGTTTATTCATTCATTTTTAAACAGGGCAGTCATGTTAAAAACATCAACAGTGGTGGGAAAAGTACTCGTACTAGTGTTGCCATGTATACTAATTATAAGCTGTAAAGCTTTATTTACAAGCAACTTTATTTCTGTAAAGTTGCTTGTAAATGTAGGTAGTTGCTTTTTATTTGTTATTATTTTGTTGTGAGCTTGTAGATCGGCTATTTCCAAATCGTCTATTTTCAAATAGCCGATGCATATAGGTTTAAAGTGCTCATGTAGCCTAATAGTCACTTAAATCTTTGGGCTTGTTTTCATTGACCTGGTTGCTTATTTTTCTCTCAAAATCTGGCAACCGTGTCATTGTTTAGACCAACGAAGAAGAAAATGCGGAAGCGATCCTCTTTTCCAAGCCCCGTGTAAAAGACTGTATTATGTTGAGAAAATATAAAGTCATTACAGCACCATAACATGGTTAATACGTTTTATTTTGGGATGTACAATACATGAAAATTACGAGAGTAATAACGCGACTTGCGTCGATAACTAATGGGGAGCGGACATTAGCGCGCTTGGCTAAAAACAGTTAGTTAGTAACATCATACAAGCTAACTATTAGCCAAATTCGGCTAGCGCTCGGAGGAATTCATAGTCCCATAGCTTGGGAGGACGAGGCCGCCCGTTCAGAGTATGGGAAAGTATCCCATTGGCTTAAACGACAGCCAATGACGCAAATCTGTCGAATGCAAATGAATCTGTCGAATGCAAATCTGTAATCTGTCGAATGATGAGTAGTAGGTCTGCCTCTTCTTAGACCCGCAGCTTTCAGCAAGCGGGTAAAAACGTGAACGTATAACCCCTGTCTTGGCCTCCCTGTTAATTTTAGGATTGATTTTAATGTTCTCCTTTTTGCTTTTAAATCTTTAGCTCCTGGAACCCTACACCCCAGCTAGAGCTCTAAGATCTGCTCACAAGCTACTACAAAATAACTATATATATATATATATATATATATACACACACACACACACACACACACACACACACACACACACACACACACACACACACACACACACACACACGCACACACACACACACAGTATATCCACATTGTGCACTTTCACATTTTTAACCCATTAAGACCCGAACATTCAAAACAAATTGTCTAAATCCACAGTTCAAATTAACAGTTTTTTGAAAGAAATTAAAAAAATACGTTTTCATGATTTTTCAAAAATAGCAGATATACAAGCTCATAGCGCGGCACTCGGTGCCGCGCTATGAGCTTGTAGATCTGCTATTTTTGAATAGCCAAAGAAATCTAAAATGACACAGATGCGTTCCCGGTCTTAATGGGTTAAAGGAACGTCCGTGAATTTGATTTATCGTGACAGCTATCCTTTCCCTCTGTGTCTGCATGCCACACATCTGTCTTGTCCACTATCAGAACCCCTCCACACATAAATCACACATGACACTGAAGAAGAAATTCTCCCTTCTTTTCCACTGCGTGATGTTCAACTACAGAGTAGACTGACTGCTTCTCCTATAGGGGGCTTCTGTACGGGAGACCTTGACCTGCCACCTGTGTCGTTAAGGCAAAACACGCTGTAGGGGTGGGACGAAAAAAATCTTTTTCCCCCTATCTTACAGATATTGTGATGTGTCGTAGATTGAATGCCATCGATTACATCGATTATTGCAGAAATCGCGTTTCGTGATATCATCGTTATCGAGGGCCAAATATCGTCATGGTGGCATTTGCTCTCCTTAGTATGCAGAGCAGAGTGTGTTATGTGTGCGTCTCTCTCAACCACTCTCCATCTCTCTCTCTCTCTCTCTCTCTCTCTCTCTCTCTTGCTGTCTCTTTTTATTGCCTGCCGTCAGACCCTGAAGGACCCCACTCTTGCGGCCAGGAAGGACTTCCAGCGCGAGGCCGAGTTGCTGACCAACCTCCAGCACGAGCACATAGTGAAGTTCTACGGCGTGTGCGTGGACGGAGACCCCCTCATCATGGTGTTTGAGTACATGAAGCACGGCGATCTCAATAAGTTCCTCAGGTAAGTTGACTAAATGATAAATGGTGCATTTATGTAGCACCTTCATCCAAAGGGTTTTACAATGTGCATTACATTCACGCACACATTCTTACACACACTGACTGATGCAAGGCACCAACCTGCCCATTGGGAGCAATTAGGTGTCTTTCGGTGTCTTACTCAAGGTCATTGCGACGCTAACTCTGGGGGGGAGCCCGGGATCAAACCTTTTCCGTTTCCCAAGCGGCCGCTCTACCTCGTTCTACCGCCACTGCCGCTCCTCCATGCCGACTAGTTATCTAACCTTTGGTGGGGGGGTGGGGGGGATTTTAATTCAGGATTAACCCATTCAATCCGGGAAAGCATCTGTGTCAGTTTAGATTTCTTTGGGCTATTCAAAAATAGCAGATCTACAAGCTCATAGCGCGGCACCGAGTGCCGTGCTATGAGCTTGTAGATCTGCTATTTTTTGAAAAATCTGGAAATAGAATGTGTATATTTTTAAAGCGAACATTTGTAACTCAAATCTTTGCTTCTTGGGGGTCCCTGGAACAAAACTTTTTGAGATAGGGGTACGAGGCCAAATATATTATCTAAAAGTTGTTGCTATATCAGTGGTGCTCCAACTTTTCCATGTCAAGGACACCCAATATGTATTTGGCCGCGGACCCCCATCTAAAAATATGTTGTTCCAGGGACCCCCCAGAAGCACATATCGGAGTAATTTTTTTTCGCTTTAAAACATTTATATATATTCAAAGATTTGCACACATTTTCCACAATTTTTCTAAAAATAGCAGATCTTCAAGCTCATAGCGCGGCACTCAGTGTCGCGCTATGAGCTTGTATATCTGCTATTTTTTAACAGCCAAAGAAATCTTAAAATGTGTTCCCGGGTTGAATTGGTTAAGGTAAGGTAATTCATAATTTAAAAAACAACAACCAAAAGTATTGTTTTTACGACAGCCAAAAGTGTATCTCCAGTTCCCTTCCTCCTTTCCCCAGGAGCAAATCAGGAAGCTTTGATACCCTTCCCCACTGAATTCATGCCGGCCAATATGCAACTCACAAAAAAGATTTGCTCTTCTTGATATACAGTCACACTTGGACAGCGTCGGTTCAAAAAGCTCCCATTGCCACATCAAGGCCAGAGCTGCATACTGTACTTCAAAGCCCTGTGTCTTTGTTGACATGGAAGGAGATGTGATGTGAGCTGCAGTCATCTGAGCATCTGAGGTTTTAGAACTCACTGGGTCTGATTCAGAAAGTGATAAAAGTAACATATTTGCAAAAAGAGCACATGAAACAGTGTCTTGGATGGAGCAGCTTGCTGTGCCATGATGTGATCTTTTTTTAGTTCAAGCCAGCTAGAAGGGTGTGTGTGTGTGTGTGTGTGTGTGTGTGCACGCACGCGTGTGTGTGTGTGTGTGTGTGTGTGTGTGGTCAGGGGCTGGCAATGATTTCAGATTTTTATTGAAGGGCTAGCCTAGCATTTTGGGACGTTTCTAGGGAGCGTGTGCTGATCAAAAATAACAATTATTTAATTAAGTAATGCAGATGTTTAGCAATAATTTAACTTTGAGAGCGTAACATTTTACGCTCTCAAGAGTTAAAGATCTATAAGGGGTCCATTTGGTTACCAACTCTCCATCATTTAGCTGGGGACCACCGGGAACCTCCTCAAGGACCACCGGTGGTCCCCGGACCACTGGTTGAGAACCGCTGCTGTATATGATGAATAGAGATGATCACCCAGGCGTTCATCATTGCCTGAAGGCTGCCTCCGGCTCGGGCTGTTTCAGTCCGTCACGAAATTTGAATTTGACAAACACTATAATTCAATTATTATTGGCCTGAATATAAGATTATTATGTTTTAATCCTCGAAAAATTTTCTGGATATTTGAAAAAATGGGTTGTTTTACATTCGAGGACAAAACCTGTATGTGTCATCATCAGGGGTTTAAATCGATTCCGATCCAATGTCCACTTGAAAATCTTGAAAGTGTTCGTGGGAATCGTGGCCCACCCATCTGACCACTTAACATGGCAGTCATTCGGCAAGTGGCCCAATGGGTGGACCTTGTGCACTTTCAGAGCATATTTAACCCTTCAAGACCTGAGGCCGATTATTACAAATGTCTTCTAAATCTTAACAGTTTTCAGAAAAACCTATGTTTCTATATCAGTGGTGCTCAAACTTTTTCATGTCAAGGACCCCCAAAACGATATGTATTTGGCCGCCGACCCCCATCTCAAAATATTTTGTCCCAGGGACCCCCAGAAGCAAAGATTTGAGTTAAAAATGTTCGCTTTAAACGTGTTCCTTCCACGCGCTACGTCCTACCAGGGAAACTCCCCCCTGTCAGGTGACAAGAAGGTCAGTTGGCTCTCATGCATTGAAGGAAGCATGAGCTCGGCCCTGGCCTCCCTACTGTGGGGGACTGGTGTAGCGCTGGTGTAGGGCTGGTGTAGCGCCCAGGATCACTTAGGAAATTGGCACCGGGTGAAAAAAATGGGTTACAAAAATCGCGGGATAAAAAAATTAAAGAAAAAAAAAAATGTTCGCTTTAAAAGAATATAAATTTATTAATTTGCAAAAAAAATCTAGATTTAAAAAAAAATAGCAGATCTACAAGCTCATGAGCTTGTATATCTGCTATTTTTGAATAGCCAAAGTGTAAAATAATGCTTTTTTAGCATCAAATGAAAAAGTGACACAGATGCGTTCGAGGTCTTAATGGGTTAACGATCAGTCAATCAATTGTGTTGTGGCTTGGATCAATGAAGCTAAGGTAGTAATACTATCAGAATGAAAACTCATTTTTCATGTATATATATTTTTTTTATTATATTGTCCTTACAATCTTAGTGTTTTGCCAATCATTTTGGGGGCCCACTGGCAGTGCCTTGGTGGTTTGCCGGTGGTCCCCGGCCCACAGGTTGAGAATCACTGCACTAGGCTATACACAACACACACTGCTAGTTTTTACTTTATTTTTGATGCTTTGTTCTCAATGCGAGTGTCCCAATTCCATCTCTCACTTCATCCCCATCCTCTCCTTCAATTCTCGCCACCAATCAGAGGTTGGCCTCCTTCCCCAGTTGGTTTTACTTTTGTTTTCTCGCCGCTAGCTGTCTCCATCATTGTTTGTTCCTCTATTGGCTTTGCTACATTGAAAGAGGAATTCACATCTCCCTTCTTCTGGTGCTTTGCATGTTTGTGACTTGAGCGGCAATGTCAATCCGGGAACGCATCTGTGTCACTTTAGATTTCTTAAAAAATAGCAGATATACAAGCTCATAGCGCGGCACCGAGTGCAGCGCTATGAGCTTGTATATCTGCTATTTTTGAAAAAACAAATCGTGAAAATGTGTGCAAATCTTTGAATATATATATATATATTCTTTTACTCAAATCTTTGCTTCTGGGGGGTCCCTGGAACAAAATATTTTGATATGGGGGGGGATGGGGGACAAATACATATTATTTTGGCGGTCCTTGTTAGGAAAAAAGTTTGAAAACCACTGATATCAGAGCAACATAAGTAAAAAGAAAGAAATCCTGTATCTCCCCTTCCCCTCCACCATATGATGAATACAGATTATAATAAAGACATGGTATATGGTATATCACAATAATAAAGACATGGTATATGATAATGGTATATGACAATAATAAAGACATGGTATATGATAATGGTATATGACAATAACAAAGACATGGTATATGATGAATACAGATGATGACCCAGGCGTTCATCGTTGCCTGAGGGCTGCCTACGGCTCAGGCTGATTCAGTCAGTCCCGAGGTTGGATAACAATGGCACTGATGTGATCATTTGGCTGATCACATACTGTAGAATGTTGTGTGAAATGTTTATCAAATTTGAATTTGATAAACACTATAATTCAATTATTATTGGCCTGTGTGCCTGAGCTCACTATGAGCTTGTAGATCTGCAATGTTTGAATAGTCAAACAAATCTTAAAATGACACAGATGCGTTCCCGGATTGAATGGGAAGCAGTGGTGGACAAAGTACTCAACCCCAGACACTCCTGGTCAAATACTGTATGAACTCAACTACAAATGAAAGTTGTTCTGTCAAGTTGAGTTATAGTCCTTGCTTTTAAAAATACTTAGTTTGTGCCAAGTTTGGTGTGGATCGGAGCAACGCTGCGCCTCGCAAGTCCGGATGTTACGTTTGTGACGTCCACCGTCCACCCATTGTCGACCCACCGTCGACCCACCCTCTTGGCAATTTGAATATAGGATATCAAGTAGGGCTTCATTTACTTTTCCCTTTCCTAGAAATGTAGTGGAGTCAAAGGTATTTGTCTTTGAAATAAAGTGAAGTAAAAGGCTCCAATAATACAAAATACTCAAATAAAGTACAGAGTGACACAAATTTCTTACTCAAGTACTTTAACTGTCCACCACTGGTGCTTTGCGTGTTTGTGTGACTAGAGCAGCAATGTTAAAGGAGTAGTTCACCCAAAAAACTACTTATTTTCGATCAATTACACACCCCATGAAGCCTTGAATTCATGGAGTTGTTTTTGTTTTTGTCTCTGTACTAAGCCAATAATTTGATGACCGGCGGAAAGATGCTAATGTCTCCAGTAGGAGACTCAAAGAGTCTCCATAAAGTCGGTCATCCAATTATTGGCTTAGGAATGCGACAAAAACAAAAAAAATCTCCATGAATTCAAGGCTTCAAGACAATAACTCTTTGTACTCTGCACTATGCACTTTCTTTGACTGATATTCTTGCCCTGTGTGTTATTGTTTAATGAGTGTTTTTAGATTGTTTTATTATGTTTTTATTGTTTTATTGTATTGGAGCTTCCGAGCGTATGCGTTTTTCACATGTATGTACCTAAACAGTGCATCTAAGTGACAATAACGTAAATCTGAAACTGAATCTTCATGGGGTGAGTAGCCTAATAGGCACAGCAGCCATATTATCATTCCTTCACAGGTGTTACCAATGATACTAATGAAGGCTCTGCTCCATTTAGAGTAGCAACAGTGGTTCTCAGACTTTTTAATTTCCACGACCACCATAACTCTGAGAGTGTACAAATGGAACCAAATGGACCCATACGGGTCCATTTGGTTCCATTTGTACACTCTCAGAGTTACACACCCGCAAGAGGCCATTTGGAACCCCCTCAAGGAACCATGAGGGCACCTGAACCCCAATTTTAGACCCACTGGTGTAGCAGAGTGTTTCCAGTGAGCCAACGTGCACAACATCAGCACCCTGACTCTGTTTGACCAGAATGGAACAGAGCCTTCATTAGTATCATTGGCAACACCTGTGCATTTCTTCACAATATGGCTGCTGTGCATAGAGCCTATTGAATGAAATATGTCATTTTTTTGGGTGAACTACTCCTTTAAGAACTGCATCAAGCACATGTTGACATTGGTACACAACGTGGCTGATAAGCTTATCACCCCCTCAATCCTTTTATCACTGGGCTCATGCGGGGCACATAAAGGCTGGATATGTGATAAAACAGCATATCTCAGACAGATAGAGCAACTGATGCTGTGTTCTTTATTTTATAAGTCAGGGTAAAGGCATTCACCACTGAACCCTTATCCACCACTTATCTCTTTGTGTTTGTTCTGCGGTTGACTGTGGATTCTTTTTCTCTTTTATCGATTGGTTGAGGTTTTGTTACCAGGACAGAAGTGGTGACATTACAGTACATTACAGCTGCACCTGTACTATATCTCCTCAAAGCAATCTATCAATCTCCCCGTCTAGAAGGAAGCCGGTGTTTTAAACCACTTAACCACTTGAGTTTCCTCTGTACTTGGTCCGCTCTTTTTCCTTCCACACCAAATCTGTTCGCCAAAAATAGCCAATCCACGAGCTCTTAACACATCGACCGCCAGAGGTTAATCTCATAATGTACTCACCAGTGCCAACGTTTTATTGTTGTTTTTTGTTTTTTTCACGTCGCCACAGATCTTGTTAAAATCCTTAAGATTGAGCTGTGCACTGTTTGTAAACATCGCGGAGATCTCACTGCTTCTACCAGTGAAGACCACGTGTCAAACGGAGCCGCCATGTTTGAGTTCTGACCGTTTAAGTTAACATGGGAAATGCGAGGATGAAAAACTACATGTTTATAGGGGCTTTTACAGGGGTTTTTGGGTACGACTTAGAATGGAGACAGACGGGAAACAAAAAACGTGATCGCACTTCCGGTCGAGATCGGGTGGTGTTACACTGAAAATGGTCCCCCTAGAAAATTAAAAAAAAAAGCTTAACCGTTGGATTTAACGGCCCGTAGAACTACGGGCCCGGCGGTAAATGTGTTAATGTCTCACTACGTGACACATTGTGAGCTTGTAGATCAGCTTGTAGAGCTAGATCGGCTTGCAGAGCTTGTAGATCGGCAAAAAAGAGCGGATAAAGTACAGAGGCAACTCATGTCCAATTTACTAAATATAGAGGGTTTAAAGGGATAGTTCACCACCAAAATGACTTTTTTGGTGGTGATATTTTTTTTTTTTTGGCACATTCCTAAGCCAGTAATTTGATGACCGTCAGCGGTTCTGGTAGGAGACACAAAGAGTCTCCTTTGTGTCTCCTACTGGAACCCACTGCCTACCGGTCCGCTGGTCATCAAATTATTAGCTCTCCCAAAAAATATTTTTTGGGGTGAACTACCCCTTTAAGTGGTTAAACCTTATATTCTTAGTTGACCATGGTCCCCCAGGGCTCTATTAGTCCACTAGTATCTCCCTCTACAACAAATCTCTTCGCCAAAAATAGCTCACAACGCGTCAATGCGAATGTTCGCTAAGGGTTCGTGCGGGGAAAGTCGGGTCCTCAGTGGCCACGGCGTGCATCATCTTCAAATCCTATGTGTGGTGCTTATGATTCTTGGACCGGTTTCTGTTTCATAATCCCTGCCTCAGTTAACCGTCTCTCGCAGTTATTACAAATACTCACCATTATCCCTTTGCCTCATTAGTGTGATAAGACGGTGGCTTGGGATCTGATGTCACCGCATTAAAATTCACATCCTCAATCCTCTACCTTCCACCCCCAACACCAAGAGCAGCTCATCCACTCACAGTCCTGTAACGCAGTGGTTCTCAAACTTTCTCACGTCAAGGACCCCCAAATTAACATGTACGTATTTTTGGCCACGGACCCCCATCTGAAAAAAGATTATGCCAGATATAAGATTTATGTTAAAATGTTTTAAAATAACGAATAAATCTTCATTATAATAAATAACTGTTCAGAATCTGCAGAAACACAACATAATTGCCCTGATGCAAGTAACATTAACGAGTGTCAACGAGCGTCAGCTGGACAGTGACACACCTCAGCTGTGCTAAACTGAAAGTGACTGTAGTTAGTAAAAAAAAAAGCTTACATTTCATAAAGACCATAAAGACGGCCGATACCGATATGTGGCCGATATATCGGTGCATCCCTAAAAATATTTTCCAGATTGCAGCTTTAACTCTCTGGCGTCCACATTTTGTTTTAAAATACAAAATGACTATCCTTTTACTACCTGGAGAAAACAATCTTTTGATCACCAGGCGTTCATCGTTGCTGGAGGGCTGCCTACGGCTCAGGCTGATTCAGTCAGTTCTGAGGTTGGATAACAATGGCACTGATGAACCTCAGGTGATCATTTGGCTGATCGCATTATGCATTAACAAAGACAATAAGAAAGTCGTTTTTGATAAAACACTATCATTCAATAATTATTGGCCCGAGGCAGCATGTGTTGAACTCTGCCTGCTGATTCTTCGCTGTCTTCTTTGACACCAGGCTATACACAGTGCTAGTGCTAAAATATTTATTGTAAGCTCATGAAAGTGTCCCAATTCAACTTCTCACTTGTTTAGCCCGACTCTCTCCTTCAATTCTAGCCAGCAATCAAATGTTGTCCTTCTCCTGTTGGTTTTACTTTTGTTTTCTCGCTGCTGTCGCATCGTGACGCGTTTTGACCTTGTAGATCTGCTATTTTTGCTATTTTTGTTTTTAAGTGAATGTGTTTTTTAACACTTTGTCTGCCAAACACGTTTTAAAACGTTTTTTTAAGTGAATGTGAAAGTTTTTTTTAAATATTGGAACAAATAAAAAGTGTTAACATGAGCTTGTGACTAAATAATTACAATTGCATCCATTGAAACACAGGTTCTTTTTTCCACTAACTGAAAAGGTAACAGTAATACAATATTGTGTGTGTGTGTGTGTGTGTGTGTGTGTGTGTGTGTGTGTGTGTGTGTGTGTGTGTGTGTGTGTGTGTGTGTGTGTGTGTGTGTGTGTGTGTGTGTGTGTGTGATTGTGTGCGCGTGTGTGTGTGACCAGTGATGGAAGAAGTACTCACATGTTTTACTTAAGTAAAAGTATCAATACCCCATTGTAGAAATAGTCTGTTCGGTATTCAAAATTTACTTGAGTAAAAGTACAAAAGTATTGGCATCAAAATGTACTTACAGTAAACTACCAAAAGTAAAAAGCAGAACGTCCCATTTCACAAGTTTTCAAATGTATTAAAATCCTTTGAAAATAGCAAATCTACAAGCTCACAACGCGTTGCTTTGCGACACATTGTGAGCTTGCAGATCGGCTATTTTCAAATTGCCAATATATATATAGGTCTGAAGTGGTTATGTAATAATAATCTAAATCTACAAAGTAACTAGTAACTAAAGTTTTCAAATAATTGTAGTGGAGTAAAAGTACAATATTTGCCTTTGTGATTAGAAGTAAAATTATAGAAAATATAGTATACTCCAGTAAAGTAAACAAAATATGTACAGTACTTGAGTAAATGCACTTAGTTACTTTCCACCACTGTGTGCCTGGTAGCAGACAGTGATGAATGGATAGAGGTTCTCGGGGTGGGGAGCAGCTGTAGTCCATAGGGGAACGGAACAGGCGTGTGACCAGAGGGTTGACACATCCAGGTGGGAGAGTGACTGAGTGAATTCAGCTACTGTCAAGCCACTTAACCCCACCTGGCGTGTGGGCGTGCGCCTGTGTGTGTGTGTGTGTGTGTGTGTGTGTGTGTGTGTGTGTGTGTGTGTGTGTGCGTGTGCGCGTGCGCGTGTGCGGCCGGGGTCAGGGACTGGCAATGATTTTTATTGAAGGGATTGTCCCATGAGATTTCATTTTTTGGGGGGTACCATAAATGAGAGACTGAGACCGCGCTGGGACGTTTCTAGGGAGTGTGTAGGCCTATAACTTAATAACTGGGAAGCAGTGACCATGACAGTGGTTCTCAAACATTTTCATGTCAAGAACCCCCATATTGTTCATGTATTTGGCTGCGGAGCCCCATTTGAAAATATTTAGAGTCACACTTTTTTCAAAAATAGCTGACCTCCAAGCTCGGCTATTTTCGAATAGGCTGTTTTTTCTTTATAGGGCTTATATTATGTGCCCATTATGTTAAAGTGTTCCTAATTCTGTTGGGGTGGTCCATGATAACAGCAGTGCAAACCCATACGAACGTAATATGCAGTTTCCTGGATACCAATAAAAAATAGCCTTGTTTGTCTGTCTGCTGTTAGCTTAGCTAGCTAATTCGAGCAAATGTCTCTTTTTTTGGGCCTCAAAATGCAACGGTTTGGGAACCTCCTGTGTCTCTGTAGAACTAATACATAGGCCTTTAGGTTAGAATACTCCAGGAAAATACTCAGCGGAGGGCCCTGTTAAAGCTGTCTGTGGGCTCGCTAACCAGCCTGACACTGAGTGATGGATGAGTCTGTCTTTGAGAATAAAGCGGCCTGATGAAGTGACAGCCTGACAAACGGAGCTAGCCCTCCCAGAGAACATACTGTACTGGCAGACTTTGGTTAACCCATTCAATCCGGGATTGTAGAGTGCCGCGCTACGAGCTTGTAGATCTGCTATTTTTGACATTTTGTGAAAATCTTTGAATACATAATGTATTTTGAAACCACATTTTTAACTCAAATCTTTGCTTCTGGGGGGATTCTACAAATTAAACATTTTTTTGTGGAAAAAACGTATGTTGTCTCAAACTTTTTTTCATGTCAAGGACCCCCATCTCAAAATATATCATTCCAGGGACCCCCCCTGAAGCAAAGATTTGAGTTACAAATGTTCGCTTTAACAATATACTGTACATATGTATTCAAAGATTTGCTAAAATGTTCAAGATTTTTCATAAAAAAATAGCAGATCTACAAGCTCATAGCGCGGCACTCGGTGCCGCGTTATGAGCTTGTAGATCTGCTATTTTTTTAATAGCCAAAGAAATCTGAAAAATTCACTCCGATTCTTTCCCGGTCTCAATGGGTTAAAATAGTGGCTGTTGTATAAGCATCACTTCATGTCAGAGGAAAGGAGCTGTCTGTGTATTTTGGGTGTTATGTACCAATCTTATCAGACAGTGATTGATCGATGCAGAGGGCTCCATACAGGGGGGACATTTTCTTAACCACTGAAGCCCTATACACCAGGGACCATGTGTGGCCCCCAAGCGGCCAGGTTCGGGGCCACAGGCACACAAGAGAAATTACAGCAGTGTTTAACACTTCAAATGGCCATAACTCGGTGACCGTTGCTCCCATCATATCAGTGCAATATAGGACTGGGTTTGAAGGCCTGGAACTCTAGTCTTGTAAATGTGCCCAAAATAGGGACACGGTTTAACGTGTTTAACATACAGTAAATATTTTAATAAAGGGATAGTTCACCCAAAAATGATTATTTTCTTCTGTCAATTACTCACCCCATGGAGACTTGAATTCATGGATATATATATTTTTTTGTCGCATTCCTAAGCCACTAATTTGATGACCAGCGGATCGGTAGGCAGCAGCAGTTCCGGTAGGAGACACAAAGGAGACTCTTTGTGTCTCCTACCGGAACCGCTGCCGGTCATGAAATTATTGGCTTAGGAATGCAACAAAAACAAAAAAAATATCCATGAATTCAAGTGTCTGTGGGGTGACTAATTGATAGAAAAAAAGTCATTTTGGGGGTGAACTATCCCTTTAAATTGTGATGTTATCAAACAAAAACATCAAACATATCAGACAAAAGGAAATGTGTTTATTTAATTCAGTCTCAGTAGCAGGGATAAAAACCAAAGATATCCCCAGCGGCCATATAAATGAATGACCATGAAGGGAGATATCAAAAGAGCCAAATCCTGCTCCCGCTGGATTCCTGGCCATTCTCGTTCCTGTGACTGCGATGGTTTAATTCCTGAAAGCCGCAGTAACCTTATGGTCAGGGGTTCGATTCCCCCGGCCGGGTCATACCAATGACTATGAAAATGGGACCTAATGTCTCCCTGCTTGGCACTCAGCATCAAGGGTTGGGTTGGGGGTACAGTAAGTCCCTGCAACATACTAGCTTCATGTCCAGGGGGTGTACTTGTACATCACAGCCACACACTACAGAAACAGGAGAGATAGGCTCCTGCTCTATGGGTCTCATGGCTCGGCAAAGCTTACTACTTACTTAATATTTCCACTGGGACACAAAAACAGTACTTAACCCATTTAATCCGGGAACGCATCTGTATCATTTTAGATTTTAGCTATAGCCATTATTTTATATTTCGGCTATTCAAAAATAGCAGATATACAAGCTCATATGAGCTTGTAGATCTGCTATTTTTGAAAAGTCTTGAAAATGTGTGCGAATCTATGAATATATATATATTTTTAAAGGGAATATTTTTTACTCAAATCTTTGGTTCTGGGGGGTCCCTGGAACAAAATATTTTCAGATGGTGGTACCGCAGCCAAATACATATAATTTTGGGGGGTCTTTGACATGAAAAAGTTTGAGAACCACTGATTATAGCAACATACGTACTTAGTAGACATTTGTTGATGCGTTCCCGGATTGAATGGGTTAGAGAGAGAGAGAGCGAGAGACAGAGAGAGCCAGAGACATGGCCATTACAGTCAGCACCAAGGACAGCGACACAGTGGCCTCGGCAGGACTTACTGCTCGACAGTAGCTTATTAAATAGCATAGTTAGGAGGGGAATGTTTTTGGGCAACCCAAAACAAACACCAAAAATACTGCAGCGAGAGGACAATGTGTTTCTACTGCTAAACACCACCACCACTATACTCCAGTGGCTGATGACTGCTGGTATAGATGGAAATGATGTGTTTGTTATGTAAACACAGGGAAAAGTTACATACACACTATGCGAGTGTTAAAGGGATAGTTCACCCCCAAAATGACTTCTTTTTTTTTTCAATCGATTAGTCATCCCATGGATATTTTTTTTGTTTTTGTCTCATTCCAAAGCCAATAATTTGATGACCGGCAGCGGTTACGGTAGGAGACACAAAGAGTCTCCTTTGTGTCTCCTATACCGGAACCGCTGCCTATACCGGTCCGCTGGTCATCAAATTATTGGCTTAGGAATGCGACAAAAACAAGAAAAATATCCGTGAATTCAAGTGTCCATGGGGTGACTAATCGATAGAAAAAAATGAGTGAACTATCCCTTTAAGCACACAGAGACACTTTTCCACACAACACCATTAGTGCGTATATACTGTTCAGTTCATCACAGTACCATACAGTTCAGTACCGTTTTAAACTCACTGTCTTGCTTCGTAGTGTAAATGCTGGTGGAGTGTATTAGTTGGCTTGGTTTACACTATGATGGATGAGCTGGTCTCAGGGAACAAAGCCAGGGCAGACAGACAGAAACATTAGCTTCACCTTGTCCTCCTGATATAACTGGATCCTAGGGAGAACCAGGGGAGTTAATACTGTGTGTACGCTCAGGGTGGAAGAACACAACCCTGTGTGTCACCTAACAAAGTACTACACTGTAGGTCAGTAGTGTCGTGAGCAGTGGTATAAAGTAACTAAGTACATTTACTCAAGTACTGTACTTAAGTACAATTTTGAGGTATTTTTTACTTTACTGGTGTATTTCCAGTTTTCAGTACTTTTACTTCTACTCCACTACATCTCAGAGGCAAATATTGTACTTTTACTCCACTACAATTATTTGAAAACTTTAGTTAATTGTAGATTTTGATTATTTTTTACAAAACATACATTAACCACTTCAGCCATATATACATTTCGGCCATTTGAAAATAGCCGATCTACAAGCTCACAGTGTGAGCTTGTAGATCTGCTATTTTCAAAGGATTTCTATACATGTTACTACTTATATACTTGTTAAACTTGTGAAATGGGACATTCTGCATAATGAGTACTTTCTACCTTTGGTACTTTAAGTACATTTTGATACCAATACTGTTGTACCTTTACTCATGTAAATTTTGAATTCCGGACTTTTACTTGTAACAGAGTATTCCTACATTGCAGTATTGATACTTTCATTTAAGTAAAGAATTTGAGTACTTTTTCCACCACTGGTCATCATGAGACATACAGTACAAACTGTGGTATAGATGCAGATACATACTATACTATAAGTTTCCTCAGAGAATTAAATGAAATGGTAATGGATGTATATTTAAATATAGAGATGAGGCAAAGTAGAATTTCTGTGTAAAGTATAAAATATTGAGATTTAAGCCACGAACAAAATGTCTGGGGGAGGGGGGGGGCATAGCTGTGTGGGTAGAGAGAGAGGCCATCTGGGAAAAAGAAAGGTCCCCGGTCCGCGCCCCGGTCTACGAGTCGAAGTGTCCCTGAGCAAGACGTTTAACCCCTAACCGCTCCCCGAGCGCCGTTGAAGTATTAATAGCACCCACTACTGCTCCTAATAGGATGGGTAAATGCAGAGGACAAATTATATTTGCAAATGTACAGTAAACCCCAGGAGTGGAGACCAAATTATTAATTATTATTTTATAAATTAACCACGTAAACCCTAGTTGACCCGGGTACAGTAGGGCTCTATATTTGGTCCGCTCCTTTTTTCCCTTTACGACAAAGCTGTGCGCCGAAAATAAAATCTAAATTTTTTTTTTAGCGTAGCCAATCATTTTTAACCCCTTTTTCTCGTTTGTCGTTAAGCCAATTGATTCCTCCCCACGCACATTTTTGTGTCGTCACTGCGGTGGTATCCTACTGGTGGTAGCCTTCGTCCTATACTCATCCCGCCCAACACTCCCCGCTGACAGGTGCCGTCCCCAGCCCGTAGGAGTACGTGCAATGACCGATATCACCCTCTCCACCCAGCTTCCCTGCTTCTGGGGGTCCCTGGAACAAAATATTTTTAGATGGGGGTCCCGTGGCCAAATTCATATCATTTTGGGGGTCCTTGACATGAAAAAAGTTTGAAAACCACTGATATAGAAACATACGTTTTTCAGAAAACCGTTTAGGATTTAGAAGACATTTTGCAGAATCGGAACCTCAGGCCCCAATGGGTTAATACTGTGAGCTCTTCCCCACGACTTAAACCCGGTATACTTTGTTGACTGGAGTCCCCCAGGGGGGTCTATTACTAGGCCACCTGCTTTTTTCCCTCTACACCAATCGTCTTCACCTAGAATAGCGTCTATTTTCCACAGACTGTGTGTCCCAGCAGCATCAGAGGGACTCTAGGGCTCATCACGACAGCCACCTCTCATGAGGCTTTGCAACACAGAGCTGTGGCTGGCATGCTAACGATATGCTAATGAGCTGCATTATGTCTACCGTGACTGGATGTTATTGGCTCCCAGGATGCTCTGCACAGTGACATGGAACATTGGTACTTAGTTGGCAGCCGAGCTGAAGCTGTGTGTGCGCAGTCGTGCATGTGTGTGAGCGCACTTGCGGGCGTGAGTGCACGTGTGTGTGTGGATACAATGTTTTCTGTCCGTCTCTCTGGGCCTCTGCTAATTTCAGCCCAGTAATTGTGTTTCCATTAATTTGCGGGCATCAATTCTTTCAGGATACCGCTAATTTACTTGCACCTAATACCCTCCATCCCACATTTAATGAAGGACACATGTACACGTACACGCACGCGCACACACGCACACACACACACACACACACACACACACACACACACACACACACACACACACACACACACACACACACACACACACACACACACACACACACACACACACACACACACACACACACACACAGGATTTAACCAAAAACAGAGGTCATCACAGCTCAGCATAAATCCTCCTCTCTCTCTCTCTCTCTCTCTCTCTCTCTCTCTCTCTCTCTCTCTCTCTCTCTCTCTCTCTCTCTCTCTCTCTCTCTCTCAAAGCCCAAAATGGCCTTGACACTACATTCTCAGCAAGCCTCGTGCGACATCACTGACGACGGTGCGTCACACAGTAATCATTAGTCATTACAGGCCACACTTATGAGCTCTTCACAGTGTTGTTGAGAGGATTATCCGTGTGAACGTCATAATAGCTGGCACTGGTTTGAGTGTGTCAAGTCCACCGGCCCAGCGGGACCATCTGTTTAAGGGGAAGTCACACTGGAAAGGAAAGGAAAGGAGCTGAACGTTGTCTGACGTGACTTGAACCACAACTTAATGTCAACATTGTCTCCGACTGCGTCTCCCATTCATTCTCACCACCATGTTGTCTTCCATGGAGTGGATGCCTCTCGCATGAAAACATTTATACAAATAAATAAATAGAGAATGACTAATGAATATTTACAGACTATTTCCTGACATGGCTTTGGAGTAGAGCTGGTCCCAAGGGACCCCCAGCAAAAAAAAAAATTATACAGCCTATACTCAGCCTATAATCTCTCAAGACAGATTCAGAGCTCCGCAGCTGAATCTGTCGGGAGCTCCTGTTTACAACGTGAATAGTTAGTTATGTTTGGAATGTAAACAAAGACACGTGGACCGGAAGTGGAGGGCTGAGGGCGGACCAAACTGCCAACATCCTTGTTATACACATTCTATAGAGCATCGCAGTTCCCGCCCCTTCCGGGTTCCACCGCAAAAAACTCAATGCATTTTTCCCATTGACATTTCCAAAAATATTTATATCAATTAATTTAAGCCTAGAATCAAGCCATCCAGGGTCCTGGTGAATCATGACCATAACACGTTTGATTCTGTGATTTTTTTTTTTTTTTTAAACGGCAAAACAAAGGGTATTTATTAAATATAGTATATCATATAATTAAATATAAAATAAAATAAATCACAGAAAAAAAAACGTTTTATGGTCATGATTCACCAGGACCCTGGATGGCTTGATTCTAGGCTTAAATTAATTGATATAAATATTTTTGGAAATGTCAATGGGAAAAATGCATTGAGTTTTTCCTTCCGGCACCAGGAAGTGGGCGGGAACTGCGATGCTCTATAGGGAGGTCCCCACAGAGTCAAATTCAAAGGAAAAAAACGCTGCCGAAGCGCAGTTTTACCCTTTTTTTTGACTATGGGTTCCCAGATTGAACTCAGCCTAACAAAAATAACCCAAAAATGTTTGTTCAGCTATTTGAAAATAGCCAATTTACAAGCTCACAATGTGCAACGCATTGTGAATTGTAGATTTTCTATTTACAAACAATTCAGTAAAATCTTGAAAAGAACATTTAAAATGTAGAATAATCTTGGAAACATCTTTTGGGTATAAACGACTCTTTTAAAATAGGAGTCTGCAGCCAAATACATATCAATTCACAGGTCCTTGAGAGGAAAATGTTTGAGAACCACTGGTTTAAATGAGGAGAGTGAAGAGAGACATCAAACCGAGGACACATACTGTTTAGAGGAGACATGCCTGACATGACAGCAGTCACATTGGAACCCGGGTCCTCAGTCCGCTGTGGGGTGGCTGTAGCAAAAATTATTATTATTATTATTATATGGCCAGTGCACTAATTGGCTGCACAACCAGGCACCTCAGGACCTGACCCATTTTAATGAATGATTTTTACTCACTTCCTAATTGGTTCCTTTTCGTCCCTCTCCTCAGAGCCCACGGGCCAGACGCTCTGATCTTGGTTGACGGACAGCCCCTGCAGACCAATGGGGAGCTGGGCCTGTCCCAGATGCTGCATATAGCCAGTCAGATCGCAGCTGGAATGATCTACTTGGCCTCGCAACACTTCGTGCACCGTGACCTGGCGACGAGGAACTGCCTGGTGGGGAACGGCCTTCTGGTGAAGATCGGCGACTTCGGAATGTCCAGAGACATCTACAGCACAGATTACTACAGGGTAAGGGTAAATATAAATCAATAAAAACTTTATTGCACACACACATTACGTTTTCAAACTTTCAAGTTTTTTCATTGGCTGTTTGTATAGCTTTTATTTAGTTTCTCTCTTTTCTGCACACAAGACTCTCGTGCAAATGGCAGCTTGCTGTCAGCCTTACACCTTTTATACTGTAGATGTATTGTTGAATTGATTTGAAAGAATGGGGGGACATTATTTCAGAAAACAGCAGAGTATTATTTTGGAACAGAAGTGCTGCTTTTTCTTGAAACACATTGTCCGCAGTGACAGCTGCGGTGCTGAAGTTTGGATTCAAACAGCCAGATTCAGAGACAGCATAACTAAGCTCAGCTTTGTGCTGTGTTTATTGGTAACGCTTTAGCCACTTAAGTGATACTTTCAAAAATAGAAATATCTAACTTTTTTTATTGCCATTTTAGACTTGATTTTATCATTTTAATAATAATAATACACTTTATTTGTATAGCCCCTTTCATGACATGAAATGCAGCTCAAAGTGCTTTACAGAGCAAGAATAAAGCACAAGTGATTTACAGAAATTGCCATTTTTAAAAAAGATTTTGCCTATGATGCCCAAAATTGGGATACCAAGTTGAAGGTGGTTAATGTGCCCTGGAACTGGGAAATGACACGTTTGTCACTTGGGTCCCCTGGTTTGAAGAAGTTTAAGCAAAATTGCCGTTTTAGAGGCGATGCCACTAGGAGCCAGTCTATGGTGTCTCCACACAACATGGTAGGCTAACATTGGCCCAGCCATACTGTATATTCAGTGGAGATCCTCAACGTCGTAATTGGACTGCCGGGAAATCAGTTGTATTTGGCAGTAAATGCCAACGACTCCAGTGGGTCTCATCCTCCTAAGTAGCTTCTGTGGACTGTTTTCTCTTCAATGACAGACTCTAATGCCCCGCCAGGGCCACGCTTAGACAGCAACTGAAAAAGCTGGACTACTTAAGCTTTGAACCCTTTGAAGGCCAGATCTAGTTGTTGACCAGGAGCGAAAGCTCAGAGTGACTGCCAAGAGTTTTAATCAAAGATGGAGATTTTAATATACTTGAATGAAGGCATATGACATATCTGTTATGTCTTGTCTTGTATTGTTCTTATTGTTGTATTGTTTTTTGTATTTATTTGATTGTATCCCCTGCCTAGTTACTGCAGATTCGAGGTTCAGGTTCAAGGTTCTTTATTTTTACCCAATGGTACATTTGTTTTGCAGAAGGGAAATACAGAAATCCAATTAAAAACAAGACATCAGATTATAGACGTTAAAAATATCTTTGTACTCAGGAGGGATCTGAAGTTGGCAATGAATACAAATCTCGGCGGTTGTCTTTAAAAGTTATGTTTGTGAACCTTCTAAAAGTGAAAAAAATGCTCCATGGTTTGATTGTAATTTAACAGTCTTGTGGGTTTAAACTTTATTTTCGGCATTGACTGAATGTAGTGAAACCCCTCATTCTAATGTCTGAGTTGCTGAATAATGGCCATGGCCAGTCAGCTCGTAGCTGTGATGGAAATCAGGTTAGTATACTGTAGCAGTAAGGGTTAAAGCTACACTGCAGAATCTGGAATGGTAATTTAACCCTGAGCATGTACATACTGGACTTACTTCAAAATCTTGCCTTAAATGTAATGAAATGTATCTATTTGTAAGTTAACCACACCTTGTTGACTGGGTGTCCCCGGGACTCTATACTTGGGCCCATCCTTTTCCCCTCTACACCAAAGCTCTTTGCCAAAAAAAACAAAGCTGCAAGCTTGTAGATCTGCTACCTTCGCAGAATGTTTGCCCCAAAATAGGGATGCTTCTAGGGATGCCCCTCCCCCCGGAAATCTCATTTCCATTTGATTTCAGGAAGGAGTCTGGCATGAGAACCTGTGTGTTTTTGTCTGTGGGCGGGAATAATACTGTTGACTGACAACCCCTTCAGCCAATCAGCAGTTGTTCCCCTTCAGCCAATTAGTACTACAACAGGACTTTTGAAATGACCATGCCGAAAATAGGTTGCCTTATTCGAATACATGCGTGTCACTGCCCGCCCCTGCCGCATATATGAAGTTAAACAACTAAATTCTATCCGAACAAATCACAATATCTTAAAAGTAAATTCCGTGCCTCAAAAAAGAAGTTGGAGAGCGTTTTGAAGTTTTAAAAGAGAGACGAAAACAGCGCACAGAAAACAATGGCTGCCGTTCCATTTTGGTCGGCTGCACTCGGATCCATTCGGGTTCACTCGAACTCGCCACCTGATTGGCCAACTTTCGCTGTCAATCACAGAACGATGAGCGAGGAGGGGCTTTACCAGGCTAAGGACGCTGATAGGCTTGTCCACTTGGTGGACGACGAAAAAAAGCCAAATAAGCCCTCATGCCAGACTCCTTCCTGAAATCAAATGGAAATGAGATTTCCGGAAGGAGGGGCTTCAACAGGCTATAGGGATGCTTGGGTTCATAGTTAAATTAACACAAGTATTAAACGTGCTCAGAAAATGAATCCCCACTACAGTACCAGTGGTACCACAGTGCTGTGCAGAAAGAAATCATACAGAAAGTCTACAATGTGTGTGTGTGTGTGTGTGTGTGTGTGTGTGTGTGTGTGTGTGTGTGTGTGTGTGTGTGTGTGTGTGTGTGTGTGTACAGGATATACAGTATAGTACTGTATACACACACTACGCTCACTCACGCACACACGCACGCACATCAATGAGGAGGAAAATCATGCTCAAGCAACTCAAGACTCCCATATGCTACTCTATATTAGTAGAGACATGACACTGGTCAATGGTTGCTGAACAAGTTACTTTACCACCCTAAAACATATTCCCCGCAGTCACCAGAGCACAGAATATGGTACTTGTTGACATAATAAGTTTGTATAGATCGGCAATTTCTGGCAAAGACATTTTATGTAGAGGGAAAGAGTGGGGGGGGGGGCTATAGACCCCTGATGGACCCCGGTCAACAAAGTGTATAGGGTTTATAGCAGATCTACAAGTTAATAGCAGATCTACAAGCTCACAACGCCTCGCATCGTAACTTGGCCGCTATTTTCGGCAAAGAGGTATAGGTGTAGAGCGAAAAGAGACCAAGTAAAAAATTAAATTTAAACTAAAACACAATTTTATACAATATAGAGGGGGTCCCTGCTTCATCTGTCCCTCAGCTAAGGGGTCCTTGGGCTGAAAAACGTTGACCCCTGCTTTAGAAGACCCACCGGACAAGGATTCGGGGGGGCAGATCAGAGCTTCTGCAGGAAGCGGAGCACAAAGTCTCGCATGACGGTGCGCAGCAGCTGGTCGTTACACTCGATGTGCGTGCTGTTCTCCTCCAGCTGGATCTTCGTGTCCCTCTGCTCCAGGTCGAGCTGGTGTCCGTCGGCCGTCTCGTCCACCTTCACCTTGGTGATGCCGTTCTTGTGCAGCGTGGCCAGGAGAGCTTCCAGAGGCACGGCGCCACTGAGGAGGGGTTTTTGGGCCAACACCTCCGGGGACTCTTCTACCGAACGCTTCCTCTTCTTACTGGGGGGAGCTTCTGCTGCTGCTGCCAGCGGGGTGTTGGACACCAACTGTAGCGTGTGCTTGTTATCCTTGGACTGCAGCACGGCGGACACGGGCGCTACGGAGACGCCCGATGTGATTTCGGAGCGCACTAAGGATCTGGCCAGCTCCGGCAGTAGGTGGATGCGTTCGTAGCACCGTCTGAAGGGCAGGCTGAGCACGGAGCAGCGTCGGTAGGGAATGGGAGGAGGCTGCAGCTCCAGCATGAGGTTCGAGCGGTGGGGCTGGGAGTGGGACGGGGGAGGCCGGGTGTACTGTTCCGGACACACCACGTGGAGAGGCTGGACCTCCTTGAGCAGCTTGGACACCTGTTTGAAGTTGAGTCGTTTGTCGATGGGACAGTAGACACTGTTCATGGCCAGGGGCTGGTAGGGAGCCAGGACATCTGGGTCGCAGAAATCCGGCTCAATGAAGATGACGGTGTTGCGGCTTGACTTTCCCCACAGTTCCATGAAGTGGACGGCGTCTCCGAAGCGCAGAGAGGGGTGTCCGGCGAACACCACACACGGCTGGCGGAACTCGCTGCTGAAGTCTCCGTGAATGCTGGGGTAGAGCTTCAGCTTGTGGGTCTGGATCAGATCGGCGTGAAGGAAAGGAGGCTCCGGGAGGTAGACCTTGGATTGTTTGCTGTGGCAAAGCCATTCGGGAAAGATCTGGGAGAATTCCAGTGAGCTGTTGGCAACGGGCGAGATGAAATAGAAAGGCGTCGTTCCCAGGCTGGCGCTCTCGATGAACTGGTGCAAACACTCAAACAAGTCGTAGATCACCCCTGACGGGTAGCACGGCACCAGCACGTTGCCCCCTGCGCGAATCGTCATCGCCAGGTTACTGCAGAATTCTCCCAGCATGCCATCCGGTTTGGAGGTGGGCATCTGGGTGAGGCCCGTCAGAATCAGAACATCGCTGTTCTTCAGAGAGCTCCTGTCCATGGGCTGTGGGTGTGTGGGGGTGAGGACGCAGGAGCCAGACATATAAGCCACTTTCTCGTGATGCGATTGGATGATCCAGTTGGAGCTTCCCAATGAGTGGCCGGAGCTAATGGGCGAGATCTGCACCGCTCCAAACAATTCCACGTGCTGCGAATAGAACACGAGCTGCACTTTTCTGAGGGCGGAGTTGACCTCTTGCATACCGTAACATGGCTTCCATGCCCGCGCATCCACGGCGCCCTTCAGTGGCCCAGGGAGCATCGGCTGCAGTTCCTTGTTCTTCCAGCAGGTGGCAGACTGAGCTTTGGGGACTCTCTCCATGAAGTGGACGAGTTCTTCCATCAGCAGTCTGCCTATCTGCAGAGTTGGCTCTGTAGCGTACACGGTCCCGGTGAAGCCTGTGTTCTCCGTTATGTAAGGCAGGGCCATCATGCAGTGGTAGTTGGAGATCAGGATGACATCTACGGTAGACAGATCCAGCAGCTCTCTCTCAGGAACACGGAATTCTGGCTGCGAGTCCACAAACACTTTTCCTGCACACTCCTTCAGCTCCTTCTCCATGTTTAGCATTCCATTTTGTGACACCCAGCCAGGCAGCCTGGAGAGCCTTGGACTATGCACCAGAGGCAGGGGCAGGAAGTTAAGGACCGAGGTGGTATCCAGTGCGCAGTCCAACATGATGGTGGTGGACTTGAATCTGAGGACATTGCAAGGAAAATTAGGGTGACCCGACAGACAGTACAGTTTCATTTTGTAGGCCTAGTTGAAAACATTCAGAATGAGGTTTAAGCTAGCAAGTTTTGCTAGAACATCCTCGTTGAATGTATTTAACAATAAATGATTTTCTTTTCAATTGGAGTTTTTATCGACGTTGAGGCAATGATTATGTCACGTAACCATTGCCTGGAATTTGCCAAATATGGACATGTCTGATATCACCATACTGTCATCATAGCTGACTGACATCATCCAATGCTGGCTACCAAACCTGTAGACCGTTTTATTTGTACTTTTTCTATGTACCTTGGTTATGACAAACCATTGGTTTGATCACTGCCAGTAGGCCAAGGAATTAAATGAAATCCTGAAAACAACCGTTACGACCAATAGGCCCATATATAGGCATGTATGGAGATCCGGTTGTCCAGAACCACAGATCCAATCGACATACCCATATACAGTATGGTATCGCCATATATTGGCTTAAAAGGGACAAGAACAGAAAGATACACATATCTCCATATGGGCATAATAGGGGCAAGGACAGATACAGGGATAAAAGGGACACAGACAGACAGACAGGCAGACAGGCAGACAGAAGGGGCGTAGCCACGGGTGGGCATAGGTAGGCCTGGGCCCACCCACCTGGCTGTTGTGCCCACCCTATATTTTTTGGGCGGTGAAACCGCCCCTATAAGTGAGGTTTGGAAATGTGTACAATTATCCTGCGCTGTGATTGGCCAAAAAGTACCCCGCCTAACCCTGCACCGTGATTGGCCAATCACAGTCTATTCAGGACTGTGATTGGCCAGTGTCACATGACACATGTGCATAGCCCTATATAAGAAACCATAACTTTAAAAAAAAAGTTATGGTTTCGTCCATCATAAAGAGTGTTTCAATAAATGTATTTATTTCTTGTACATGATTGGTTGACTCCATTCAGTATTGTGATTAGCTAGCAAGACACCGCCCACTTCACACAGGGTGTGATTTTTTTTATATATTCAGTCATTTTTATAAGTGCATATATATAAAATTGTTTTTTTATTAATCAATATAATTACATAGTGTGCCCATTTAAAGAATAACTTATGTTGTTATGCTCATCTGGAAAACGGAATTCTTCATAATGGATTAACAGTTAATAAATACATAAATAATATAATTAATATATAATAATTCAATATAATTAATATACATTTCATGGATTTTTTAATTTAGATTTCATAGATTTCTATGCATTTCAGGAGTTTGGGGGGCTGGCTCCCCCAAAATAATTAAATAACCCTAACAACCCTAACCCTAAAACCGAATTAAAGTATAAAGAAAACTCCCAAAAAAAAGAATTAAATAACCCTCTAACAACCCTAACCCTAAAACCGAAATAAAGTATCAAAAAAACTCCCAAATCCGCACAAAACCGCCCAAAAAATCGGCACTCGCGCACGCACGCGCGCTGCGGGTGCCCACCCACAAATGCCCAGGCCCAGCTGCTGCCAGCGTTCTGGCTACGCCCCTGGCAGACAGACAGACAGACAGACAGACAGACAGGCATACAGGCATACAGAGGCATACAAGGGACAAGGACAGCCTGACACAGAGATCTCCATATATGGTCATAAAATGGACACAGACAGATAGACAGATACATAGATTTCCAAATATGGGCATAAAAGGGACACAGTCAGGAAGACAGACAGACAGATACAAATTGATACTATGGCTACAGCAGGTTCAACAGTTATTGCATAACCAGGGGGATCATGCATTCCCGGCTTCCGTCGTTCCTGAGTAGTCTAGGGTCTAGTCTAGCCTTGATACAAGACTGTCATATATTATGTGGCAGTCTTGGATGATCTTCAAAATAGTGTTTGCACTTTCTCCTTTTTTGGTCCGTACATCTACATAAACATTCAGATTTCAAATATAAAGTGCTTACCCCATGGCCACGGATGTTATGTACGGCCCCTCAGAAGTACCCGTGTATTCCATATTCCGATCGGTGGCCATTTTCTCATAGAGTTATTATGTATCAGAGTGCAATACACCTCCCAACCGATAGGGTCGCGTATTTGAAAGCAAAAGGAGAAAATGGCCACCGATCGGATTAAAATGCTTTTTATTGAACAATACGGAATATACGGGTACTTCTGAGGGGCCATACATAATTGTAACATCCGTAGCCATGGGGGGTAAGCCCTTTATAGACCAAAAAGGGTCCAAGACGGTCCTGACAGATGATCGTCTTGTGATCCAAGGCTAGGGTCTAATCTAATCTATAAACTCACTGAATCTCTGTTTTAGTCTGACTGTCCCGAGCAGAACTCAGGCACGGTCCAAACGATTGACCGCGCGTGTATGTCCCACATGACCCGAGGGTGCTGCAGTGCAGAAAAACACCCATGCCCATGCACATCATCAACACGACGTCAGCAGTTGCTAGTTGTTGAAACGGAGAAGCAGTTTAACCATGTACAGTAGTTTATCCTTTTACTGTACAAGGGATGTAAGCTGCCTTGCAAACACACTTTACACTGTTTCCACCAATCATTTGCTGAATGTTACTAGCTCAGAATGATGTACTTGGTATTCAGACAGGCCTGGGTGGTGCCTGCATTCACTGGGATGAACTCCAGCGCTAGGCCTGGGCCTCAAACATGTTGAGGGAAAATAATGATGGGATAAGTGATTCATTTGCCATCGAATTACACCCTTAAACACATAGCAGTTAGCCTACCCTGAATTTAATGAAGCCTGAAACCATCTCAATACATCTTGGCAGAATGTATCATAATTATCGCAGGACCCAGCTCAAATGCCTTCAGAGTCAACAATGTCTTTTTTCGGCATAATGATGACAAATGTTTGCCCAACACGATTATACCCCCTCTCACTCATGGTTTTGCCCCAAAACACATACACATAAAATAAATGATTACGTTCACACAAACCCAATAGCATTAATCTCAACCGACACATAACTCCTCCCAACGCATTCCCCTAGGCAAACAATAACCGATAACACAATAACAGAATAATAGCAAATATAGGCACGCTCCAAGGCATTCCGAGAAGTCTCTCCTCAGCTACTAAGTGCCCGGGGATGCTGCAATATCTATTGCATTCTCCTTAGTTAGCAAAATAATAGGTTTTCTTTTGCTTTTTGATGCCTTTCATTTTTGAAACGGATTCATCTTTTTAGTAATGCTGACTTTGAATTTGCGTGAACTGGACCCCTAGCCGATTGTGGAAGAACAGTAAGGGCAAGTGATAATAGGAAGGCTGGAGGAGGCTGGTAAAGTTATGAACACTTTGGCATAGCATAATGTAGTAGGGATCTTTGTGACTGGCTTAGACCAGGGGTTCCTAAAAGTTTCCACGCCCATGACCCCCAAATAGCCTTATAGCCTCTGGCTGCAGCCCCCCAATGCATTGTGAAGCGCTGTGAGCTTGTTGATCTGCTATTTTCACTATTTCCAGAACATTTAGAAAATGTTTGAACATCATTGAAAATAATCATATGGCCAAAATAGGGACACCCAGTTGAAAGTCGTTAAACTGGCACAATAATATTGATAATTGAATTTGAATTTGTATAGGCTATACATACAGTATCATTTCAGTAAATGAATGCCCTATTTCGTCATACAAGAGTATTGCACAAAAGTAGTGAAAATAGCCGATCTACAAGCCCACAACGCGTCACATCATGGCCCGTTTTGAGCTTGTAGATTGGCTATTTTCACAATTAACCCATTCAATCCGAGAAAGCTTCTGTCATTTCATATTTTAGCTGTATGTATATATATAGCAACATACGTTTTTTTATCGGCCTTAGGTCTAAATGGATTAAAATAGTAATAATAGTTTTAAAAAGGAACAGGTTTTGGACATACAAGGTTTCCACCCGACAGCAACGATTACACTCTTTCCAATAGGCCCCCCTTGGCGGACCCCCCCTCTTTGTAAAACCTGTGTCTCAGGAGGAAGTCATTCATTATAGTCTCCATTAGGAAGTGTGCGTTGGACTAAATTAGTCAAGCTGCTTCATGACCTTCCAGCAGTCACAGTTCAACTTAGACAGCATGAGTAATGATTCACTCTCTGTGTGATCTTCATGCGCTATGATGGGACATACATTCTCTGTCCGTCACACATCTTTTAATATCCACCTCCATTAGCCATGCGCAAGTTAATAGGAAGATCCAACCCGCCACCAGATCTACAAATAGTACACTATCTACGCTGACAGCTCACCCAATTTATGATGATAAATTCTTTCTGACTTTTTCATGTCAAGGACCCCTTAATTAACCACTTAAACCCCAGCATCGGTATGCACGTCACATTGTGAGCTTGACGATCGGCTATTTTCAGCGAAAGCTTTCCCCACAATAACAGAAAACATAAAATACACTAGTATTGAGCCTTGAGGGACTACGGTTACCCATATGTGTATTTTGTCCGCGGCCCGCCATCAGAAAAAAATGTTTTGTGCCAGAGACCCTCATACAAGATTTGTGTTGTTAAAATGTTTTCAAAAATATATTCCAAATTGTTAAAACATTTTCAAGATTTTTTTTTTTCATTTTCAAACAGCCAATGTTTAGGTTTAAAGTGGTTAAACTGATTTCTATCTCACCTCAATTAAGGACCTCTAGGGGTCCCCGGACCCCACTTTGAGAACGACTAATCTCCATGTATGTGGTGTGTGTGTGTGTGTGTGTGTGTGTGTGTGTGTGTGCGTGTGTGCGTGTGTGTGTGTGTGTGTGCAGGTGGGAGGCCACACCATGCTGCCCATCCGCTGGATGCCTCCAGAGAGCATCATGTACAGGAAGTTCACCACTGAAAGTGACGTGTGGAGTTTCGGCGTCATCCTGTGGGAGATCTTTACTTATGGAAAACAGCCATGGTTCCAGCTGGCCAATAATGAGGTAAGGAATCACGGCCTTTCACTTCATGTGTATAGCTTATGAATGTGTGAGAGATCATATGAAGTGTATTATTTAAATATCTTAACCACTATATACTTTGTCGTCTCGTCTGTAATATATTGCCTGTAATAGTAAGCCTTGCCGAGGACACTCTAACCACGAGAAAGTAGTTAACGACATTCAGGTTATATAAACAATAATGGGAAGTAGAATAATGTTTGAGGTTGTATGAAAAACAACTTAACTTCTTGATGGCTAATAATTACCTTGGTTTGGCAATAATGGATGCCCCATTATGCAAATCAGCATGATGGCACAATTTAAAACCTTGTATTGATTCTTCTCTGTAGGAAACCACTTTTTTTAGCTCATAAATTGCATTATGCACAGCTAAAAGTTACTGCTCGCACTACATAATTATGCCCTTAAAGGCGAGCTGAAATGAAAAATATGTTTTTCACCCTTTTAGAGCATAATGGGGACATACAGTACCTTAGTTAACAACAGATGCAAAAAATAATAATCTATTTTCTGTAGAAGTACAATCGTAATTCCTGTGAAACACAAACGTCAAACGTGTGCTTACATTAAGCAGGTATTAAATCTCAAATGGTGGCTAAATGGGGACGGCTATTTTCAAAAGATTTTTTATATTTGAAAACTTTTGTACTTCTACTCGAGTACATTTTGAACACCGGACTTTTTCTTGTAATCGGAGTACTTCTTACATTGCAGTATTGATACTTTTACTTAAGTTAAACATGTGAGTACTTTTTCCACCACTGTTATGAACCCATTAAGACCTGGAACGCATCTGTGTCACTTTAGATTTCTTTGGCTATTCAAAAATAGCAGATATACAAGCTCATAGCGCGGCACCGAGTGCCGCACAATGAGCTTGTAGATCTGCTATTTTTGAAAAATCTTGAAAAAAAATGTTTTTGATTTTTTCCAAAAAACTGTTAGGATTTAGATTTTTTTAAAGAATCGCCTCAGGTCTTAACCACAAGTGTGTGTGTGTCTCTGTGTTTCAGGTGATAGAGTGCATCACCCAGGGCCGGGTGCTGGAGCGACCCAGGGTGTGCCCCAAGGAGGTGTACGACATGATGCTGGGCTGCTGGCAGAGGGAGCCACAGCAGCGCCTCAACATCAAGGACATTCAGAAGATGGTGTTTGCCCTGATGAAAGCCACGCCCGTATACCTGGACATACTGGGATAAGACGGAGACGAGGAGAGAGGAGTGGAAAGAGTTGCGTTGTGTGAGTGAGATGGCTCTTAGACTGGACTATAGATCAGAAACGGAACTGGGACTGACTGAAATTAGATGGACCAGAATGGAACCGGATGGGATTGAATGGAGTAGATGATCTTCACTAGAGTAAAAAAAAAGGATTGCTTTGCAGTATAATGGACTCAATTGATTGGACCTCGTTAAACTTCAGTGATCTGGTCTATAGCCTGACCTTGGCCCCATGGTCTCATCTCCCATTCATTTGAACAGGACATAATAACTAGACTTGACTGGACTGTGGACTGGATTGAGTCAAACGTTGAAGATTCTGTTTATCTGGCCTGGTTTTGGGTCTGGATGGCTTTATTTTGATGCCCTGGTCATTGTGCCAGCCTTAACATCTAGCCTGTGTGTTCTATCGAAACCTGGATGTAATTTGACCTGATTTTAATAGACAGATCTACTTCTGTATACCTTTCTGGATGTATCCTGGGCTGGACTGGTACAGCTCGGTTTGAACCTGGCCACGATTCAAACATCCCTCCCTGGACACTCATTGCACCTGGCCCAGAAATGGCCCAGCTCCTATTTCTCTAGCTTTCGACAGCCCTGGCAAGTCTGACGAATCTTGACATAGCCGTGTCAAAGATTTGTGTCGCCAATCGTTTTTTCCTGGAATATATTTGGTTAACTTGCTCACGGCCTTAGTTACTTGGCCTGGAATTGGCTCGTCTCTTCCAGGATGTTCACTGGAAACATGCGTGGCCAACAGAAACACCGGAAAATCCTCTTAGACTCCCACTGTGTGTAAATGAGCGATGAGTTGTTGGGAAGCTCAGCATGAAACGTGTAATAAGGGATGTCGACAGAAAGCGTCTCTGTGCGTTTAGCCTAAATGACAAGACTACTGCAGTATATAACTTAGTAGTTACTTAGTAGCTAAAATCTTATCCAAGGCTTATCTGTTTTTCCGAGAGTTTAAGACATCTGCACGGCTTGTCGGTTCGAGAGCCATCGACGACTTGGCCAGGTCACGCTACTACGAGGACGCCATGTCGCTGCCCCTTCTCTAGAACTGAAGGCCGATTTTATACTTAGTTGAGCGTTGGTGTCATGCGGCGAAACTGAGCTTGTAGATCTGCTATTTTCGACGACACCGACACACAGCTAAGTATAACTGAGGTTTAAGACCTGTTGACTGAAAACATAAACCAACACCCTCCATAGTGTCATCATGGTGTGTGTGTGTGTGTGTGTGTGTGTGTGTGTGTGTGTGTGTGTGTGTGTGTGTGTGTGTGTGTGTGTGTGTGTGTGTGTGTGTGTGTGTGTGTGTGTGTGAGGCTACAATATTCTATATAAGACCGAACAGGATCACATTACTTGGCATCTGACATGAAGACTGTATCTGCAACATTCAAATTCTATTCTATTCTATTTCCTGATCGTGTCTAGTATCTACTGGTCTGGTATCTACTCGTCTGGTCTGATCCACTTCTGGACAATCCTATTCTCTTTTGCTGTTCCAAAACAAAGTCTGGGACCTTACAAAGTTACTGTGTTACCACTTTCTTCGGACAAAATACCCTGTTGTACCATAGTGATGGCTTAACGCTTAACCATATGGACGGGCCTTACTGGAACCGGGAAGTTCAGGGGCAGGACTGGACAGCTGTGTCATCTGCACGGAGGCAACTGGGGTGTCCATGGGACTCACATTGAAGATGTCCGTTTTGGCTGGGACCAGCTGAATTGTTTTTTGATACAAACACAGAAGGAACAGAAATATCCAAACCTAAATATTGCGGAAAGTCGTCGTCGTAGCCTTGGAATAAGACTGTATTTGTGCATTTCTGTCATTCTTGGACACTAACCCCAGATAGACGCTGGAATTCCCTGTTTAATGCCTGTACTTCTCCAAGGATGTGCAAATTCAAAATATGAAGTGCTTACCCTAAAGCCACAGCTGTTACCCAATCGTACAGTCCCTTTGAGTTCTGTATTATGTATGGAGAAGTATGGACACTAAGCACAGAATTTCACTGGATATTTGGGGTTAGTGTCCAAGACTGACAGAGAGACACAAATGTCACAATTGATTGAAAAAAGAAATAAAGAAAATCTCTGTTTTGTTCCAAGGCTATGTCACCATTACAATTACCGCATTCTAGACCTCGACCAATAAAAAGACTGTGGCAGTTGTGGCAGTTGTGTCTTTACAATGCAGTAAAGTCACAGTCTCACAGCGTGAGAACGGGAACAGCGTTTCTTTGTCAGAACTACTGCAATCAGAAGAGCTATAACATCTAGGGAACCATGTGAGAAAACAAATGTGTGCTCCATTACAACTGCTGTGCCCCATTAGTGCTGGTCCTGTGTCAATTCCTACTGTACTTCTGTCAAACATACTTAACCTTTCTGTGTGGAAACACCTGTCTTCAGTGTGCTGGTCCCACGTTTGCCCGTTTAGTTGTCACGTGTGCAAGGACCTGACCTTGGACCGGACCTTCCAATCCTGAGCCTAGAAGTGTGGCCTGACTCACTGTCTGTCGCCATAGAGATGGACCCAAGTGCCTCCTACTTCTTTCTAAACACTGGAAAACAAAAGCAGTCTTTCAAAAATAAGAAAAAAAAGCACTTTTACATTTTGTTTACCTGCTAAAAATGTACATTTGCTGTAAACGTGTCTCTTTTTTCCTACAAACTACTTTCAGCACTCTCAGTATTGCAAAAAAAAATATGAAAAACGCAAAAAAAACAAGGATAAAAGGAAAATAATATAGAAAAATGAAGAGGAACTGAAAACCCTGGACAAACGGTTTGCTTTTTTCGTAACCTTTGCAGCTCGACAAGATCAAACTACCCAAGGTGACACTTTCAGTTCTCTTTTTATAAATATATATTCTATATATTTTTTAATTTATTTTTATTTTGAATCAAAGTGTGGATGTCTGCCATGCTCCAAAGCCATTGGAACATTCTGTCGCCGGGCAGAAACAAACTGATCACCACTTCGAAGAAATGTGATTGGCTGGGATGAGCCCTTGACAGATTTGCTTGAAGGAAGCCTTAGTGCACTGGAATCTACTGGGATCCACTGGGTGGGATCCACTCTCTGACTCGAGATTATAAAACGGGATTGGCAGTAACAGCTTTATGGGAACTGAACATTTCTCAAGTCAAAGGACACAAAAGGAGAAGTTACCAGTCAATGAACAAAAATGTGTTAATTTAAAATGGCTGTACATAATGTAAATTTCTATGTCTCAAGATATGTTAAATTATTTCATTTTTTCTTGTTTAGATTATTTTTTAGCTTCTCGATGTGTTGTTAAATAGTTAAGTGAAAGCCAATAGATATTTTGATAACGTTTATTTTCATTTGCTATTACTGTTATTATTTACTTTGTCTGATCATAGAGTGTGTGTCAGTCACCACTTTAACAAAAATAATCTACCAATCATACGTTTTTCAATTCATGGTCATTGTTTTTACTTTATTTTTTGATGAGAGTCAGTCAAGTGAAAAATGTGAATTATTATTAGAGAGCCAGTATTTTATCAAGCTACTTGGAGTAAAAGTCATGCTTCGGGATCAGACATGAAGTCATTTTAATTAACCACCTATTTAACACTTTCAGCGTTTGGTTTTCTTCGCATAATGTCGTTTTGTTTGTCTCAGTTATTTTGCCAAAGGAACCCGCTCTGGGATACCTCCTTTTTGGCTTTTAATTATATTATTTCTTCATGCTGTACATAGAAAATTGGGCATACATTTTCCCCTCCCTAACGCATCTTTGCTGCCTGACTTGATAAAACAACATCCAGGTTAAAAATGTACTTGTCAAGCAAACCTTTTTCTGTTTATGTTTCCAACCCTCGCCTCCGCATAGACCAGGATTGGTCACTAGAAAGCCTCTTGAAACAACTGACTACCTAGCAACGTAAAACCCTGATGATACCCTTTTGGTCTAAAGAGGCTAAAAGTCATGACAAGCGTTCGTTCTGTGTTTTTTGGGGTACACCGCAAAATCCTGAGTGTTAATTTAATTTGAGCGTGTGTGAAAGGTCAGTCTGTTCACATTAAAACTCAGGACCTTGTGGTGTAGCACTAGCATAGCAAGCATGGATAAACATATAAGCTACACTATTCATCATGACTTCGAAGGCACTCCTTGCTCTGAGAGGCTTGATAAAAAAAATAATCATGTTGCTGTATGCTCTGCCAGACTGAGTAAAATGTACGAAGTGATGATTATTATGTGACATCATTATAAGGATGACCCCCACTCATGTAGTCACCCCCCCCCCCCTCCCCCCAGTATGCTTCTCTAATTGTACTCCACCATTACAGCTGCTTTCCCACAAAGGTACCAATTACAGAACTGGAAAAGCGTATACACATTCATTTATGTTTATTGTTTATGCTGCGGCTTAAGTGATGATGCCGTCATTGTTGTTTAACCACTTGAACCCGAGCATCCCTATTCTGGGAAAATAGCCAATCTACAAGCATGCGACACGTTGTGACCTTGTAGATCAGCTATTATAAGTACACTTATTTGTTAGAGTAAACGTGCTCTGAAAATGCATGCGGCCCACCCATATGACCACTTAACATGGCAGCCGAACACTTTAGAGATTTTCAAGTGGGCCCTGATCCAGAAAAGGTTGAGAACCACTGGTATACATTACAAAAATACCAGTGTCGGATTAGCTAGTGAAAGTTGCTCCTTTGCTGCCAATATATTGCATTGTTTAACCACTTATAGTAAGCCCTATATAACTCCATGTACGGCAATAGCGAAAACAAATTTGCCAAACTACAAGCTCATACATCTGCTATTTTCACAATTTCTGAAAAGTTTGAAAACTGATTTTTTTTTTAATGTTGCCCAAAATAGGTAAGCCAGGTTGGAAGTGGTTAAGCTTGGGGGATAGCACATTAAAATGTGCCTAATTTGATGGACGTCATTTTGTTTGCCGGTTTCGCATGTCGATCTGCATTCAAAATGTGGTAATTTGCCTCATTCGTCAGTCAAATATAGAAAAGGTGTAAATGTGTCAACAAACCTTTGCTAACTGCCCTTACACCTTGACTTTCAATGGACCTTACTGTCACAGTTAAAAGTATAACACATAAAGCATGGACCACAGATTGACCTACAGTAGCAATCTGTCATATTGTATCCTTATGGCAAAACATTCTGTTTGCATCAATGCTTGTAATCTGGCACACAATGTACATGTTTTAGAGGACACGCCGCAATAGTGTTGCATCGTCTATAAAGCTTTGGACGGTACCAAACTAACCAAAACATCCACAAGTGTAACCGCAACCTATTGTACCTTAACGTCGAGCTTATCACCATGTGCTCACCAGCCAGACTGCCGGTGTTATATAATATGACTGTACTTCAACCTGTGTCCTACTAGCACTTGTGGCTCTGTGATTGCTTTTCTGGTCCTGTGATTTTTACAGTTTTTCCGAGAGAAAAACGTTTTATGAGGTATTCTTCTTCTTTTGAACAAAGGCACATAACCACTCAAAGTGCCGCAGTCCCATTACAGTGCATGAAGGATCCATTCCACTCCAGCTCCAAAGTGCGTTATGAAAACAGAGCCACTCTATGGCAACAATAAAGGATCACATAACAATAGATGCCATTTTTACTTTAGATGAAAATATGCGTCTTGTTGCATTTTCTTCTTAACACATAACTGGAGCTCCGCCAGAGTTGTCTGTTGGAGTGGCTCATTCTAAAGGCTGATTTATATCTTCGACAAGTGTCATTCGACAAAGATAATGTTTGTTATGGTTGGGGCTGTTATGGATACATTTATTGGCAGATGGAAAGACAGCCTACAGGAGAATGGAGAAAGATCTCTCTGTTTCTCTACATTAGTGTGTGTAATATTACCACTACGTCCATGCTTTTGATTTTCTCTCCCTTCATCTCCCATCGTCCACTTTGTTTTTGCTCTTTTCAGGACTCGTTCTTCCCCTGCCTGTTTATTTCCTCTCCCTGCCTCCTCCATCGCCCCATCCATTATGCCTGTGTTTTGATGTGTCATGTTTTCCATACAAAGTATTTAAGCTCAATAACAGGTCAGTGTTAAATGTTAAAACTGTCATTACTCTGCATAAAATCTCTCTCTCTCTCTCTCTCTCTCTCTCTCTCTCTCTCTCTCTCTCTCTCTCTCTCTCTCTCTCTTTCTTTCTGTTTCCGGGTAATGTGAGAAACTGTCGTATAACCACCTCCATGCTATCATTTATAACTCTATGTATTAGAATAATTTGACAACTTATACAATGTCTTTTTAAAAAGCTGAGATGTGGACTTTTAAGAGGTCTCTGTCTAGGATTCTGATACTTCAAATTAAAAGTTGCTTCATCTTTGAACGGCGAGTTGAGTCTTTATTTGTTCCTTTATTTCAACAAGCTTCTGTAAAGAACAAAATGTACTGCATTTCTTAAAGGCTTTTCAATACCCATTTTTACTCACGTCATTTATATACAGTGCAACTTTGCATAATGTGATTACAAATAATGTGTTTAGAGGACCATAGTGTCTGCAAAGCATAACAAGTATGTCAACATTAATTGAAATCAAAGCAAACATATACCATGGGCTGCCAAGGTTCAGGAAAACTTAGGAGTGAGACTTTAGGGAGGGCATGCCTATATATATATTTTTGGTGCCTTTTTTTAACATCGATTTAGAGGAATATCTCAATTTAGATTAACTTAACTGATGTCTTCACCCCCATGCCAGCTGCTCTCCTTGCACTGTCGGCCTCCGCATGTTCTCTCTCTGCTTTACTCTGAATAGTGAACATGCCAGAAATATTATCAATTGCTAGAAATATTATAATACACAGAGTCCAAGTCTACATTAGGATTAGACTGCCGATGTCATTATTCAGTCTTATTCTTGCATTATTGAGGCAGCCTCTCCACCCAATTATTTTTGCAATTTAAAAAACTGTTTCCTGCTATTATGTGATAGTGTTAATAATTGACCAGCACAAGTAGAAATGAAAACACTTGTAACAAAGAAAATAAATTTAGCCCATTAATAAAATGTCAATTAATTCAAAAAAGCCTTTTAAGAACATATAGCAGCCTTTTCCTTTAGTGCAATTTCTTTTCTTCCTGTCATGCTTACACATCAGCATGAATCAGTAACTCTTAACATAATGAAAAGCACCTTTGCTCAACACCATATTTCTTCTCAGTGATACTGTAACAAGATTAGAACCAGAACAATATTAAAACCAATGTATGTCTTTGTTTTGTTCAGAGCACTAGGTTCAAACTCTGAGATTATGGGCCTCTTTAATTCAAGCAGTTAACTTAATTTTTTTGTTTGTTTTAACTTATAGTGACTCGCCTCTATCCATTTGATTAACTTCAATAACAATAGCTGCACCTTAGCATGTTAATGCATTGGAAAGATGACCCAAGACTATGATGAGGCGTTATAGAGACTCAACTCATATGCATTCACATGTCATTTGATGTACTTAAATAACAATAGCAGCAATAACAGAAAGATGACCTAAGGCGATGATGAGGCGTTATAGTGACTCACCTCATATGCATTCACATGTCATTTGATGTACTTAAATAACTATAGCTGCAATAGCAAAAAGATGACCCAAGGCGATGATGAGGCACCTTAGCATGTTAATCAATTAGAAAGATGAGGCGTTATAGTGACTCACCAGTCACCTCTAACATTTATATATAGTAGGCTACTAAATAAACTAGACTATAAAGCATGGTGATGCCTCATCGGAAAATCGACCGGAAGAGAAAGGGAAATAACTGTGTAAAAAATGGCAGTGACAAACAGAATGGTGTTTTAAAAGGCGATCTAAAATAACTAATAGTGGCAGACGGTCTGCAGTTTATATTATACAAATATGAATATAATATTTAGGTCAGTTCATCGCCTTGATATCATATAACCGCGCAGCACGCTAGTGTGTATGTTTTCATCCAGCTGCAGCCTCGCAGACTAAACATTCTGTCAGTCGCGCGACGATGAGCCAATGGAAACAGTGTTTTGGATTCCAGGGGCGTGGCCTCTGAATAGTTTGTGGTGGCATTTGAAAGCACGCCTAGCCTCGAACTACGCCGTTAACGGCAAGCAGCAAGTTATGGAAATACTATATAGAAGTGAGAAGGGAAAATGACAAAATGAGCGTGTGGAATTGTGAGTGTGGCATGAGGCGTGAGAAGAGGTTAAATTGCGTGACTCACTCTCAAAGGGTGAGACTTGGCAGCCCATACAGTAGGAGTCCAAATGGTCACCCAAAATGGCTGAACTTGGGAGCCATGACAAAGATTGTTAATTTAGCAAGATACACATTCTCCATTGGAGCCACTAGAGGCGAAGTAGTACACAAATCCTACAAATGGTCTCCTAAGTAGGCGTGGTTTTCTTCTCCCCGACCGAGACATAGAGGGACAGAGCCCTCTATGTCTCGTCCGTTAGACTGCAGATGGACCGAGATGGACCCTCCAGATATCTTCCTAAATCTCGCAAGAGTGTGTTGCTGGGATAGAGAAAAGTCGATAACAAAGTTGATTTTCTCACAAAAAAAATGCATTTTAGTATGAAAATCTTGTACATATTGTGTGTCTTGTGACGATTGGGTCCAATATTTAGTTCAGTAACCATGGAGCTAAAGAATGGTTCAGAAGCTGTTTTCACGTTCACTCTTCCATTGGAATCAATAGACTCCAAGCTGCTTCCTGTCTCCTAAAAAGGCGTCCACCTACGTCACGCAGAAACGGGAAGTAAACCGGAGACTCTTGCTATTTCCCTCTTGGGCCATGATTAGGGTTGGGATCCGGAGCCAACACTGGTGAACCGGAATCGATTCCAACACATTTGGAACTGTTTCCGGAACCAGTTTATCATTACATTACCGGTGGTCCTCAAACTTTTTTAATTTCAAGGACCACCATAACTCTGGGAGTGTACAAATGGAAATAGAACCTGCGGGTCCATTTGTTTCTAGAGTTGTAAGGGTCTGTAACTGTAAGGGAACCCCCTCAAGTAAATCACAGGGTCCCTGCATGGACCTTGAGAACCACTATGTATGCAATACTGATTTAGTAAAATATGGGAATTTTAAGCGTTAAGAGGGAATCGTTAAGGAGCAAAATGTCAGTGCGTGTTGACCGCATAATCCACATAAGGTAGACTGACACTAGTATAAACCTCAAGTAGGTCCTACTGCTTGACAAGTACTGCCCGAAGCTCATACGCGCAATATCCCCTCTGGCCAAGTGAGGAATGCCTCTTAGCTGAGCGGTAGAAATGTGGTCTCGTGCGTGCTGGAGAACAGGATTTGAATAGAGGATATGAAGGTTATATGGTTTGCAGATTTAACTCTGAGAATTTACAAAACGAATGTAACCTAATTGACCCGTGAGGGTACACTCTGAGTATTTTACTGATTTGCGTACAAACAAGTTATCCACATCAACAGGATAATTGAATATGATACATGATAAATATGCTTAAGATAATAATTAATGAATATTAATGAAGGATGAAGGTGATCTCTCGGAACGGCTCACTGGTGCTTAATTTGGCCCTCTAAAGGACTGAATGAAATTAATGCCTGCCACGTGCTGATGTGAGCTTATAAATCAGCTATTTTCTGTGCGCGACACGGCGTGCAAACCAAGTATAAACCCCCCTTTAATCCATGCATGCATGCATGCGCCTGCTTTCAGTGCAGTTTATATTATATTATATTATATTACAAAATCACATAGCTGCTCCGTCTCTCTATATTTTGTCTGTTAACGGTGCAGTTTCTGAGCACTTTGTTGCCCGTGCAATTGTGCACGCTTTACTCGGAAATTGGCTTCTCTTCACGCCCGCCCTTTTCAAGTCACGCACGAACGCTTTTCATCCGAGCCGATCAGCAGCAGCACCTCCCCGCCCGCCGCAGGTTCTGATGTGTCACGTTGAAAGGACTCCTTGACAGGAGACTGAGGAACAGACAGCTTTTCTGTCATCACAGGCCATCAGACTTTTGTGACCCTCTGGTTTTACAACAAGCAACACATCCACAATGTGCCCACAGTGGTGGGAAAAAGTATGATTTAAAAAGTAAAAGTATCAATACTGCAATGAAGAAATACAAGTAAAAGTCCCCGGAATTCTAAATTTACTTGAGTAAAAGTACAAAAGTATTGGTATCAAAAGGTATTTAAAGTACCAAAAGTAGAAAGTACTCATTATGCAGAATGTTCCATTTTCACAAGTTTTCAAATGTACATAAAATGTATAAAAATCTTTTGAAAATAACCGGTCTACAAGCTCACAATGCGGCGCATCACGACGCATTGTGAGCTTGTAGATCGGCTATTTTCAAATGTCCGAAATCTAGAGCTGAAGTGTATGTTTTGTAATAATAATCCAAATCTACAATTTTCAAATAATTGTAGTGTGGTAAAAGTACAATATTTGCTTCTGAGATGTAGTGGAGTAGTAAAATGTTTTAAAATACTCAATTAAGTAACAATACCTCAAAGATTTACTTGAGTAAATGTACTTAGTTACTTTCCACCACTGAATGTGCCAACCCTGGTCCCAACACGTATCCTTAGTGTTAATTTATCCGTTCGTAACTCAGCTGAGAGTGTTCAAGTACACCTCTAGAGTTCAATTAACAGTGAGGATTTAGTGTACGGCAAGGCCTGGGATCACACAGCTGTTCTCTAATACTAGCGAGATCACTTAGTGCCAGACAGTGAAAACCACCGTCGCTCTTTATGTCTTATTATAGGCTGCAAAATTTGAATAATACAAGCATATAGATAATTAAATAATAATAATGAATTATATGTCGATAATTGATATTATGAATAATAAGGGTTGTGAGTACCTGAGAGAGAATAGTTAAACACATCAAACAATAATGAATCCAGTCATGGGACTTTGTAAATATACATCATACAGTATCTGTACAAAATACATGATGGATGATGAAGTTATCAAGAGGTTTGTAGAAAAAGAGAGAGAGAAAGGAGCGCATCTGTTTGGCTGGAGTAGAAATCCCCAACACGGTGCACTTTGGTACAAATGGGTGACAAAATTGATACAAAAAAGGGATGAGACCAAGGCACTCGTGTGGAAAAAAAATAAAAAGCCTTTATTAGTCTGGCTAATGCAAGCAGGCAAGAATAAAAAAAATACACCTACCCGTTGTGGCAACAATGCCTTCATCAGGGTGACTCATTATCGAGGTTTATTTCACAATATGACACCATGGAATAAATACTTGTAGTGTGGAAAAAAGGAAAAGAAGAAAATGATCCAAGTAGGAATGGCAACCTTTTTTGGCACACGTCTGTCAAGATCACCTGGTAGATCTTCACATGGTTGAGCACCGTTGGTGACGTACAGCAGCCATTCCCAACCTATGTGCCGGGGACCACCCAAATTATTTGCGAAAACACAAAGATTCCATTGATAATATTATATAACATTAAAAACTCTTTCCCTTTTAAAAACTGTGTTTTCATAGTGATTTCAACACATAAGAAGTTAAAGTATACTATGTTACTTCCACTGATACAAGTCGGAACACAATCTGTTGATTGATCATTAAAATAAACATGCACTGAAAATAAACGCGGCCGTGTTAAGAGGTCAGATGGGTGGGTCGCGAACGCGGGTTCAAGTGGGTCCTGATCCAGAACAGGTTGGGAACCACTGGTGTGTACAGCTGCTTCCTGTAGGTATATAGTGACTGTACTGTAGGTATAGTGACTGTACTGTAGGTATAGTGACTGTACTGTAGGTATATAGTGACTGTACTGTAGAGTATATAGTGACTGTACTGTAGGTATATAGTGACTGTACTGCATATAGTGACTGTACTGCACAGTGACTGTACTGCATAGTGACTGTACTGCACAGTGACTGTACTGCATAGTGACTGTACTGCACAGTGACTGTACTGCAGGTATATAGTGACTGTACTGCAGGTATATAGTGACTGTACTGCAGGTATATAGTGACTGTACTGCACAGTGACTGTACTGCACAGTGACTGTACTGCATAGTGACTGTACTGCAGGTATATAGTGACTGTACTGCACAGTGACTGTACTGCACAGTGACTGTACTGCATAGTGACTGTACTGCAGGTATATAGTGACTGTACTGCAGGTATATAGTGACTGTACTGCACAGTGACTGTACTGCACAGTGACTGTACTGCAGGTATATAGTGACTGTACTGCAGGTATATAGTGACTGTACTGCAGGTATAGTGACTGTACTGCACAGTGACTGTACTGTAGGGATATAATGACTGTACTGCAGGTATATAGTGACTGTACTGCAGGTATAGTGACTGTACTGCACAGTGACTGTACTGCAGGTATATAGTGACTGTCACTTCACCAGAAGGCTTGTGAATATTAACAGCAGGCTGTGGACCTGATGTGGCCAAGGTGGAGCCCAAAGCCTTATCTATTTAATTTCCTGTCTTGGCATAGTCTACCAGGTCTGGAAGATTAAGCTCTCAATCCATCAATCGCCTTGTGTGTGTGTGTGTGTGTGTGTGTGTGTGTGTGTGTGTGTGTATGTGTGTGTGTGTGTGTGTGTGTGTGTGTGTGTGTGTGTGTGTGTGTGTGTGTGTGTGTGTGTGTGTGTGTGTGTGTGTGTGTGTGTGTGTGTGTATGTGTGTGTGTGTGTGTGTGTGTGTGTGTGTGTGTGTGTGTGTGTGTGTGTGTGTGTGCGTGCGTGCGTGCGTGCGTGCGTGCGTGCGTGCGTGCGTGCGTGCGTGCGTGCGTGCGTACGTGCGTGCGTGCGTGCGTGCGTGCGTGCGTGCGTGCGTGCGTGCGTGCGTGCGTGCGTGCGTGCGTGCGTGCGTGCGTGCATGTGTGTGTGCATGCGTGTGTGCATGCGGGCGTGCAATCGGGCATGTGTGTGCGACTGTGCGTGCAAGTGTGTGTGTGTGTGTGTGTGTGTGTGTGTGTCTCCTCCCATTCTGTCAACCTTTCCTTGCTGTCATTTTCTCCCGTCTTAGCTCCTTTACTCTCCTGTGACTGTCTCCTTGCTCCCTACCTCTCCCCAATCCTCGCTCCCTTCCACTTTCACCGTTCCTTGCTTTGTGACACTGCCACATAAAGGTGTGAAATAATGTATTTCCTTTCCAGGTATAATGGGTATTGAAAGAAAAAAATACACCAGAAACATAACATACTTGGTGATAACTGGGGGATATATTGGTTAAAATATGGTTGAATATTTAACACCTAAATGTAGTGTAAGGGAAAACAAGTTTTGTTTTGTGTAAGGTGATTATGGCCATTCATTTTCTGTTGACATGGTTCACTCATAGAGGGAGCTGTGGGAAAAAAGCATCAAAAGTTCCACAGGAAGTGAGGTATCAGGAACAGCTATAAAAGTACAGGAAGTGAGGCGGCCGGGGGTTCCATTTTAGGTATTAAAAAAGAGTGTTGGTGGTGTTTGAGAAAGAGACTCTTGCAAGCCTAAACTAAACCAAAATCAGGAATTGAATGAGTAGTGGGGCCGGAGAACTTATGGATCTGGAAGGAGAGAAGTTTGCTCGAGGAACATTTCTGAGGGTTTAGCTCTGAAGTAGTCTGCCCCAACGCTCCTGATTTCGTGTATAGAGGGGCGGGTGTATAGAGCCGGCGAGAGATTGCGGCTGATCCCATTGGTTCACCGATCTGTCCGTCAACCCCTGCCCCGTTAACACTACATTACGAGCGACGCCCACTGCACTCTGGTTGGTTGGGAAATGAAACACTTCCTCATACCCAGTACAGGCTATGGTTGGGCCAGGCTTTTATTTTTTAGCAAAACTAAGCAATAAAAGCCTGGAGATCGAGGCTAGCTCTGAAGCCAGTCAGAGCTTTTGGACAAAGCAACCCATGTGGCCTCCTGACTTGACGGTTGGGTGAGGAATATACTTTTTATGCAATGCATTGCCTTTTTATTTGATGACTTTGCGGATAACTTGATTTTTGGAAAATAGAAGATCGACAATATCTGTTGATTACTTTTGGATTACTTTTGGGAAACTTTACTCTTTGGAGACATTTAAAAGAACTTTGCGTTTCGAGACTTAAGATCAGCATTTGATCATTCTTCATTTGTATTTTGAAGTGTACTGATCGTTTCATTGAATTGAATTATTATTTTTGTTTGATTAAGATTGGGTCAGATAAAATACTGCATTTAATTTCAAAAGCAACAGTTTTGTGTTTTCTTTTTGGTCTGCAATACAGTTCGTTTACAGTATAAAGAATTACTGCTGCAGGTACAGGACCTTTATTTCTTTAATAACTCAGACATTTTATGGTTCTGATTGTTATAGCTTTTCTCTCTCTCTCTCTCTCTCTCTCTCTCTCTCTCTCTCTCTCTCTCTCTCTCTCTCTCTCTCTCTCTCTCTCTCTCTCTCTCTCTCTCTGGATGCCATAAGGGCTATCTCTACCTCCCTCTGTTAACACCAGTCTTTTGACTGCTATCCTCATAATTTGTCCCTCTTGGTTTTTTTTTTTAATGTAATTTCTTATGCTCCTTTCTATAATGGCTTATGTTATGGTACAAGAACTAAGTGAACGGTGTTGTGCCGTTTAGCGTATTTCACAGGTTCTGGAGTTGTTACAGCGGGGTTTCAGACAGTGAATGTACAGTACTTTGCCCCTGCCCCGGTAAGGATGTAGTAAGCAGTAGAGCATCCTCAGCTGTGTGGCTGAAAACAAAGTAGTGCACATCACTGTTTTGAGTTCGGGAGTCTTATGGCTCTGGGACATAAACTGTCTCTCTGCCTTACTGGATGGAGATCCGATGCTCTGGTACCATTTGCCACATGGCACAGCAAAGTGAACGGTCCATTATAGGGTGACTAGGATCTTTGATGATTATCTAAGCCTTCAGCCAGTGCTCCTCTGGGAGCAGAGGTCCTGCATGGCTGACAGCTCAGTTGTAGTGATGTGCTGCTTCTTCTTAGCCTCCCCCTGTAAAGCCCTGCGGTGGTGTTTTGAGCAAATTCTATATACCAAGCAGTGATGCAGCCGGTCAGGATACTCTCTATGGCAGTGGTTCTCAAAGGGTTTCTCAAGAAGGGGTTCCAGGGGGTCCCCAGCTAAATTAGTTAACATCAAAATCAGTGTAAGCACTTTAACCCTATACATCTGCTATTTACAAAAGAATTGCAAAGAAAATGAAAAAAATATATATATTTGAAACATAACAACACAAATCTTGTATCGGGGTCCCTGGCAAATGGGGTCCACAGCCAAATAGATATTAATTTGAGGGTCCTTGACATGAAACCATTTGAGAACCCTGGTGTATACAGTATGGTCCACCTGCAGAACTGGCAGAGTACTCTGAAATCCATGCCAAAAACCTCTTCAGTCTGAGGAGAAAGGAGAGCCATTGTCTCAGTGACGTGATGACTATGATGTGATGTCAACCCCCATGCATGCAGGCACTTGAAGCTGCTCACTCTCTCACAAGTTGATGTGATTGCTCGTTGTGCTTGCTCTCTGCAGCTTTCTGTACTCCTCGATCATAGTGTGCGTGTGTGTGTGTGTGTGTGTGTGTGCGTGCGTGCGTGGCCGGCTCTAGGCAATTTGGCGCCCTAGGCAATATTTTTCCTGGCGCCCCCCATTTAAAAATAAGAGCACCTCAACAGAAAGTAATACAGAGGACAGGAGCCTATCCTATGTCTGACAGCACCTTGCCACTGTTTTCTGCCGCAGCGCCACCTAGAGCCCTAGTGGCGCCCTAGGCAACTGCCTACTCTGCCTAATGGGCGCGCCGACTGTGTGTGTGTGTGTGTGTGCATGTCTGTGCAGTTGTATGAAAGAAATGACAAATTAACTATCCAAAAATGCATCTCAAATATTTCATATCAAACTATTCATTTATAGAGGTTGATGTTATTATTTGCGGTGAAAAATCGACCTCGTTTAGAAAAATAATGACGCCTCTTTATCACCACATAACAGTCAGGTTCTCTGTGGATGCACTCACGACACAAACAGCAGTTTGAATTCATGCAAATTAATCGCACAAAATAAACGCCCCCGGTATTTAAGGACTGTATTAGTCTTTTCAAGAAGGAATGCACACTGACAGAAAGAAAAGCAAAAAAAATCATATTTCCTTCATTTCTTTCTTTCTTGCGTCCTTTATTCATTCATTCATTCATTTATTTATTTATTTCCTCCATATCTCTCTTTTTCTCCCTCTCTGTATTTGAATCACTGTCCCTAAATGCCTAAAATCATCCAAATCACAGGGCTGGTGATGTCACATCAGAAAGTACAGTAAACTGTCATCTGCTGTGTGTGTGTGTGTGTGTGTGTGTGTGTGTGTGTGTGTGTGTGTGTGTGTGTGTGTGTGTGTGTGTGTGTGTGTGTGTGTGTGTGTGTGTGTGTGTGTGTGTGTGTGTGTGTGTGTGTGTGTGTGTGTGTGTGTGTGTGTGTGTGTGTGTGTCTGCCTGCCTGCCTGCCTGCCTGCCTGCCTGCCTGCCTGCCTGCCTGCCTGCCTGCCTGCCTGCCTGCCTGCCTGCCTGCCTGCCTGCCTGCCTGCCTGCCTGCCTGCCTGCCTGCCTGCCTGCCTGCCTGCGTGCGTGCGTGCGTGCGTGCGTGCGTGCGCGTATGTATGCTGATAGCAGGATGGGGTTTGTGGAAGTGCAGAGCAATCGCTGTGCTGTCAGCAAGTGGTGACAACTAGATTAACCTTGTGCACACACACGTACAGTACTGTACGCACGCACACGCACACATACGCACACACACAAAATGTCTTGTCATGATGAAGACTCATTGGAATGCAGAAGACTGCACAGTAGTTGTACAGCACATCAAAACAGTTGGTATCATTCCACACAGGAATGCAGCACATTCCTGCAAAAAACAGAAACCAATTGCCATCTCCAAATGCTTGGATTAAAGCAAAAAATAAAATCTTACAACTGAAAAGTCCCCCAATCTGCGATTCGTGAAACAGCATGAAAGGAGCCCTCCCACCCTATAGCACTCTGTTTCCTAAACAATAAGCACAATACGTGGGCTACAGGGTGTAGAATTGTGATGTTTTCTTAATATTGTTCCTACAGTATGTTTTACATACATCAGTTGAAGAAATAACAGATTGAGGCTTTAACCTTTGCTTTAATTTATTATCCCAGACCGATAGGGTGTCATGGAAGCAGTGTTGCCAGATTCTGTGAGAGAAACAAGCAACCAGGTCTAGGAAAACCAGCCCAATAGAAGCGACTATGGGCCACATGAGCACTTTAAAATATACTGTACATCAGCTATTTGAAAATAGCCGATCTACAAGATCGGCTATTTTCAAATACAATCTTTCAGGGAAATTATAATAAGCAGATCTGGCAACCCTGCATGGAAGATGCTTCTGAACATGTTAGTTTGACCAATACAAACACTCGTTAACCTATTCTATTGGTAGTTTGACCTCTTCAAACACTCTTTCATCATACAATAATCCAATATAGCGATTTGCAAGATCCTAACTGCGTGGCACTGCGATGCGCTACGAGCTTGTAGATCGGTGCGCAACATGCTTCCATTTAAGACTTCTATGGAATCCAAATGACTGTCCAGACTAATCCAGTGGTTCTCAAAGTGGGGTCCAGGGACCCTAGGGTTCCTTGAGGGGGTTCCAAATGGACCCTTGCAGGTCTGTAACTCTGAAAGTGTACACTCTCAGTTATGTGTGTGTGTGGGGGGGGGGGGGGACCTTGTTTTTTGCCTTTATTGATAGTATACAGTGGAGGTGGACAGGAAGAGAGAGACAGGGAGAGACACACGGCAAAGATCATTAGAGCCTATACTGTATGTGGTATGCGCCTGGACCAGAAGGCCAGCGGGCACCCCAAATCTAATCTAATCCTTGACATGAAAAGTCTGAGAACCACTGCTTTAAATTTTAGATTTTGACAGCAAACCTGTGAGAGTGACAGGGATGCGGATGAGGAGGGCGGCGACTCACAGGGAGGGTCATGAACTGACCTTGTACATGACATGAGCAAGTCTGTCCTCTCTGATACAGCCTGCTTATCCCAGCAAGCTGCACTGCCTCTGCCTCGCTCAGCTGGGCCTGAGCCAGCCGGATGATGGCCGTTTAAAAAAGACATCATCTCGGGGCGTCGGGATGTGGGCTGGCACGACAAGACCAATCAATTTTTTCAACATCGATATTAAAATTGAATTTCATACTTCGACAGCTTTGCCATACCCAACCGTGCAGCAGTTTGGATAACCGTTTGATCTTCCTCCTCTGTGCCACAGAAGTACAGCATGCAGCCAGACATCAAGCCAAATATCAAATAGGAAATTCAAATGAGGGGTATAGCAACATTTATATATTCAGAGATATAAATTCTGAATTATGTCTGAATAATATTTCTGAATAGAATTCTCATGGCTTATTTCAGGAGGACTGAAGCACCCTACATCGTGAGCCCACTAATTAGCAGTGGTGGAAGTATTCAGATTTTGTACTGAAAGTAGTAATATCACAATGTAGAAATACCAAGTAAATATATCAAGTAAAAGTCCTGTATTCATAATTAAAGTTGTTTCCCCCCCCCCCAAAAAAAAAAGAACCAAAAATAAATCAATCTACAAGCTCACAACATGATGTGACATGTCGTGAGCTTGCAATGTATGTTTTGAATTAATAAATCTACAAAGTAACTACTAACGCAAGTTGTGGAGTAAAAGTATAAATATTTTCTTCTGAGATGAAGAGATAAAGTATTACAAAAATTGAAATACTCAAGTAAGGTAAATGTACCTCAAAATTGTACTTAAGTGCAGTCCTTGAGTAAATGTACTTTAGTTGTTACAGTAGCCTACTTTCCACCTCTGCTAATTAGGACGTTCAGGCAGAGTGGGAGGAGCTAATTAGTGGAAACACCTGGTGTTGTGTTGGGCTTCCTGCTCCTACTCTGCTCCCCATGGCACCATGCCCACCCTGCAACCTCTGTGCTTGTTAAATGCTACTGGTGGTGAGTGCTCTCAGAATGTTATGTCATGATTCAGAAGAATTTTCACAGTTTGTCCTCATAGTTTCTGTGCCTGAGCCAGACCGATACATCGGTTTTGTTGACCACTTTTAACCTGGTGTCCCTATTTTGGACCAGACGGCAAGCATCGCTTTTTTTAAATCAAGCCAGTGCCGAATTCCCTGCAGTACTCATTAATGGCCTACTGGGTGTCGCTATTTCCCCCCGTGCTGGCCGCAGAACAATTACCACTACTTTATGCTTTCAGTCGCTAGTTTAAAGTCTTCTTTCAATTATCATGATATGCGTATTTGTAAATAATGGCCCTAGAGGCAAAAATATTCGAACTGGGACCCCCCCCCCACCCTGACAACCAATTGGAATTGTAGGCATTACATTTGACTCTGTTCCACAGATAAATATTGTGAAGATAGCCAAAAGTGCGAGGCGTTGTGAGCTTGTAGATCGGCTATTTTCACAATGTTTGCCTCTTTCTCACGTAGGCTAATATTTGACAATTTGGCCAGTTTGGTATTAAAAAGGTCTTAAAAGTCACTTTGGATATGTGCAGACACCCTGTATACACTTATACTGTATGTTGGTTTGTTGACTGTTGAGTGAGAAAACAATGTTGCACATTAAGCTTATCATCTGGGGACCCCCCCAAAAAATTGTTTGCCCCCAGGTTGGGAACCACTGGTCTATAGGACTCTCCAAAATCAGGATCGGCATCCGACTCAAAAATCTGGCATCGGTTGTGCTCCATTCTGTTCTGCAGTCATTTAACCTGTGTAAACTAAATGGGACAAACGTTACACTGAGCCTCAAATTCTCCCCCATACTGTACACCTGCCTCTGTTGCCGCTTTATCTCTCTCATCACCTGTCGCCGTGCCAACCACTCTTTCTTGGCCTCTATCTGCGATCTCTCTCTCTTTCTGCCTCCAACAGTATGCCTTTCAGCCCGGCAGACAGACTGACAGTGTTCACTTTTGTCTCATTTACAATCTGACCGGCACTCACCGGCAGTGTCACGACGAAACCCTTCCCACAGGGAATGAGTGGTGTCGCGTCAAAACCTTTCCCACCGTGTCTCACTTCTTAATTACTGACAGGGCAGATAGTGGTGGAGATCAGAATACTGATTAGACGGATCTATTACCCTCTCCGTGTGTGTGTGTGTGAGAGAGAGAGAGACACAGAGATCAAGACCAAAGCACTAATTATAGAGATCTATTACAGCGACTGAGTGAGTGTGTATGCACATGTTCTCTCTCTCTCTCTTTCTCTCTCTCTCTGTATTTCTATCTGTGTGCGAGAATATGAGTGCACGTACTGTGTTTATGAATGCCTGAGTGAGAGTGCCTGTATAATCTTGACATTCCATGTCAAACATACTTCATCTTCCTCCTGTTGCTGCTTTTAATTATCTTCATTCCCTTCTCCCTGCCATGCATGGACTATACTAGCATTTGCAACAACAGACGTTGGGAAAGCACTGCACCGTCCATATACTGAAATGTCAGGATTTGAGCATATAGGCTACTGTGTTAAAAAGCTGCTGAGCATGCAAAATGTGTCCCAAAATGAGTAAACTTAAAAATTCCCCTCATGGTTTGTTTACTTCTTGGTTTTCAGTTGAGTACATATTCGATCGACACTAGCCGTACTCGTCATACTAAGTTTGTTTTCTTAGTTTTGGCTGTGCAGTCTTAAAACAGAAATATACACTTACACACACTAGTTTAATCTAGTGCATTGGTTCTCAAAGTAGGGTCTAGGGACCCCCGGGGAACTTTACAGGTCTGTAACTGGAATCAAATGGACCCCTTCAGGTTCCATTAGGTTCCATTGTCACTCTCAGAGTTATGGGGGTCCTTGAAATAAAAAAGTTTGAAAACCACAGGTTTTCAAAGTGACTGCAACTACACACTACGGACATTTGCTCTTTTTTAATGTAACCAAGTATCAGCAACTGCATGTCTGACATTTGTAACAAACCAAACCATGTGAAATTTGGTTGAGAATTCAGCGAGTTATTATTTTTATAGTGGATAGAGCTTCAATAGACATACTGGGGAACCCATGCGAGAGGCACTGCTCTCCCTACAAAATATGGCGGCCTCACAAGACGTTGCAACAAGACGTTGCATTGCAACGCCTTGTGAGCTTGCAGATCAGCTATTTTCAATAGATCATGCGGTCTAGTTACGTCTTTTGGGCTCGTTTTCTTGGCTGCTTGTTTCTCTTGCAAAATCTGGCAACGCTGGTCACTCCCATGCCCACAAAGAGGAAGAGATAGACACAAGAAACACAGGAGAAAACATGAATTCTGACAGATGCTGTTTTGACTTGACATCTGGCGGTGTTGCTGTCTTCTTTTAGTTGGAGTAGGAATTGACCAATACATTAACAAATTGCAGAGTATAAAATGCAAGCTGGCTTTTTTGTATTTTATCCTTTTGATAATGGTACGTGTGACAATGTAGGCCTATGTATTTTTACATAATTATGTTTATTATCAATAAAGAGGTCAAGTCAAAGTCCAGCCATCTTCACGGGGAAGAGGAATGTTCAGTCAAGGGTTTGCATAGTGATGTGTTAAAGCTCCCAGCTCTGGAGCAGTATTCTGTTAGAAATAAGGAGAACTAAATCTGTCTGCCTTTTTAAATCCCTTTTTAAAGTGTCTAGCTTTAAATTAAAAAGTCTATTTAATGGTTGCTGGTAACCCCTTCCCCAACTTTCACTTTTTAATTGTTTTAAATTCTTTTGTTCTAAATTTATGTAAGAACATTTATTTTAGCCTATGTATTATGCATGCATCTGCCACTTTTAGATTTGATTTCGTTTTTTTCCCCCTGAGGAAGACATTTCTAAACTATTCTGTGATGTTTTCTTATTGTCAGTCATTAAAACTCAGTTGAAAAGATTGACGGAAAAAAAATCAAACCTCCACGACTTGACTCACTTATACACAATACACATTTTAATGATTTTGGAGAAAATCATATGTAAGCACGAGTGAAGTCAGTGAAAAATAAATGCCAAAATCTTCTCTTTATGTATGTGTGAACTACTCATGTAAGCAGTACCGCGGGAAGTAGGAGTGCTGGGGGTTTTTATATAAAAAAATATATATAATAATAAATAAATACAATTATTAAAAACATTTTTGTTTGATGTTGGTCGTTATTTGGGGGGGGGTTTAGTGCAATATGTGTTCTGGAACCGAAGCAACCGAATTAAAGTAACAAAACCCCCCCAAAAAGTTTTTAAAAAATTGAAAATAACCGCAAATAACCGCAAATTTTCGCGCGCGCTGTGGGCGCGCTAGTCACGCACGTGCACGCGCGCTGTGTGTGCGCATACAGCACCTGTACCCTAAAACATCTTCCCGCGGCTATGCATGTAAGGTTAGGGATAGGATTAGGCTTGGGGTCAGTACGTTTGAGGAAACATAGGGCTGAGGGAAGTTAGGTATATTCTCCAATTCACAATTATTGTCTTAGGAATGCGACAAAAAAAAAATCTCCATGAATTCAAGGCTTCATGGGGTGTGTAATTGATAGAAAATAAGTCATTTTTTGGGTGAACTACTCCTTTAACGGCAATCCCAACCCCAATGCTAAACCAAGGGAACATAGGGCTTATACCCCCTGTGAATAGACATACCATACGGTATGCTCCATTAAGGGGCTTTAATACATGCAGTGCATTTAAAGACATGGATATTCCAAGTTATTTTGTTATTACATTTTGAGAGCATACATTAGGTGACATCAGAGGAGGGGGATACGAATCTATGATGAATATACTGGATATAGCCTGCTCAAAGAACACATTGTATTGGCACTCAAGTGTGTGTCTGTGTGTGTGTGTGTGTGTGTGTGTGTGTGGGTGTGTGTGGGTGTGGGTGGGTGTGGGGGTGTGTGTGGGGGTGTGTGTGTGTGGGGCTCCATGCTTGGCCTAGACTCAGTTTGTGTTTGTGCAAGTGTGTGTGTGTGTTGAAAGAGTGAGTCAATGACACTTTCTAGGTACTCTGTGTGCTGTCTGGCTAGATTGTCTGATCGATACACACACACGCGCGTGCACGCTCAAGCAAAGCCCTATGTAACTCAGAATTCATCCAGGAATTGTATAGATATAAATGTTTTCCATGAAATATTATCCCCCTTTTTAGGGGGTGGTTCCTAGCAGTAGGCGCATTGATTGGGGGAGGTGGAGTGGAACTGCTGTGAAACTGGATTCAGTGTCCAGACTGTACCAAAACCTTTATAATGTCCAGACTGTACCAAAACCTTTATAATGTCCAGACTGTACCAAAACCTCTATAATGTCCAGACTGTACCAAAACCTTTATAATGTCCAGACTGTACCAAAACCTTTATAATGTCCAGACTGTACCAAAACCTTTATAATGTCCAGACTGTACCAAAACCTTTATAGTGTCCAGACTGTACCAAAACCTTTATAATGTCCAGACTGTACCAAAACCTTTATAATTTAGGAGAATCATAATACATATCGCCACTGTGGGGCAGAAATCTCTTATCTCCATATTCTAACTTTGTGTGTTTTTGAAAAATATATTAATTACTTGATCATACCACAAAAGTATCAAAAGTAGCAGATCCACAAGCTCGAAACGTGCCTTCTGAGCTTGTAGATCTGCTACTTTTGCTGTTTTTGAATTTGAATCATGAAAAGTCACAGTTTTGGTTTCCACCTGACAGAGACGATATGTTGTATTGGATCTGCTGTGCAACTGGATTTTTCAAAACCTTTGTTAAAAAGGTTAAAACTCTTTATTCTGAAGGACTCATTGCTACACAGTGTTTGTTCAGTAACCGGGGTCTCCATGTCTCTGCAGTTCTTTAATAAACAGAAAATACATTTTCAGGTACAGTAGGTGACAAAATATAGTGTTCCAGTTCCAATTGTGTCGGCTCATTTCTTTGTGATTCTTTGTGCGATCTGCAATTCTTTTTTGAAAATGTAGAAAATGTTGGGCCATTTTCCAAGATAGTTTGAAGATTCTCACATATCATGCCCACACCAGGGACTCCAGGTTGAAAGAGATGAATAATTTAGTAGAATAATACACATGAATTGCTGTGAAAGTGGAATCAGTGTCTAGACTGTTCCATAACCTTTGTAATTCAGTGAATTTATAGTGATCCACCAGACTCTGGACAGCACGCTTTTGTTGAGTTAAGCTGTGGTCGCATATAAAACAGGAATAGTGGTCAGATCATTTAATCTTTTGAAACTGTGGGAGTTTGTTTCTGGGTCGAGCCTGAGCAGCCGTGTGTGTGTGTGTGTGTGTGTGTGTGTGTGTGTGTGTGTGTGTGTGTGTGTGTGTGTGTGTGTGTGTGTGTGTGTGTGTGTGTGTGTGTGTGTGTGTGTGTGTGTGTGTGTGTGTGTGTGTGTGTGTGTGTGTGTGTGTGTGTGTGTGTGTGTGTGTGTGGACAAGGTTAATCTAGTTGTCACCACTTGCTGACAGCACAGCGATTGCTCTGCACTTCCATAAACCCCATCCTATCCGCATACATGCGGATAGGATGCGCGCGCACACACACACACGTGTGTTGATTGTGAAATCAGTTTACAAAAATGCACTGATTAATATGACCTAGTAGTATAGTATGTTTTGTATTATTATTATTTGCAACTTAAATTCTGTTCAATCGTGTGTGTGTGTGTGTGTGTGTGTGTGTGTGTGTGTGTGTGTGTGTGTGTGTGTGTGTGTGTGTGTGTGTGTGTGTGTGTGTGTGTGTGTGTGTGTGTGTGTGTGTGTGTGTGTGTGTGTGTGTGTGTGTGTGTGTGTGTGTGTGTGTGTGTGTGTGTGTGTGTGTGTGTGTGTGTGTGTGTGTGTGTGAAAACACAAAAAACTTCTATATCTAGCTAAAAGCCTTGCCTGTCATCTAGAATTCCAGGAATGGGTGTACACTGTGTAAAAACACAGTGGAACATACACCACGCGCCTCTGAGGCAGGAACACTAGCCTGTGGGTACTTCTGGATGTTTTTAAGGCATTGTGCTATGAATAATGACATCATATCCCGCTAACACTATACCTTCTAAACAGTACATCACTGGTGCTTTGGTTATAGTTACTTCTGAGAGATACAAATGCACTCCATTTCACGTACTGTAGCTGCACGGGACATACAGTAACATCTAAATGACTTTATAATAATTTTTGTATTTCAGAGTTCATGTGGTCTAAAACGCGGGCAATAATATATTAAAGTACTGTGTGCGTGTGCATGTGCACGTGTGCGAGTGTGTGTGCGTGTGACACTGAGATTCAACGTAGACAGGACAGATTTGGATAGTTTTCTTAGTAAGAATTACACCGTAAATCTAAAATCCAGTACCACATTCACGCTGAATTTTGAAAGTTGGCCAGGCATTTGTATGTGTATAGCACATTTCAACAACAAGGCAATTCAATATGCTTTACACAGAACATCAAGCAGAGGAAACACAATTTTAAAATGACATTAGGATGCATAAAACAAAAGAAGTAAAAAATAACAGATATGATTAAAGTGCAGAAGAGAAAGGAAAAAGAAAAGTAGGCTCAATCAAAGGCAGCGGCAAACAGAATGGCCTTTAGTTGTGCTTTAAAAGAAATAATAATATTAGTTTTCTGGGAGTTTGTTCCTATGTGGTGCATAAAAACAAAATGCTGTTTATTTTTTTGGTTTCAGGGACGGAAAGCAGCCCTTTCCCAGTAATCACAAGGCCCACCCCTTTACTTTCAGGACATGAGCCACACCTAGACCCCTTCCCGCACACTTAGATCAGCTAACACAGATCGTTTGTCCCTCTTTTCTACGTCACCCTGGGCAATGCTCCCAGCATCCTAGACTCTTCTCCCTCCTGGCTCCCAAGCTGTAGAATGACTCCTAGTGGTGTAAAATGTACTACATTTTTTGGAAGTAAAAGTATCAATACTGCAATGTAGAAATACTCTGTTACAAGTAAAAGTTCAATATTCAAATTTTACTTGAGTAAAAGTATTGCCATCAAAATGTACGAAAGTACCAAAAGTAATACTCATTATGCAGAAATGTCCCATTTCAAGTTTTCAAAATGTATAGAAATCTTTTGAAAATAGCCGTTCTACAAGCTCACAACGCGTTGCATTTGTAGAACGGCTATTTAAAAATTTCAAATACCGAAATATATATAGACCTTAAGTGGTTAATGCTGTTTAGTAATAAAAAGCTAAATCTAAAAAGTAGCTAGTAACTAGGGTTTTCAAATAATTGTAGTGGAGTAAAAGTACAATATTTTCCTCAGAGATGTAGTGGAGTAAAAGTAAAAGTATAAATTGGAAATACTCCACTAAAGTAAAAAATACCTCAAAATTGTACATAAGTACAGTATTTGAGTAAATGTACTTAGTTACTTTACACCACTGATGACTCCACCTCTATAGCCAGGACTGCACACTCACTCCTATTTTCCACAGCAGTCTGAAAACATACTTTACGTCTTCACTCTAGCTCAGCAGGTTCTTGTTGTTATGTTGTTATTTATATAGCGCTTTTCCAAACAAGGTTAAAAAGTGCTTTACAGATAAAAGAGAAGCATAATAACCACACAGGTTAAAACAGCATACATAAAAGCAACACATAAAATCAATAGAAAACATAATTAAAGCAAAACAAAAAATACACTATACGTGTACAGTATGTTGTAAGATGCTTGTTAACCTATGATATACATAATAAGCTATCTTATTTAGATTGTTTGATTGTTACCTGGTATCCTAGTTACTTTGTAGCACTTGATTGTTTTCTTTGCACTCTATTTACGTGACTCTGGTTTTTACCCTGTTTGTTGACTAGGGTTCATGCCACTTAGTCTGATCTTGTACTTTGTGAATCACTCTGGATGAGAGAGTGTCTGCAAAACACTTTAATTGTAAATTGTAATATTTTACAGTTGCTCTTTTTCTGCAGCTTTCAGTTAATCTTGTGGGTTCCTCTGTTAACTCATTCACTGACAGAGTAAATAAATAAATAAATCAGCCACTGCCAGCGTTTTTTGAGCATTTTTACTAACCTTTCAAGAGCCACAGAATATTATCGACACACGAGTGTCGCAAAAGACGGAGGAGTGTCTCTGCTTCCATCGGGGGTAAAAGGACTGTCACTGTGACCCTCTGTGCTTTAGTTATTGGCTGTTGAATATAGCTTCTTCTCGCCAAAAACGCAGAAAAAAACAAGAAACCAGAGACATTTTTATTTTTCTAAATCCTTTAACATTAGATCGGACGGGGCTGGGTTTGTTGTGATCAAGTTATTTCCGGGTTTACTCTTCTCCGGAAGTCATAGGATCATGCACTTATAGGTTGGCGAAGAGCGTCATCTAGCGTAAACACTGAAAACACCAAAACACGGCAAACACGTCATTGGCAGGGAATGAGTTAACACCAGACATCATGTAATATATTATTTGGTGAATGCTTTAAATCACACTCAAGACTTATCAAGATAGACTGCATGAAAATAAAGTTAGTTAAATTCATAAAATACTTCATGAACTAGATTGTATTTTACATTTCATACATTTGAAATAGCAAGGCCTTGTCTTGGAAAGCACAGAGCTATAGCTTTGATCAGCGGTGTACTTGAAGCCAGTGGGTGTGAGCGGCTGATACAGTATGTTCTTCATGCAAAAATATTCACTAGTCCTGATATTAAAGGATCCACTGTCTCCCTGGCTCCACTCACAATAAACTCTCTATGGTATGTTCTGAATGTTTGATGAGTTTGAGTCGGGTTTCAGCTGCTGTCATGATGTCATTACAGTATGTCATATAGCCAGCCATTCCCTGAGCCACCAGACTCACAAGAGATCGCCTGATAAACCTGGCAGTCTAAGCACTAGGATGCAATTCACCACACATACTGTGTATATCTTCCTGAAAATGACCAAGTCATTGTTCATTTTCCGACTTGACCGACTTGTTTCTCTGTAAAGTCGTTTGTAAATATTGTGTATATATAGTTTTTTTTTTCTTCGTTTTTTGGCTTGTTTTTAAACAATTTAGGTGCTTATTTGGGATTCGTTCCTAATGTTCTTTAAACCAGTGGTTTTCAAACTTTTCCATGTCAAGGACCCCCAAATTGATGTTTTTTTCCGCAGATCTCTATCTGAAAATAGTTTGCGCCAGAGACCCCCATACGATTTGTGTTGTTTCCATTTTTCAAAAACATTCCACATTTTTCACATTTTTCTTAAATTGTAGATCTACATCTGTACATGTTAGTTGCATCCATATTTTAAGAGACTGAGTAACTGGACTAGTGCAGACACGGGTAGTTGGGAGCACAGCCATGACTTTAATTAAATCTGAGCGGAGGATTCCCTCATTAATTGTGGGCCCATCAGGCAGGCTGGTAGACAGTTGATTTACCCATCCAATAAGCTGTTGAATATTGGCTGCCCAGTAATACTGGACAAAATTGGTCAGGGTGCTGCCACCTGACAATTCCCTGGTAAACTACAAATTGAACACACTTGTCTGTGGAGCCACACTCCCAACTAAAACTAATTTCATAGCATTCGGATCTGTCTTCTGAAATGTTGGCGGTGGCGACGTTACAGCCACCACAATAATGCAATTTCCTTCGAACCAAAATCAAATTAGACATTGTTTTAGCTCACATGTATGTGTGTCTGGAACTGCGGCGATGCAACAGTTCTTTAGCTGAGTCACAGTCATTTCATTGCTCCTCCACTTTCATTTAAAATGAAAGTGGGAGTGAGTGTTGTACTGTACCATAAATAAATCACAATAGATTACTTTTGCGCTTTGCTTTATGATGGCTACTGCCTGATGTTTGCATTGTATTGCATTTTGTCTATTGTGTGTCGCCATTCCCTGAAGAAGACCTTGCGTGGTCGAAACGTTGGTTTCCAAATAAATCCTGCATCGTGGCTACGAGTGTGCGGCCTCTTTCTTTATTTTCATATTTACTTACCAAGGTCAGCAGCACCTCACCAATACTGGTGTGCGCCCTCCTCCCTTTTGTTTGTCCATTGTGTGTAGACCACAAGCAGATCCACAAGCGAAGCGATGTGTTTCGAGCTTGTAGATCTGCTATTTATGCTATTTTTGAATTTGAATCCTGAAAAGTAACAGTTTTGGACATAATGAGGTTTCCACCCGAACGACAGAGATGATATGAATGAATGTATATTTTAGATCTGTCCTTGGAATAATGTAATACAATGATTGTATGGGTTATTATTCATACAGTAAATGTATGTTATGTTCATTTTCTAGAACCACACACACAGTGTGTATCTATCATACAGCCACTCACAACTCTGTCAAGAGAGTGAAAGATAGTTGTTCTGGACGTGTGTTTACATGCATTCTTAAAGACACCCTGCTGTGATTTCCATTAAGAGCACTCACTACGCACCTCCATCACCATCCATTTAACAATCTTATCTGACCTTCCCGAGGTAAAATGAACCTGAAAAAAACTAACGACAGAAGCCATTACTGTTCAAAGCAATGACTCATCAACAGACCAGTCAGTGCTGTATGGACAACATATTTTTTTTGCCAAAAGGTAACCAGGACTGAAAAGTTCAAACCAACACACTCTCACTCCCCAAAATGCATATTGTGACTTCTTGGGACAAATGTGACCAAACGTTTGGTACCCTTCCAGTCAAACGGTGCTGTCCCGGGCACTTCCACACTCCAGGAATGTGGAAGTCCCGTTCTCAAAGCCAAGGCGTAAAAAAAAAAAATTGACGCCAAAAAACTGTTAAAACGACGGAGGCACGCCGTCTAAAGCGGACTTGAGCCACGAGCCCGAGGCGGCCGTGCCGAGCGTTGCGAAGTCCGCTTCAGTCGACTCAGCGCCGTTCGAGTTAATGTCCTGATAGGAACAGAATCATAACCCACCCCCCCCCCCCCCCCCTTCCAGTGAAACGTTTGACTCGCAGTCACCCGTTTGCCGTCTTGGGAGTGAGAATGTGTTGATCAAACACGTGGCTCATGGTTGTCCTTGATGAATTGAATACACAGGACCACAATGGAAACAAGCCCTCAGGGCTTTTTGTGTTATCCTTTTAGAATTTTTGTACCGCTGTACCTTTTGCAAACTGTTAATACAGTATTCAATCAATTATCAATCAATGGTGTAGTGGTAAAACTCCTAGTGGATAGTTTCACTTCTATCCGTCAGTTGAGGAAGTAACCTTTTTTTGTTTAAGAACACAGCCAATTCGTTTTATCCCTTTCTTGGGGTAAAACGGGCTCACCTGCCAATGAGGAGCCCCCACCAGGATGACATAGCACCTCCGTCCTACTCCTCCTGTTCAACACCCCCTGTTAACAGGTGCCGTAGCCCTTAGGAGTTACTAAAGCAGTGACTAATATTATCACTCTCCCCACCTGGCTTTCCTCACCCAAACATTGCAAATTGTGTTCATACTGTATATATAGACACTTGGCTAAGCCGGATGCACTGCGATGGATTCTAACCCCTATAGACCACTGTTTCCCAAACGGTGGATCGGGACCAAGGCCTCAGAACCGAGAGGGAGCAGTGAAGCGCATTGGACATGCTGGCCGTTCATAGGTACTGCAGCTTATTACGGCTGGGGCCAGACACTTGAATGAGCGAAAACGGTTTCGACCAATGGATGAAACCGTTGACGCAAAATGCGTCACCTCCGTGACGCAAAATGCATCACATAGGACCCAAATAGGCCCCGCCCGTCACATTTCCCGACCCGGAAGTAGGGGTGAAAAGGGAGTATGCGCTGGATGAGCAACTCTATATAAGTGGATGGGCGGGGATTTCCGGTTCCAACGTAAAGTATTTCATAAACAAAATAAAAAAATATATAAAAAATGTAAAGAAGGCCTAGTGAAAATAACAGATATACAAGCTCACAACGCATCACATTGTGACGTGCTGTGAGCTTTTAGATCAACTATTATCACTAGTTTGGGTCCCGGGCAGACATCAAATTTATCTTTTGGTTCAAATTGTGTTTCGTGTTGTTACGTCCCAATTGTTTGATACATCCATTCCCTTAGTGTTGTCAGGGTTCAAGGCCATGGGGGAGCTGTGGGGGAAAAAGCAGCAAATGCAGTAAAGGTTCCAGGAAGTGATGACTGGTTGAAAAGTTCCAGGAAGTGAGGTACCGGGAACATCTATAAAAGTTACAGGAAGTCAGGTTGTTCCTGGTTTCCATTGTGGGTGTGCAAGAGTAATGTGTGTGGTTTGACAAAGAGACTCTTTAAAGCCTACGTTGTAATCCAAATCAAAACTTAAAATCATTGAATATTGTGCTAAGTCCATGAATAAGGGAAGCTTTGCCGAATTAAGAGGATATTCTGCCGGTAGATATTATGAACTGAAACAGAAAACAACAAAGGAACAAAGGAGCCTCCTGACACAGAGGTTGGGTGAGAGGATTAAAACATTTTGTTTTCATGCAAGGCATTGCTAATTTCTTTTGGGACAGATCTTTGGACAGACAGAAGATTTTCAGTTTTTGTTGGATATTACTGGATTGCTTCGGAATATATTTTCAAAGAAATGGAATCATTCAAAGAATTAAAGGAACATTAATTCATGAATAAAAGAAGGGACAAAAGATCAGGGTTTGCTATTTGTTTGATTATTTTAGGGTTGTATCAAATATTGCAATTTAATTTAATAAGCAATAGTTTTGTGTTTTCGTTTCGGTCTACAATACAGGGTTTAATTGCAGTATAAAGAATACTGAAGCCGGTACAAGACTTTTATTTGTTTAATATAACTCATAACAATTTATGGTCCTTTTGTTATATAGTCTTACAAGAAATTTGACCGTAAATGTGAGAGTATGAGTGGCAGGCCACTAAAATGTTATGCGTCACTAATGGAGCCAGTTATGTTGATTTGAAGTATTAGAATACAGTTAGTGTAGCTACTGTATTTATAAAATCAAAGGTAAATAAAGAATCTGTCATCAAGGTTCATATAGAACAGAATTACAGTAGGCCTGCTCTTACATTTGAGATCTAAGCCAGATTTTCTTTTTTTAGATCAAGGCCGGCCGGCTGTCATTTGCTATTGACCACCAATGTGTGCACACACAGAAAGGAATCCATCCACTGTGTGTGTGTGTGTGTGTGTGTGTGTGTGTGTGTGTGTGTGTGTGTGTGTGTGTGTGTGTGTGTGTGTGTAAAATGCACGGCAGATATAAGCAACACACATCAGACATGCTCTGTCATTCTGTTTCATGGTCCTCAGTAATTTGTGCCACAGGCAAACAAGACAAAAAAAAAAAAAAAAGTTTGACCAATGTCCTTCATGGTACAATGGTGCCATGATGTGTGTGTGTGTGTGTGGGGGGGGGGTCTTTATGTATCTGTCTCTATTTCCTCTCTTTTTTCTCTGTGAAAAGACAATACACACAGAACAATGCTCTTCTCTCCCCTCCCTATTCGTTCCTTTTCTGCTCTCCACTCCTCCTTTCCTCTTCTTCCCTCATCCCCTCTCCTCTTCCCTTCTCTCTCCTCCTCTCCCCTCCTCTCCTATTCCCTCCTTCTCCTCTCATCTCCTTATCTCCCCATCCAACTCTTCTTTATTATCTTCTCCTCCCCTCAGCCCTCCTCCTCTCTCCTTTTCACGCCTCATCTCCTCCTCCCCTCCTCCCCTCCTCCCCTCCTCCCCTCTCCCCTACTTTCCTCTCCCCTCCCCTCCTTTCATCTCCTCCTCCTCTCCTCCTGTCATCCTCCTCTTCTTCTCTCCCTCCTTGTCAATCTCTCCTCCTCTCTCCTGTCCTTATACCATCCTCTCTTTCCTTTCTTCTCCTCCTCTCCCCTCCTCTCCTCTCTCCTCCCCTCCCCACACCTCCTGTCACACGTACATGCTGTCTGCTCTTCTCTTCCAATCTTCTCATCACGCCAGCCACACGCACACGCACACACACGCACACGCACACACACACACACACACACACACACACACACACACACACACACACACACACACACACACACACACACACACACACACACACACACACACTACAAATCCATCTCCTCCTCCCCTCTTCTTCCTTCTTCATCCCTTCATACCTCTCTCTTTTCGCCCCTCTCCCCCTCCCCACACACACACACCCACCCACTACTTTCTTGAACAAATTGACCAAACTGCCCTGACAGAGGCTCATTTCCCAGAGGTCACAGCTTTCTGTCATCTGGCTATAGAAGCTCAACACACACACACACACACACACACACACACACACACACACACACACACACACACACACACACACACACACACACACACACACACACACACACACACACACACACACATCTTTGTATTACTATACTTGTGAGTAGTGGTGGAAAGTAACTAAGTACATTTACTCAAGTACTACAATTTTGAGGCATAAATTGGGCATTTTAAAGCATGAAGCCGATCTACAAGCTTGTAGATCGGCTATGTTTCGGTGCGCGACCCCAGCGCAAAACTAAGTATAGTCAAGCATACTAATTCTAACCGCAACCCCTAAACCTAACCTCTAAATGTCCTAATCCTAATCCTATAACCCCAACCTGAGTCTTTAACTAATTGTAAACATAAATCTTTTTAACCATGGAACAACCATTTCTCTTGTGAGGACTGTGAGGACCCACTTTTAAGAGAAGGCTGATGCAACACCTCAAAGGTTAGTGGCAGGTGGGTAGCAGTGTATAGCACAACCAGGAAGGTCCAAATGTTCAGAAAGGGATCTTATCAAATCAAAGAAAAAGGTGAGGACCAGAAACATGGTCCCTCGTGTCTATTCATCAAATTCTACTGTACTTGTGAGGACATTTGGCACACACAGGGGAAGTGTAGAGCTGGGGGATGGCAGTGTGAGTGTGAAATGACTTGTACAGAGTATATGGATACAGAGTATGAGAGAGATGAAGCTCATAGTTTCATGAATAAGTTCAAGTTTCCATGGCGTCTCTCTGCTACAACATGTGTATGCATAGACTAGTGCACATTGTAAACTCCTGCAGAGCCATGCCAAAAAAAGAAGAGAGAAAAGGACAAAATAAATACATTGCTTGGTGCAACACCTCTAATTTGCAAGTCTCAAAGATGAAGAGATCTTGGATGCACTATGGAAGTTAGAAAATAAAGTGGATAGAAAAAATAAAGCTGGCAAACATTTCTTGACTTTAACAACAGTTCTGTATGAGCCACTTCTTAATGACTGAACCCAAAGACAATATTGAAACACTTGATTCAATTCCAAGCTTTAATGAGGTGCAAACAAGCAAAGGGCTATCGTTTCACGCATTGAGTATTCTTCATGGTGCGTCAACACCTCTGACTTAAGAAAGATCACAGGAGGACAACAAAGCAGGAGGAAACAAACCATTAAGCCACTCCAGCATAGTTCTATGTGCATGTAGTTGCTTATACAATAGGGTTATTGGCATTTTTTGCTAAACGGACCCCTCCCACAAACTTTGGAAGTCAATCGTAGCCAATCAGAATGAAATATGAAAAATCTAACGGACATATCTTGATCACAGACTCCATAGACAATATGTACCGATTTGTGTTAGGTTTGGACAAAATCTATATCTGTAAGAAGTGTGCTCTGAAGAAAACGCGAAATGGCATAAAATCTTGTCAGGCATTAATGGGCTATATGGGGTGTTCTGATGGGATCCAATGAATCCTTAGAGAAAGCATTTTGATTGTATGACCTGCGGCGCAAAAGTTATAGTCAAAACGTGAAGCGGCCTGTTGTAGCACCACCATGAGGGTGATTTGAAAATGTTTGGGTGGATCGGGTTCTTCCTTGGCCTACTGGGAGTGTGAGTGCCAAATGTCATGCTGATCGGTCCAGCAGTGCCTGAGATTAGATTTTCCCAGACACACACAGTCACAGACGGACAGGGGCGAAAACATAATTTCAGCCTCCCGGCCGTTCTGGCCTGGTGGAGATAATAATTGATAGTTACAGCCTTATATGAACAGATAATAAATTGATAGTTGCAGCCTTATATGAACAGTCTATCAACACTTACAGTATATGAATGAATCTGTCAATATACATTCAACAGTGAGTATATGGATGAATGTACAGTACAAACTATCAAATGTATGAGTGAATATGAGTACGGTACTAAGCATAATTATGCCCCATGTTGTTTACCCATTGTATAAACTTTAATTAATAATGCTTCTGAGTAACCATAATATTTACACCTGCCATTTGACACATTTGATACAAAACATTTGTAAGACAAATATAAGAGAGAAAACAGCCAGCACACAATAAATGTCCTTTTCACATTTCTTTTATTTACCTCTCCACGAAAAGAGCAACAGACGCGTTTCAACCTAACGGGTCTTCCTCAGCATTGTCAACACTCAGGAAGTGTGCTGGCTTCTTTCTCACTTTCATGACATTGTTGATCCGTGCACCTTGAGACTTTTATTTAATCTGGAGTGTTGCGGGCATTCTGCTTTGCAATGCCTTCTCTTGGATAGAAAATATTTCCCTGACATTATAATCCTGTTAACATCCACAACTTGACACAAGTTTTCTTCAACATCAATCTGTTATATATCCCACTCCAACATTAGCCAAATAATATATTTTCCAACAAGGTCAAGACAATTTGAATGAGCATTTGTGACACAGCTCTCTGACATTGCCTCCACTCCTACGTGTCCAAATGGAGCTTTACTGTATCCATGAATAGCTCAGCCTCCACCCCCACTTATATTTCATGTGGGGTCCCCCAGGGCTCAATTCTAGGTCCTCTCATGTTCTCCATTGATATGCTTCTACTGTATGGGGTAATACTATTCAAAACAATATTCCGTTTCATTGTTATGTAGATGACATGCACTTATACCTCCCACTAAAACCTTTAGATGCTGCAGCCAGGCGTGTGTGCGGATGTAAAAAACATTACCTCACTCTTAGCACCTCGGAACAGCTGGCTCCCTGTTTGTGTTAGGATTAACTTTCAAATGATTCGGTTTGTTTATAAAGCTCTGCACGGTCTAGCCCCGAGCTACATCTTGGATATTTAAGCCCCCAATGCACTGTTAAGCCACTCTTGTCCTCCTATAACATGGGCTGCTAGCTGCAGTGTTGCCAACAAAATGCTTTGTTGATATCGCTTTCTCTGTAGCAGCCCCGGCATTGTGAAATAGTCCATCAAATCTTTAAAAATTCATTAAAACCTCCTTCTACTCTCTTCCATATCCCAGCTGAACTATTTTCCTTTATGTTTTATCACTCAGCCTCCTGTTCAATGGACTTTTAAAACATTTTTTATCTCCACCGGGCCGAAGGCCAGAGACAGAGATTATGTTTTCGCCCCTGTCTTTCTGTCTGTGCTGTGTGTTTGAGTCCGGAGCTAATCCAGGAAACTACTAGACCGATCAGCACCATATTTATCATCCAGGCTGCCAGTAGGTGAAGAGAATCAGTGCACCACACATTTTTCAAATTGGCCTCATGGTTGCACTATAGCTATACATAGTCTTTACGTATTGGCCTATAACTCTTGAACCATACTATATCATGTAGTACAATCAAAAACAGACAGCCCTGGGAAGCCCACCATGCCTGGCGGAGATAGATTTGCACCTTAAGTAAAACAGTTTTAGTTTCCGTTTCTTTCTTTCCTCCCACCATCCACATATTGCCATATGTAGCCCACAACACATCCAGTTAGACCTATTATAGATTTTACTCATAATGAGGACATGCAAAACCATGTAATCTAATTTAGTTATTAACCATGCATGTGTAGAATCCACATCATCAGAATAAATATTCTATATTCATACAGCAGTGTAATTGATCAGGATATTTGCTATAAGCGACAAAGGTCAGAACATCAGTCACATGCACCGTTCGTTGCACGCTGTATATTGTCTGCGACACTCTATGCATGTAAGCGTGCCCAAAGTCTGTCAGATAAATGGCCCATTGTTGGCAGCTTGCTCCCAGGTTCAATCATTTTAATGGATCTTTTAGGGTGGCAGGGAAGTTTGGTACATTTTAATAAGAATTAGCAGAAGGGGTGGGAAGGGTTTGCATGCATCAGTGGTGGAAAAAGTCCGGAATTCAAAATTTACTTGAGTAAAAGTACAAAAGTATCGGTATAAAAAGGTACTTAAAGTACCAAAAGTAGAAAGTACTCATTGTACTCAAGTTTTCAAATCATTTGAAAGCTCACAATGCGTCCCATCGCAACGCATTGTGAGCTTGTAGATCTGCTATTTTCAAATGGCCAAAATGTATATAGGGCTGAAGTGGACCTGTATGTTTTGTAATAATAATCCAAATCTACAAAGTGACTAGTAACTCAAGTTTTCAAATAATTATAGTGGAGTAAAGGTACAATATTTGCCTCTGAGATGTAGTGGTAGCCTGGTTCCAGACCATAGACCCCGCCCACTCTCTGAGTGAGCTCCTCTTGGTCTGGTGTCATAATGTCAGCCTGTGGCTTTTCACGATCGAAGAAAAATCTGTCAAATCAGAGTCGTAGGTGGGGGTGGTCTAACGACAAGCCAATCAGCGAATATCTGCTAAAACAAGCTGTGCGATGACGTCAGATGTAGGCGGATCCGTCGATCTCTTGTGATTGGTTTAGGGCAATTTCAATCCCCTCCCCCTGGTAATCGTGGACATTGCAGCCAATTTCAGACTGAAGCTCCACGCATCTTCAGGCTGATAATCAGGCTAATGTAGTGGAGTAGAAGTAAAAGTACTGAAAATTGGAAATACTCCAGTAAAGTCAAAATACCTCAACATTTTACTTAAAGGAGGAGTTCACCCAAAAAATTACTTATTTTCTATCAATTGCACACCCCATGAAGCCTTGAATTCATGGATTTATTTTTGTTTTTGTGGCATTCCTAAGACAATAATTTGATGACCGGGTGTGTATCCGGTAGGAGACACAAATAATCTACTTTGTGTCTCCTACCGGATACATTAGCCGGTAGGAGACGGGAATCAAATTATTGGCTTAGGAATGCCAGAAAAACAAAAATAAATCCATGGATTCAACGTTTCATGGGGTGTGCAATTGATAGAAAATAACTAATTTTTTGGGTGAACTACTCCTTTAAGTACAGTACATTACATTATTACATTACAGTCATTTAGCAGACACTTTTATCCAAAGCGACTTACAATAAGTGTATTCAACATAGGTAGGGAACGAAAACTACTAATCACCAGAAGTCTTTAGTGCATTTTCTGCAAAAACAAGCAACCAAGAGTATACCTAGCGCTAAGGTAAAAGTGCAATATATCAGCTACCTATTTCCTTAAACAGATGAGACAAAATAGCTAAATCAAATGAGCATGAGCTAAAACAAATAAGTGTATCGACTAAACAAGATCCAATAAACAATCCAATAAACAATACAGCAATAGAAAACAAGCGTTCGTACAACTAGTTAACAACAAGTAGGTCAGGCAGAGAGGAAGGGTAGTGTTTCCTGAAGAGGTGAGTTTTCAGCCTGCGGCGAAATATGGGCAGTGACTCTGCTGTCCTAACATCAGTGGGAAGTTCATTCCACCACTGTGGGGCCAGAACAGAAAAGAGTCGTGACCGTGTGGATCGGCCAGAAGGACCCTTGAGTGACGAGGCAATCAGTCGCCCCGAGGTGGCAGACCGAAGTGGTCGAGCAGGTGTGTAGGCCTCGACCATAGCCCGGAGGTAGGAAGGAGCTGTTCCTTTCACTGCCCTATAGGCTAGCACCAGGGTTTTGAACTGGATGCGAGCCGCTACGGGGAGCCAGTGTAGAGAGCGGAGAAGGATGGTTGTGTGGGAGAACTTGGGGCGGTTGAACACCAGGCGAGCCGCAGCTTTCTGAACAAGCTCCAGAGGTTTGATGGCAGATGCCGGAGCACCAGCAAGGAGGGAGTTGCAGTAGTCCAGGCGGGAGATGACGAGAGCCTGGATGAGCACCTGGGCTGCCTTCTCCGTGAGGAAGGGGCGAATCCTCCTGATGTTGTAGAGCAGGAATCTGCAGGACCTCGTCACTGATGCGATGTTTGCCGAGAACGTCAGTTGATCGTCCAGGGTCACACCCAGATTCTTCGCAGTCCGAGTTGAGGTCACCACAGCATTATCAATGGTGATGGCCATGTATCGGTGCGGACAGCCCTTCCCCGGGAGGAACATCAGCTCGGTCTTGTCCAGGTTGAGCTTCAGGTGGTTTGTCGACATCCACTCCGAGATGTCAGCCAGACAAGCAGCAATGCGTGTCTCCACCTGGGTATCAGAGGGGGGGAATGAGAGGATTAGCTGGGTGTCATCGGCATAGCAGTGGTAGGAAAAGCCATGGGAGTGGATGACAGCACCCAGAGATGTAGTGTAGAGAGAGAAAAGAAGAGGACCCAGAACCGAGCCTTGGGGAACCCCAGTTGTGAGCCTGTGTGGTTCTGACACAGACCCTCTCAGCATCACCTGGTAGGAGCGACCCGTCAGGTAGGATGCAAACAGGGAGAGTGCAGAGCCTGAGACACCCATCCCCTCGAGGGTGGAGAGGAGGATCTGATGGTTCACCGTGTCGAACGCTGCAGACAGGTCCAGGAGTATCAGAACGGAGGAGAGAGAGTTCGCTCTAGCGGCATGGAGCGACTCCGTCACTGCCAGGAGGGCAGTCTCTGTCGAGTGACCCACTTTGAACCCAGACTGGTTGGAGTCCAGGAGGTTGTTCTGGTGGAGATAGGAGGACAGTTGTTTAAAGACAGCACGTTCGAGAGTTTTAGATAGGAAGGATAGAAGGGAAACCGGTCTGTAGTTCTTGATCTCAGAGGGGTCAAGTGTCGGTTTCTTCAGGAGGGGGGTGACTCTGGCAGTCTTGAAAGTAGAGGGAAAGTAGCCAGATGTCAGAGAGGTGTTAATAAGGTGGGTTAAGAAGGGAAGAAGTTCAGGTGCAATAGACTGCAACAGAGTGGATGGGACCGGGTCCAGAGAGCATGAGGTGGGGCGACTAGAGGTAACAAGGAGAAGGACCTCATTAGGGGAGAGGGGAGAGAAGTGGGATAGAGAGGGGATGGGGGGGGGGGGGGGAGAGGAGTAGATGAAGGTAGAGAGGGGGGGGTGGCAGGCAGACGGGTGTGGGTAGTGTGCAGGGCACCAGCCGGGGGAGGAGGGAAGGAGGATCGGATATTGTTCACCTTCTTGTCAAAGAAGTTGGCGAAATCGTCTGGGAGGAGGGACGAGGAGGGAGGAGGGGGTGGTGGTTGCAGGAGAGAGGAGAAAGTTTCAAAGAGTTTTTTAGGGTTGGAAGAAGAAGCCTGAATTTTAGTGCAGAAAAAAGCAGCTTTAGCAGCTGATAGAGAGGAGGAAAAAGTAGAAATGAGAGATTGGAAGGTGAGAAGGTCCTCCAGGAGGTTGCCATTTCTCCATTTGCGCTCAGCCGCTCTCAGGCTCCGTCTCTCAGTCCGCACTGAGTCCGACAACCAGGTGGCAGGTGGAGTTTGGCGTGCAGGCCTGGTGGTGAGGGGACAGAGATGGTCGAGAGAAGAGGATAGAGTAGAGAAAAGAAGATCTGTGGCGGTATCAGGGGATAGAAGAGCAAAGGATTCAGGGGCAGGGAGAGCAGAGAGAACAGAGGAGGAAAGAACAGTGGAGGAAAGTGAGCGAAGATTGTGACGTGAGGCAATCATGTGGGTAGGGAGGGGCTGTGAGGGGGGAGAGGAGAGAGAGAGAGAGTAGGACATGAAGTAGTGATCAGAGAGTTTCTTACCCTTTTCACTGGAAAGAGGAGTGACAGACAGGTTAGCAATAGAGCAGCCTCTGGTGAAAATCAGGTCCAGTTGGTTGCCCGCCTCATGGGTAGGAGGAGATGGGGAAATAACTAGGTCAAAGGCGGCGAGAAACGAAAGTAGTGGGTCTAGCTGCTTCTCAGTCGGGAGGTTGAAGTCACCCAGAAGGATGAATCCAGAGCCATCGACAGGGAAGTGGGAGACTAGATGGTCCAGTTCCTCCAGGAAGCCACCAGCAGGGCCCGGTGGGCGATAAACAACTGCAATGGTGAGCTTGACTGGATGAGAGACAGTGACCACATGAAATTCAAATGAGGTAGGAGAGAATTGTGACAGTGAAACAGGAGAGTATTTCCATTTTCTGGAAATTAGCAGACCAGCCCCACCACCTGTCCGCACGGCTCTGGGAGTGTGAGAGAAAGAGTACACATCTGACAGAGCCGCGGGCGTAGCAGTGTTTTCTGGTCTGATCCAGGTCTCAGTCAGAGCAAGGAAGTGAAGGGAGAGCAAGGATGCGTAGGCTGAGATGAAAGCAGATTTGCCTTCCACCACAGCCGAGTGGCAATTCCAAAGCCCTCCCGTTACCACTTGCTCGACGTGAGTGGAAAGAGTAGGATATATTAGATTAGTTGTATCGCGACATCTGGGTGTAACCCAGTGTTTTTGCGACCACCAGGAAGAGGAGAGGACAGGAATAGGAAGAAAACACATCGTAGATCACTAAAAATACTACTACTATCACACTACTATATATCACTAAACACTGATGCTGCTTATGAAGAGAAGAAGCACTCAATGTGGAAGGTCGTAAATTGACTAAGTCAGGTTTTGACAAAGTCCGTTTGCTAGCCGCTTTGAAAGCTACCGCTTTCAGAGCAGGTGGTTTAAAACAACTTCAACTGATTGCTAATTGTCTTGAGACAAATCTGAAGACTCCTCCCCTAGTATGAACAAGGCAATAGGCCTGGTTCAGGTCAAACTCCCTCTGATAGGGCAATCAGGTCACACCTCACAATATACCTCTAATGCTTTAAAACAAATTACTTTTAATCACAAACTAACTATATACAGCACTGATACTCTGAAGCAAGCAAAGTACAACTAAGCAACCTGAGAATACAAGAAAAGATATACTCAGACTACAGGTGAGTCAGGCAGTTACAGAGTTCCTCCAGGAGATTGAATAACACACTGGAGAGACTATGGCTGAACAGACTTTAAATACACCTTGAGAATCTGAAGACTCCTCCCCTAGTATCAACAAGGCAATAGGCCTGGTTCAGGTCAAACTCCCTCTGATAGGGCAATCAGGTCACACCTCACAATATACCTCTAATGCTTTAAAACAAATTACTTTTAAACACAAACTAACTATATACAGCACTGATACTCTGAAGCAAGCAAAGTACAACTAAGCAACCTGAGAATACAAGAAAAGATATACTCAGACTACAGGTGAGTCAGGCAGTTACAGAGTTCCTCCAGGAGATTGAATAACACACTGGAGAGACTATGGCTGAACAGACTTTAAATACACCTTGAGAATCTGAAGACTCCTCCCCTAGTATCAACAAGGCAATAGGCCTGGTTCACTCACAGTACTTGAGTAATTGTACGTAGTTACTTTACACCACTGGCATGCATACATCTCCTACCAGTGTATTGGACATAATATGTGCAATACACATAGACTTGCAGAATGCACACACAAGTCAGTAGTAATATTATAACTACTGACTTGTGTGTGTATTTTGCAAGTCTACATACGTAAGAGTGAAATGCAATGTGTGACATCTGAAGGGTTTCAGGTATTGTGCTTTTTTGGGGTATTTAAATCACACGTTTCTTACCAAGTGGCTGTCTCTGAGAGTAGCAGTAGTCTAGTTGTCATTCATCTGCTCCGTACAAACATAAAGGTCCATAAACCATCTGTAGAGTTGGTTATAAGTAAAGTAGGGGATTTATAATTGTGTAGGAATCCATCAATGGAGAAGGGATTGCTGTATTAGACCAATGAGAAAAATATAAAATGATAACACAACACCAATATATTTCTGCACTCCATGAGATAGAGTTGACAGCCTTATCTGCTCTTCCTTGTGAAGCCGCTACAACAGTACGTGTTCCAAAAAAGTCTTCTTGGCTTACTTCCACCTTGTCTAAAGTCTATACCACCTTGTCTAAAGCAGTGGTTCTCAACCTTCTGTGGACCAGGGCCCACTTGAACATCTCAAAAGTGTTCGCAGCCCACCCATCTGACCCCTTAACACGGCAGCCGAAAAGTGGTCAGAACAGGTTTATTTTACCGATCAATCAATTGATTGTGTTCCAGCTTGGATCAATGGAACGTAGTATGCCTTTAACTCATTCACTGCCAATGGCGTGTTTGACGTGTTTTGGTGTTTTCGGTGTTAGGCGCTAGATGGCGCTCTCTTGCTTTTTGCCGAAAACAACTAAACATTCAACTGCAAATAACTGTGGAACGGATGATCGTGACGGCACAGCAATGAGTAGCTATATATATATTCTTTAACGATGTTCAGGAGATTAAATAGTTATATCGGAGTCCGTCATTTAACTAGTTTAATTTAACTAGTAGTCCCCATTGTCCTCAAGGACATCTGTAATATATTTGTGCATGAGGGACATGATACGTGTGAAAAGACATATTACCAGAAGAAAGCGCTTGAGCCTGACATGTTTGCTTTTGCCAGGGCTCAAACAATGTCAGGAAAACGCGTGAAATGAGCCACTGAGGTGTAGAATGATTTTTCGTTCTTTCTGGCCAGGCGAGCAATGTCCCTGCTCTCTACTCCAATAAAACCATGGTTACTGTTGCATTTATCTCCTGGACAAATCGTGTGTGTGTGCGTGAGAGAGAGAGAGAGTGTTGGCTGTGAGCATGATCTCAGGAATATATTGTACCTCACGAATAGAAAATAGATAGTGGTGGGTGTGTGCATGCGAGCTCGTGTGCTTGCATGGACACATTTGAACATTGCTTACATTCGAACATGTGAACAGAGATGGTGTTTTCGTGTATGCACGTGAAGTCATATCTTTCACTGCAATGTTGACATAATTCTGCATGATTGCGCATGTCTTTACTGGTGTGCATTTGCACATGAATGTTCTAGTTCACGTGGAGCTTTATTTAGCAGAGAGAGGGAGAGGGAAAGAGATGAGATACTGGAGATACTGGATTTTTAGTATAAAAACAGTGAGAGGAATTATTGTGCAAGTGACAGAGGAGTCCATTGGAAGTAGCGACACAGGGAGACTGTGGATATATATATATATATATATAAAGTTGTGTGTGTGTTGCAAGGTTTCACATTTCCCTTTCCATGCCATATACAATATGGAGATCCCCATCTACTGTACATGGAGATGTCAGTCTGTCTGCCTGTGTCCCATGTTTGGAGGCCAGTCTTTGATGTCAGTACTATGACGTAATATTGAGCAGAGAGGCATGCGTTCCCGAGGGCCATCATTCCGGCCGAGATGAAATAAGTTCCGACCCGCAGCCTTAGGTCATTTCAGTCACTTTGTCAGCAGTAAAATGTTACTTGCGGTGTCCCACAGTTTGTGTGCATATGTCTACATGGCTGCACTCTTTGAATATCTGAATGTTTATGTGTTGATATGACCTCAGATAAATGTATTACATTGCTTAATTAATCAGAAATGCCTGCATAGCTTTACAATCACCTGAGGCTTAAAGACAAGGAAACAAATGCTGTATAACACTTATGCAAAGCGTCTCCTCATGACAGATGCTAATACGTTCATTTACATGGAGCACTGCTCAGTCTGGCAGATGCCTCGAAGGTTGTTTTGTCTTGTGAGGTGATGGGGCTGTTTCTGCTAGACTGAACAAGATGTTCAGATGTTTTTTTTGTTTTTTTATGGAGGTGATGGGGCTGTTTCTGCTAGACTGAACAACATGTTTATGTGCAGTCATATGTGCAGCTGCATATCATCGCTGTCGGATGTTACTTTTCAGGAAATGGAAAAAATTAACTCTTCAAATGGATCCAATGTAGTTATTACTTAGTCACAAGCTGTAGTCATCGTCGTCTTTGTCAATAATAATCCATACTTTGAATTGGTTAAATGTTTGTAAAACCCACAGACATAACGACCTTCAACCTGGCATCCCTATTTTGGGCAATTCATTATAGGTGAAAACTTTCAAAAATAGCGATCTAGCTCACAAATTGTTTGCATGCCTTGTGAAGCTTGTAGATTATATACATTAGGCTATATGTTTTATACTTTTGTGCAACACTGCCATAATATAACAAAGTAGTAAAGTAAAATAGGTTGTACATTTATGAGAGGGTAAAAAAAAATCACACTCAGTGAGTAAGCGGTGCCTACTTTGTTTGATGAGTGTGAGCTGGTATTCAGTCGCTACTACTCTATTTGATGTGTGGGTGCTGGTATTCAGGTGGTACTACCCAATTTGCTGTGTAAGCACTGGTATTCAGGCGGTACTACTCTATTTGCTGTGTGGGTACTAGTATTCAGTCGGTACTGCCTATTTGATGTGTGGGTGCTTGTATACAGGCGGTACTACTCTATTTGATGTTTAGGTGCTTGTATTCAGGCGGTACTACTCTATTTGATGTGTAGGCACTGGTATTCGGGCGGTACTACTCTCTTTGATGTGTGGGTGCTGGTATGCTGGTACTACTCTGTTTGATGAGTTTGCTGACTGTGTTTGGCCCCTGTGCGCGCGCGTGTGTGTGTGTGTGTCTGTGTGTGTGTGTGTGTGTGTGCATGCGAAGCACGCACGTGTGCTGGCTGGTGTGTGTGTGTGCGCATGTCTTTTAAGTCGTGCATGTGTCTTCTGTTTGTGTTTAATTAGTGTAATTGTTTGATTCTTTGTGTTGCAATCAGCTGCAGCTGTTTATGTCGTGCTCAAACGGACGGACGGACTGACGGTCAAACACACACGGTCAAATGTAGAGCGGCTGGCACTGCTAATAAAAAGGTGGTGGTGCAAGGTTTCTGACAGACAACGAATGCACTGATGCAGGGTTACATACAATAGGAGGAGATATGAAGGCATCTCATTTGACATGTCTTTTGTCAACGAGTTATGACTGTCTTGGCTCACCACCACACTCAATGTACTTCAAATTACATTCATCTGTGCACATCTAAAATACAGCCTGAATTTCCTTTGGAAGAAATGTGGCTCTGGTTCTTGACTCCTTGGGGCTCAACTCAGACTTTTCAGTGATTATATAAACAACAGAGATATGATTTATGTTCATTTTCACAGAATCTCACAGCATTTCCTTCTAGACAGCATCATCCTCTTCCCAGTCACCGAAAATTCAGGAAGTCTGATAACACGACGGCTCTCAATCAGCTCTGTTGTTGTTTTATTTATTTAATTCCACTGTTGCTCATGGTTTGCGCTTTGCACACTCCCTTGCCGGCGATCTCAAAGGCGGCACCTTTGTAGGTGGCGACACACTCCTCGTCCGTGCACAGGTCCGGCTGCACCTGCTCCCACACCTTTTTCTTGGGGTTCAGCTCTTTGTCCGGTTCGCCCGGGAAGCCCTGGAACGTGACCCTTTCCCCGGGCACCGCCCCACTGGGCGGGTCCAGGATCTCCACCTTGTCGGGGGAGCTGGCGCACATGACCATGGCCTGGGACACCACGCCTCTCATCTTGGCCGGCTTCAGGTTGCACAGCAGCACCACCATGCGGTTCTGCATCTGGTCCAGAGGTATGTGGTTCACCAGCCCGCTGACCACCGTCCTGGGGGCGGTCTCTCCCACGTCCACTTGCTCCACGTAGAGCGTGCTGGCGTCCGGGTGCTTCTCGGCCGTGATGATGCGCCCGATGCGCATGTCCAGATGCGACACGTCCACCTCTTGAGGAGCCGCCGCCTGTTTCTTCTCCTGTTTCTCTGCTGGCTTCTTCTTGCCCTCGTCTTTAGTGTCGTGAACCGGCGCTAGAGTGGTCATCACATCAGGCTGTGGGCTCGTTGGTGTGACAGCAGGGGGGGCCGAGGGTTCAGTAGGAGTGGTGGTCTCAGACACACACTCAACACTGTCCTCTGCCGAGGGCACGACCACGTCTCTCACTCCCCTTCTCCTCTCTATCCCCAGCAGCTGGTTTTTCAGTTCCTCAATGTCTTTCTTCAGTTTGCCATTTTCCGCCATCAGCTTCTCCTCTCTGGTAGAGGCCTGGGCAATGGCCTTTTCCTTGTGTAGCTGGACCTGTTGTTTGACGTAATCGATAATCTTGTCTGCCTCGGCTGCCCTTTGCTCTATTTCCATCAAGGGACTGTGATCCGACATCTTCACCGAGGAGCGAGCTAGAAATATGAACTCTGCGTCAGGCGCAGGCATACATGTATATGTTGATGATGTTATATCGATGACATCAGTGATGATCCATAAATATGGACTGTAGCATGGGCTGACATTATACATTCAAAATGTGAAAAACCAGTGAAGTGAACACAAGTCTGGGACAATATAAATAATGCATGGGGAATGATGCAACCTGAATGCATGCACCGCAGTATCACACAGTATTATTCTAGGTGAGAACCCTATTGATGACATCAGGATACTCCATATATGGGGATTTGTTGTTTTATCAATATGTCTGGTACCTGTCTGTCAGTGTCCTTTTTATGCCCATATATGGAGATCTCAGCATGCGTCTCTCTTTGTACCCGTGTCATCAGTACATGCCCATATGTGGACATCTGGGAAGTTGGCAGTTCTGCCGATACGCGCACCGAGTTTGAAGTTTGTTGGTCGCACAGACATGTGAACTACAGACACATGCACGCACAGACGGACTGAGACACAGACTGATCATTGCAACTTCTGCTCCACTGGTAAGTTTTTCACACATTCACCGCTGGCGTAGCGGTCCAGGCTCCTAGGCTCAGTGTAGCCTGACAGTGTAGCCTGACAGCGACCATGCCCCACCTTCTTATGCAATACTTGTTGTCAGAGTACCTGTTGTACCCGTTCTCTTCTGGTACCCACTAACATACGAGTGATCGACTACATATGAAGATATATGATGTAAACTCAAAATGGTGTCTTCAGAAACCGCAGATGTCATGTTGATGACGTATACGTGTCTGACCAAATTGGCACTGCAGTGCACACCCCTGGGTCATCTGTGACACGCAAGTTTGAAGTTGTTCGGTCGGTCGGTGCCTGAGTTATGCCCGGGACAGACAGACACACGTTGTTGTGAATTAATAGATTGCAGATATGTGAAAAATATTCACATGTAAAGAATACACACACACGCGCGCACACGCGCACACACACACACACACACACACACACACACACACACACACACACACACACACACACACACACACACACACACACACACACACACACACACACACACACACACACACACACACACACTCTTTTCACATTATGTGAAAAATATTCAGGGATTTGCTTCCTTGGCCTACTGGCAGCATGCACAAGATATTTTGGCACAGATTGTTGCAGTGGTTTGAGAGAGTAGCCAATAGCCACACACACACACACACACACACACACACACACACACACACACACACACACACACACACACACACACACACACACACACACACACACACACACACACACACACACACACAGTCTCTCTCTCTCTCTTCTAGATGGCTCGCTCCCTAGTTGCCTCGCCGTAAAAGGATTGTGGTCTTGGACTGTCCTGACTCTTCAGGGACTATTTGTGAAATTGTACATAGTAAATTGACTATACAAAACATCAAGGGGAAAAAACAACAACACATACACACGCACACACACACACACACGCACGCACATGCACAGTTGATTAAAAAAAGGCATAGTACTGTATCACTTTTTTTGTCTATGCTATACCACAGTATATAGAAACATAGCCGAAGTAAAACTCTTGGTGCTGAAAGACTGACACATGCTTTTATCTCTAGCCTCATGGATTACTGTAATGTACTTTTAGCGGCCTGCACAAGAACCTCTATTGATGAACTCCAGGTTATCCAAAGAGTACTGCTATATATAATGTGAACAAAAAGTAAGAAAATAACCCCTAAACACCAGTCCATGCTGCCCTGCACTTGCTTCCAATTTATTTTATGATTGATTTTAGTTTAAATTGCATCTTCTTATATCAATAAGGGCCTCACCTTATGTACAAACTCCATCACTGTGGCTCATCCACATGGGGCCACGTGTATACCTGTGGTTACACGAGAGAAAGAGGTGAGAGGGCTTTCTTCTGCTGTTATGCACCAAAACCGGTGGTGTAAAGTAACTAAGTACATTTACTCAAGTACTGTACTTAAGTGCACTTTTCAGGAATTTTTACTTTACTGGATTATTTCCCATTTTCAATACTTTTACTTCTACTCCACTACATCTCAGAGGCAAATATTGTACTTTTACGCCACTGCAATTATTTTACAGCTTTAGTTACTAGTTACTTTGTCGATTTAGATCATTATCACAAAATATACATTAACCACTTCGGCCATTTTCAAAAGATTTGTATACATTATGAACTTGGGACATTCTGCATAATGTGTACTTTTACTTTTGGTACTTTTAAGTGTATTTTGATGCCAATACTTTTACTCCAGTAAAGTTTGATTACCAGACTTTTACTTTTAACAGAGTATGTCGACACTGTAGTGTTGATACTTTTACTTAAGTAAAAGATGCAAGTACTTTTTCCACCACTGACCAAAACTCTGGAACATGCTCCCACAGAACATCAGAAAAGCAGACTAAAAGCTCAAAACATCTTTGAATGAATTTGTATTCTGCCCATTAATACCTACTCATGTTTTTATTTTGTTTTGTAGTTCAACTTCAAACTCAGTACTTGTTGTTTGTTGTGTCTTATGTTTAATTACTACGTGTTTATTATTTTAGGTTTGAACCTTATTCATAACCTTATTCAGGATACTCCATGTATGGGGATTTGCTGTTCTATCAATATTTCTGGTACCTTTCTGTCTGTGTCCTTTTAATGCCCATATATGGAGATCTCTGCATGTGTCTGTCTTTGGTACCTGTGTCATCAGTATATGCCCATATGTGGACATCTGGGAAGTTGGCAGTTCTGCCGATACGCGCGCCGAGTTTGAAGTTGGTCGGTCGGACGGACAGACAGACACGTGAATTACAGACACATGCACGGACAGACGGACAGAGACACAGACTGATCATTAATGCAACTTCTGCCTATGGCTGTCACGATTACACATTTAAGTTGACGATTAATTGTCACTCAAATAATTGCGATTAACGATTTAATTGTGTGTTTGTCATTGAACATTGGAACATATGAAGACTTCTAGGCATCATAATCAAACATTGCACAGGGCAGATATGATAAATAACTGAAATATACAAAGAAATTATTGACATTATTTAATAATTTGTATTCATGTAAAAAAAAAATCTTTCAACATGGAAATGATTATGACGATTATACAAAAATAATTGCGACTATCTCAAATAATTGCGATTAGACGATTGCGTAATTATTGTGACAGGCCTACTTCTGCTCCACTGGCAGTTTTTCCACTTTCTTCCGTGTGTTGACTTTTAAAACTTACTTTGAACATCACCTCCATGGGCAATGGCTTCCCTGCTTCCCTGATGCGTGGTCTGCATGAACAACAACACCTCATACATAGCCTTGCTGTTGGTACAGTATGAGTATGTAGTCTGGAGGGGTCAATGGCATGGCTGTTGTCCAGAACAGCCCCCCCATACTGTATGTTTGTGTTTCTGTGGTCAAAATGTATCTGTACCCTTACAGTATGTGCTGTATATGCTTGCTTACTTGTTTGTTTGTGCATTTGTCTGGAAGTCATTGTGCTTGTCAAATCAAAAACCACCTAAGTGGAAAGAGCGGCACTCCAAAATAAATACTGCAAGACTGGCTCAGACTTCTCTCATTTTATTGAGAGAACGCTAACACACGTTTCGGCCGCAGCCTTCCTCAGAGCAGATTAAACACATTGTGCTTGTGTTTGTATTTGTTTAGAGTGTGTGCGTCTACGTGCCTCCACTCGCGTACGTGTATGCGTGTGCACGCTTGTATGAGTGTGTAGGTATATGTGTGTTTTGTGAGTGTGTATCGCAGGGCTTGTTGTCTACAGTATGTAATTGGTCAGATGAAACGCTATATCAACAGTACTGTATATGCAGCAGCTGGTACTTTGCTGGGATTTGGATAGGTAATAATTGGACAGGTACTGTAGTAATAATGTGGGAGACGGAGACGTGAGGGAGAAGACTTGAGAAAGACGGATGAACAACAGCGAAAATAGGCAAAGACCAAAAAGAGAAAAAGAGCTTGTTTTTGGAAACGCACTGAATGAGGGGGAAAAAGAGAAATAGTTTGAACGCACAGTAACTTAATGGCCGTGTTGTGAACAATAACGGCGCCGAGGTAGTTGGTGTTGTATTGATAGCTGTTGTTGCTGCTCCCCTCCTGGGTTGTCTGATGTGGCTGTTGCGTCCTCAAATAAAACTAATGGATCGCACAGTTCCTCACATACATCATTATCAACAAGACGTAAAAAACGTGGGGTATAATAACCCATTCACTCCGGGAAGGCATCAGTGTCATTTTAGATTTGAGCTTATAAACATTATTTCTTTGGCTATTCAAAAATAGCAGATCTACAAGCTCATAGCGAGCTTGTAGATCTGCTATTTTTGAAAGAGTCTTGAACATTTTGTGCAAATCTTTGAATACATATTTTAACAACATTTGTAACTCAAATCTTTGCTTCTGGAGGTCCCTGGAACAAAATATTGTACAGTTTGCTTAAAAAAATACATATTCAAAGATTTGCACAAATCTTCAAGATTTTTCGAAAATAGCAGATCTACAAACTCGAGTTTGTTATTTTGCTATTTTTGAATAGCCAAAGACATCTAAAATGACACAGATGCGTTTCCCCCGATTGAATCAACCATTGTGCCCATTCCCAAAAAGGCCAAAGTGACATGCCTGAACGACTGGAGACCTGTTGCTCTCACCCCGATCGTCAGCAAGTGTTTCGAGAAACTGGTGAGGGAATACATCAGCTCCACGCTACCTGCCTCGCTGGATCCGTGGCAGTATGCATACCGCAAAAACAGATCCACCGACGACGCTATTGCCATGGCTCTCCACACCGTCCTCTCGCACATGGACAACAAGCTGCTGAAGGACAAATATGTACGTATGCTGTTCGTGGACTACAGCTCAGCATTCAACACCATTGTCCCAGCAATACTTGACAAAAAGCTCAGAGACCTAGGGCTACACCCAAGCATGTGCGACTGGATACAGGACTTCTTGTCCAACCGACATCAGGTGGTGAGAATGGGCAGCATCACATCCGACCCCCTGACCCTCAACACCGGAGCACCCCAGGGATGCGTGCTGAGCCCCCTCCTCTACTCCCTGTACACGTATGACTGCATAGCCACACATGTCTCCAACACCATCATAAAGTACGCGGACGACACGACAGTGATAGGCCGAATCGTCAACAACGACGAGTCTGACTACAGAGAGGAGATCAAATCACTAGCACACTGGTGCCGGGAGAACAACCTCTCTCTTAACGTCGACAAGACCAAAGAACTGATCGTGGACTTCAGGAGGCCGCGGAGAGACCATGCGCCCATCCTCATCGACGGTGCTGCAGTGGAAAGGGTCAGCGAGTTCAAGTTCCTCGGAGTACACATCGAGGAGGACCTCAAATGGGAGACGCACTCCACACACGTGAGGAAAAAGGCTCAGCAGCGACTGTACTGGCTCCGCCGCCTGAAGAAGCTCGGAGTAGGACGTCGCATCCTCAGGCTATACTACAACAGTTCTGTCGAAGGCATCCTAACAGGCTGTGTCACGGCCTGGTACGGGAACTGCACTGCCCGAGAAAAGATCAGCCTACAACGAGTAGTGCGATCGGCAGAGCGGATAATGGGAATCGAGCTCCCAGCGCTCCAGGAACTGTACAAAAAGCGGTGCGTGGTCAAAGCCAAGCGCATCATCAAGGACAAGCACCACCCAAGTCACAGACTGTTCAACCCCCTACAACGACCGCGACCGGGCAAGGGGCTCTACCGCAGTATCAAGAGTTCCACCACCAGGTACTGGTGTAGTTTCAATCCGGCTGCTGTCAGAATGCTGAATGGGGCATAAGCCTGAATGAGGCATAGGCCTTGTTCAGCAGCCTGACAACAGGCAGCGCAGACTTTTTCTGGCTCTTCCTGAACACACCTGTGGATTATACCAGGGACAATGACTTGGACTTTAGCCCCCCCTCGGACACACCTGTGGACTACACCAGGTACAAATGACTTTTTGTTGCACTCCCTCATGGAGCTACATGCGGATTATACTAGGGTCAGTCCACTCTAGGTGGACACGCACTGACCTTTTGCACCTTAATCCCTTGTATAACGCACTGACTTTTTTTGGTCTTTTTTATTGTGCTCCTTTTCCTCTAAGCACCTTAACGTCCATTGTCTATCATGCACAGTATAAGTATAACATGCACAGTATACAATACATTGCTGCTATGCTCAGGCACCTTAGTTTATTTTTTTTTAGTTTTTATTATCTCAGGTTTTTGTAAATATGTAGATAACTTGTCTGGCCTTCTGTTGCTCTCTTGTTTTGATCTCCTTCCCACTTACCCCCCACCCTCTTCTTCTCCCCCCCCTCTTCTTTCTATGGAAACTAACGTTGCGATGGGAACGATGTACAAAAAAGAATTTCACCCACTTTTTTACCTTGTAAACCTGTGATGTGACAATAAAACTGATTCTGATTCTGATTCTGATTCTGAATGGGTAAGACCTGAGGCCGATTTTACAAATGCCATCTAAATCGGTAGTTCTCACACGATCAATATTTTTCTAAAGTGACACCCTTGTGAACTTGTACATCTGCTATTTTTGAATAGCCAACGCAAAAAACTAAAATGACGATGCTTTCCCGGTTTTAATGGGCTAGATGCAGTATGTTCATGATTTATTACGCAAGAAACAAGACTAACTGTGGAAGTGCATTCTTGACAGTGAATAAAATTTAAAAAAGGCCTGAATTGTGAGTATTTTCTTGCAATTCTGACTTTATAACTCCATTTCCCCCTCTTTTTTCATAATTGATATGCTCCTTTATCTTATTTTAATTGTATCTAATATATTCTCCATTTATTTTTAAAGTGCATTGTTGCACTCTGATAGTATTTTTATTCTGTAAAGCACTTTGAATTGCCTTGGTGTATGAAAGGTGCTGTATAAATAACGTTACCTGGCCTTGCCTTGCCTTGCCTTCATAATTGCAACTGTACTGTATTTATTGGAATTATTTTGAATTTTGAGAAAGAGAAAAAAAAGGGTTAGAGAATCACAATTGTAAGAACTCAGCATTCAGGCATAATAAAGATAGCAGTCCTCTAAATCCAACCACATCTAACTATCTCACATTCTCTCTCTCTCACTCACTCACACACACACACACACACACACACACACACACACACACACACACACACACACACACACACACACACACACACACACACACACACACACACACACACACACATTAATTGTGTATTGGATATCCATTCTGGCTGATATCACTGACCCCTGTAGTGTAGAGTTACCTGGTAAGAGTCTGTCACTCACCCCACACTCATATTATACACACACACACACACACACACACACACACACACACACACACACACACACACACACACACACACACACACACAGAGCTATCTCCTGAACCCTTTAGTGTAGAGTTGCACAGTAAAGTCTGTCTGTAGAATCCATCATTGGCTTGAATCCACCAGCAGCAATAAGGGAGCAGACCTCAGGGTTCATGCCATTAATACTTAATGGGAGATTATGTCTTCCTCTCTGCCTCCTATATTCCTTATCTGTCTCTCTCTCCCCCCCCCTGTGTGTGTGTGTGTGTGTGTGTGTGTGTGTGTGTGTGTGTGTGTGTGTGTGTGTGTGTGTGTGTGTGTGTGTGTGTGTGTGTGTGTGTGTGTGTGTGTGTGTGTGTGTGTGTGTGTGTGTGTGTGTGTGTGTGTGTGTGTGGGGGTGGGTGGGGGGGCAAATGTCCCCACAAGTATCTGGGAGAATGTCAGAAACTGACATTGCAAAGACCGCTTTCATTTTTTATTATTTATAAATTATTATTATTATTGAAAAATGATTTGGGGACTTGGACTTACAATTAGGAAAAGATTCAGGTGTGCGGTTCTTATTATTAGACATTTAGAGATTAGGTTTAGGGGTTGCATGGTGGCTGGAGTTATAGGGTTAAAAATGACGAAAAGACAGAAAATATATAATTTGATTGATTGAATACTTTATTAACAGTTTGCAAATAGCACAGTGGTACGATTATTACAATGATGCTAAAAGGATAACGCATAAAGCCTTCTGGGCTTGTTTCCATTGTGGTCCACTGTGTGTATTCAATTCATCAAGACATTTAACCAGTTAAACCCCAGCATCGATATTGTGGGGAAAGCTTTCGCTGAAAATAGCCGATCGAAAAGCTCACAACGTGACGTACTGCGTCGCGTTGTGAGCTTGTGAACAGAAAAGATACTAGTATTGAGCCCTGATGGACTCCGGTTAGTACCTTTATGGGGTTTAAGTGGTTAACTCTCTCAGTGCCACGCCCCGAGATATCCCGAGTTTTTCCCGAGTACCCTCAGTGCCAGCACGAGAAATCCCGAGTTTTTACTTTTGACTGTGGTCACGCTATGCTGTTTATTTTTCATGATCACTTTCGCTTCCTGACTCCTTCAGACTCATTGGGTTCCGGTTTCATGACGCAGATTCCGTTTCCGGTTCTCATTTTTTTCCCGCGATCATTTTCGGCCAGAATAGGGAAAGTCACGGTTTTTCACACGGTATAAAAAACAAACGGAGAGGTCCACGTCTACTCTCTTTGGTCTGGGTGACGATCAGTCATCGTAGTCGTGTATCACATCGTAATTTAGCCCGATCAACGATTGTCAAAAATGTCAACATCCGGTTATGACCGGATATGACGTGAGCCTGTTTGGGAGGGGGCGAGTGAGCCAGCGAGATCATCAATGTGTCGATTTGTTGCTCTCTACTGGTAGAACTGTATTATGGGTTTAAAAACCCAATCAGATCATTTATTTGAATGAAAAATTACAAAATATATTTTTTTTTTAAACGCAAATTGCTGGCACTGGGGGAGTACTTTATGAAAATACTCTTGGCACTGAAAGAGTTAAAGACATACAATAATATACAAGACATCATCAAAACTAGTAGCAATAAACGTATGTACAGTAAACAGTTGGGGGGTAATACTGGTAAAATTGCACTCCCTAAAATGTTGATGTCCTCACAAGTATAACAATTACTATTGAAACGAGGACCCCCGCCCTCCCAATTCTGTTGTCCAGGACAGTAGTTCTCAAACCTTTTCATGTCAAGGACCCCCAAAATGTATTTGGCCGCGGATCTCAAATATTTTGTTCCAGGCACCCCAGAAGCCAAGATTTGAGTTACAAATGTTTGCTTTAAAAAATATATATTCAAAGGTTTGCACACAATTTTCACGATTTTTCTAAAATAGCAGATCTACAAGCTCATAGCGCGGCACTCGGTGCCGCGCTATGAGCTTGTATATCTGCTATTTTTGAATAGCCAAAGTATAAAAGGTTAAAGTGGTTAAAATGATTGTGACGCTATATTAACACATTTTGCTGGGGACCCCCTGGAACCCCCCCCCCCCACAAGGACCCCTGGGGGTTCCCCGGACCCCACTTTGAGAGCCACTGGTCCAGGATTTCTAATTGTTTCCAGTAGTAGGGAGCCAAGTGGTGCTTTGTAAGAACATCAGACAGTTATGGCCCATGGACTTGTAAGCAGGATCCCTTTCAGCACAACAGCTCATCCAGCAGCTCCTCATGTTTCATTGACTCTTCGGCCGTATCATTTTCAGACCAACAACAATCACTTGTCTCTGGGACATTCAGTTATATCAGGTTCTCCCCATAGTAGTTGAAACCACTACTATGATAGACTGCACCGAGCTACTATACAGTAGGTGATGCCAGGATTCGATTTGTGTAAAAAAAAGAAAAAAGAAAAGAAGGGTGGATATTTTCTTAGCCACTTAAAGGAGTAGTTCACCCCCATAAAAAACTTGTTTTCTATCAATTACACACTCCATGACACCTTGAATTCATGGAGATTCTTTGGTTTTTGTCACATTCCTAAGCCAATAATTTGATGACCGGGTGGCTGCTCAGTATAGACTAGAAATGTTTGGCTTAGGAATGCGACAAAAACTAAAAAATCTCCATCAATTCAAGATGGGTGTGTGTGTAATTGATAGAAAAGAAGTAATGTTTTGGGTGAACTACTCCTTTAAGCCCTATATTTTGTCGTTGCATTGCAACGGTGTGCGTGCGTGCGTGCGTGCGTGTACTGCATATACGAGTATGTTGACAAAACCTTTGAACATTTTTTTTTAATTGCAGAAAAGAGATTTGTGTTTTCTTTTTAAAATAGTTAAATTGCAATATTATCAACATAAATATCCAACATATCATGCAGCCTACATTTCCCAAAAGTATGCATATATTCAGCTTGACCAAAGCGGGGATAAATGATATATCCCCAATGGTGATAACAGTGAAGGGGATATATGGGGGATATCAAAAGCAGAGCCCACAATGGAGTTCTGCTCCATGAGAGAGGGGAAAAGTGAGAGATACTTCATACAGACAAATACACGATGTGTTCTGTAGCCTTCATTGTTCTGTAAGCTCAATATGATTCCTTATATAATTGAACACTGAATGGTTTGCTTATAAACGCTTGAAAATGTTTTTCTGAATTGGTTGAGAAAAAAGAAACATAACAAACTAGGCCTATTTATGAGAGATCAAGGCAAGTGTCTTACATAAATATGTCTTGCAAAGATAAAGTTTTGCGAAGAAAATTCAGAAGGAAAATAGAACTGAAATAACAAATTAAAACACAAACTAGAAAAATGCGCTCCTCAGTGTGCAGACATCCGCCAGGCCGGGTTGTTTACCCAGGGCTGGGTTCAGTCATGGGGTGCAGCCGTCAGGACATGCTGCAGGGGGACATTGTTTGTACGACAGACGGTGCAACACGTTTGTGCAATGGGCAGAAGTGAAATCGCTTTTGGAGGTGCGCTGTGTAAAGGCCTCTCAACATGCGAGTCCAATTTGGGTATAACTGCATTTATTGTATGAAATAGGCCCCGTCTACACATTTTTGAAGGCATGTTTCGGCAACAGTGATATTTGTATCATTTGTGGTGCCCCCTATGGATGTAATTGAAATTGTTTTTGGCTCTGCATGTGCAAGCAAAGTTTCACACTGAATGGCCCAGCTGTGCCGGAGATAATCTGTTCACAGTCACGCAGACAGACGGGCGGACGGACGGACGGACAGGGGCGAAAACATTATCTCTGCCTCCCAGCCAATCCAGCCTGGAGAAGATTGTAAAACAGAACAGTTGTAAAATAAAATTGCCTTTTTTTCTTAGTAAAAGGCAGGGGAGAACATAAAGTTCTTATCCTGCATTTAAAAGTAGTCAGTGTTGACGGTAAGCCCCAGATCCTCTAGAAGTTTGTTCTGTCTGTAGTTGCTGTCGGCATAAACCTCGTTTCTCCATATTTCTTTTACTTTTTTTTTTTTTTTTTCGTAAATGAATGCCCTACTTTGTCATACTACAGTGTCACACAAAAATAGATCTAAACGCTCACCACGTGTGCCGATGTGGCACATTGTGAGCTTGTAGATCTGCTATTTCTGATTTTTTTTCTGCGAACACTGGTTATTTTTTCCATCTCCTGAAAAGTAACAACCTTGGACGTACAAGGTTTCTGCCCGACAAGGACGATAGGTTTGGCATAATAAGTAACTAAAACAAGTTTGTTTGAACTCTGGGGAAAGTTCATAGACCGCTCCCGGACAACCTGAGACATCTCTGGGTTTCCTAAGTCAGAGATTTATTTTGGCCCGAAACCATCTAGTGATTTCAAGACGATCACCAATATTTTCAAATCAATGTATATTGCTCAGTGAAAGCCATTCTTGATCAGGTCAGTTCCAGTGGTGTGATGAGCAGATTGTAATTGATCAAAGTAATTGTTTGAGGTTAAAAGGTCACTAAGTTGTTGAAAGACAACCTTTTCAGTTATTACTTCTTACAATAAATGCACCGAATCTCTGTATGTATGTATGTAATCCACGTATCTCGAGAACCGTTCGACCGTCCGACTTCAAATTCAATAGAGATCTCCATAAATGGCCATGAACGGGATACCGGCAGGCAGGCAGACAGATACAGAGATATCCATTATATGGGCACACAAGGGACACAGACAGACAGACGGTTAAAACGGGTGCTATGACAACGGGTATAACGGGTATTGCATAACAGGGTGGGGCATGCATTCCCTATTTGTATTGTTCCCAACTTGCATCGTTCCCAAGTAGGCCGGTGCCCGATGGGCACAGGTCTCGTCTGTACTAATTTTTTAATATAATCATGGTTGGACTTTTTTTTTAATAGAGGCTTAATGACTACAGTTTTCAAAGCCTTTGGAAAATGTGGATAGATGTTATTTGCAGTCAATCTATGACTGAAGTGCTGAAGCAAATAATTATTCCTATTTTTGTTAATGATAATAATAATAATAATACCTGGGATTTATATAGCGCTTTTCTGAATACTCAAAGTCACTTCACAATGCTAAACTAAGTGGAACACAATTAAAACAAAACAACTTTAATAAGAGAAAAAACAGAGAATAAAAAAGTTAAAAAGGCTGCAGAAGGCCAGGGAATAAAACAAAAGTCGAGACTAGGGTGGTAGGAGATCGGCTAGGTGGGAAAAGCAGTTCTGAAGAGGTGGGTTTTGAGGGAGGTTTTGAACACGGCAAGGGTGGGGGCGGTTTTGATGTGAGGTGGGAGTGGGTTCCAGAGGGTGGGTGCTGCAACGGAGAATGCCCTATCACCCCAGGTGCGCTTGTTTTTTTTGGTGGGGAATTTGAGGAGGTTGGCATCGCTGGATCTGAGGGAACGGGTGGGGACGTGGTTGTGAAGGAGGTCGGAAATGTATTGGGGTGCCTGGTGGTTGAGGGCTTTGTAGGTGGTGATGAGGATTTTGAAGTTGATTCTGTGTTTGACCGGGAGCCAGTGGAGGTCACGGAGGACTGGTGTGATGTGGTCTCTGGAGCGGGTGTGAGTGAGCAGGCGGGCGGCTGAGTTCTGTACATATTGAAGTTTATTGAGGGTTGATGACAGTAAAAAAGTATTGTCTCTAGAGTTTCTCAATTCCAAGTTGTAAATGTGAAGTATTTCTTGAGTCTGGATATTTATTTTCTGCCATTTGCGCTCAGCTTTCTGACATTCTCTTAAAGTATTGACGGTTGTGAATGAGAAGGGAGGTCCACACAGTAGACACTTCATCTAACAAGGTAATCGAAGATTAAAATGCCAAAGTCAAATCAAAAGAAAACAATAGGTGCTACCTGAGGGAGGGAGCGAGGGTAACAACGATGCTAGGGTAGTGAGTACCCTGGCATCTTTTTAAGAAGAGCGGCGAAGTTCATTCCCACCGCCCGCCGCACCAGAGCCAGCATTGCAGACCTGTACTTGCCCAAGTTGAAAACCAATTATGGGAAAATGCTCATTTAGATTTGGCAGAGCAGCAAACTGGAACTTGTTACCCCCTGACGACGAAGAGCACTAGCAGTCATCTTCTTTTCTAAGAAAGTCAAATCATGGCTTTTAGAAAACATTTTGAGCTTGTATCAGCTATTTTTTGCTATATTTGAATTCAGTAAAAGTAACAGTCTGAGGTTTCCACGGATTTAGGATATATTGTTCTCGTTGATCTGCCGACTAGGTGCGATGACTTTATTAATTTGTGTCGTGTTATATATACATTTTTTTCTTCAAAAATTGTCACCATGTTGTATATTCCTTCAGACAACGATGGTGCTGCCGGTTGGGTTTTTAGAGGGTGAAATCAACCATGACATTTTTTAGGCGACTCCAGCCTGTCACTGCAGAGCAGAATGTCATGAACCTGTCCTAGACAACCAACATGTTCCATGTGGTGAGTGATCATCCCCCACCTCCACTAACATGTCGTTGCTGTCGGGCAGAAACCTTGTATCTCCATATTTGACATTTTTATGTTTTTTCCCCTCAATTAATGCCCTTGTTGTCGAACATAAATGGCAAAAATAGCCGATCTACACAACGCATCGCACCTTGCAATGGAAATTGAAAGTGGTCTGTGGGTTTTATACTCTATAAATATTTTACTAATAAGAGGTTGTGAATAATAACTACAATGGATCCGTTGTAACACATAATGTTGACATGCAAGGTTTCAACGTTGTCATGAGCGTGCCCCTGAATGTGAACGTGTTGCACAGGTACTGACATAATATGGACATGCCTGCTTTCAGCACAGAGAACAACCCAAAGCCCTGCGGCACACATGCCACCCACCTGCCTGGCGCTGGAAGATGGGGACACATTATTGAATGAAGGCTGAGGTATGTCTGTGGCATGTGATAGCCTCTCAATAGAGCCCCGTTTGCTTAAGATCCATCGGTCTTGTGAAGATTATGTCCCTCGAATCCTTCACCCACCGTGGGGGAGGGCAACAATTCAAGTGTCAATTTGTATAAAGAAAACAGAGGGGGAGGCATGTTCTTAACCACATAAGCCCCTACATACCTCTTTGAACAGAGTAAAGAAAAGAGTAATGAAAATAACCAATCTACTGTACAGTCATTGTATCGCAATGCGTAGCGAGCTTGTAAGATCTGCTATTTTTAAACGTTTTGAACATTTTTATACATTTGCCCAAAATATGGACGCGCAATTATGCACATATCCGTTGTTTCGTGGTTGAATCTCACATGAGCCCGGGGCTTGTTGAGTTTGTTATCCAGGGATCTTACATTGATTGGTCAGCAGTATGGAAGGCAGAGCTGGTCTATGGTAACGCTGTCTTATACACTCTCTACAAACCCCACCCGCCCCTGTGGCCTGGTCTCTTCCGCCACGTTTTGCATCACTCACTCAGGGCCAACACAAAGCATTGGCATTCTCCCATGATGTAATCTGGTATTTTTGTTGGAAAAAAGTCAGGAAACCAGTAAGGGATCTCTGTTCTCATGTCCAGAAGTGATTGCCTGTCATATCGGAGTCTACCCCCGACAGTGTGGGGTGAAGAAAGAGAGACTGAGAAGCGCTAGAAAAAGAATAATACATAACAATGTTACAGAGCGCCCACGGACAAAGCCTTCCACCTCCACTGGCACTATCCCTCCATTGGCATACGGGGGACATACTGTATGGACAAAGGCTCTGCTAGACACGGCTCGGCCCTTAGGCACCACACAGCATTTTACAAAAGTGTTACAAAGACGTTCACCACAGTATGTGAGACTCAAAGTGGACATGGGGATGGACGTGTGAACTCACTTCACCCACTACAAAGGGAAGGGGGGGGGAAGTCAGTCAGCCCACACAAACCGTCTGTGGGCTATAAGGAAGTGATGTGGAGGAATGGTAGCGGGGTGGCGGATGTTATGACCTTCTCATAAATCCTATGTGCGCTGTCTAATATAATCAATCAATTATGGCCTGTCGACCTGTCAAATACGCACGCACATGTGTGACCTCATGTGCACGCAGGGCAAGTGTTTTATCCTTACTGCTATGGCACGTTGCCACCGCATGGTACCGCCTCAACTCCACCCTACTAGGGATGGGTATTGGCAACAATCTCACGATACAATACGTATCACGATACTTGGGTCACGATACGATTATATTGCGATACGCATCACGATACTTGGGTCGTATCACGATATTGGGATATATTGCGATATATTGCGATATATTGCGATATATTGTGATATATTGCGATATATTGCGATATATTGTGATATATACATATATCACAAGTACATATTGTTTATATATACACTACATATTGAGTAGCTGCAGATCTGTGATAGGTTCTTTGAATGTTTTTCATAAAGCCTGTATCTGAAAAAGCAAAAAAAAAAAAAAAAAAATCCCTACACCCTACTCAGCTTTTTTTGCAGAGGCGGCAAGGGTTCGGTCTTGGAAATGAAGCCAATGTGGAAGTAAGTAGTAGTAACTCTGAAGACGCCCTAGGGGTCCCGCCGGACCCAAGTAAATTGAATGCAGTGGGAAAGTGCCATTTGGCATTCAACAGCACTGGGGCACTGTCATTTATACAGCAGGAGATCAGATGAGTGTAAAGATTAGGCCTCTTTCTCTATACGTTTGGTGTTTAAATCCATTTGCCACCTTTATGTTCTCATCTGCCCTTCCATCCATTTCTCTCCCCAATGTCTACAGGGCAGTGCATGGTTTTTAGACTTTTTCCTGTCAAGAACTGTATAATGTATTTGGCCACGGACCCCCATCTGAAAGTATTTGGTGCCAGGGACCCCCATTCAAGATTTGTGTTTTTAAAATGTTTCAACGGTATTCAAAAAATCACACCCAGTGTGAAGTGGGCGGTGTGGTCATCACAGTGGTCATCATAGTGATGGAAGCTCACTTCCCAAAAAAAATGGATTTTTGGAAGTGCATAATCCTATTCATAGGTTATTAATGTCATCATGTGTCTCGCTAGCCAATCACAGTGCTGAATAGAGTCAGCCAATAGAGTCAGCCAATCACAGTACAGGAAAGTGGGCCAAGTGGGCCAATCACAGTGCAGGAAACTAATACTAATGAGGTGTCCCAACCCCACTTATAGGGGCGGCTACACCGCCCAAAAATAGTTTTCCAAGATTTTTGGAAAATATGAGATCTACAAGCTCACAACGCGTCGCAAGCTTGTAGATCGGCAATTTTCAAATAGCCGATGTATATAGGGTTAACGTGATTAAACAGATTTTGCTATATTGACTAATTTAGCAAAATAAGTCCACGCCCCCGCTAATAAATGATGCCTCAGGAAAGGGAGAGCATAAGGGAAACATAATTTTTTTCTGTTTCGTGGGGAATATGACGTCCGAGGATGACTTTATGCAGTTCGAAAGAAAAAATGCCTTCCTTTCAACATTATCTCAGCAGGTCCATGTTTTCGGGTTCTTAAATTAATCGTAGATTGGAGCCTTTGATTCCTGATCTCCAGTTGTGATAAACAGTCCATTAAATTACTGCAAATGTTCCCTGCTAAAAAATATACTCTGCTCTGTCCTGGTCTGTGTAAAACCCTCCTTATCGCACACTTTACTTTCTTAGGCACAGTGTTTGAGAAAAGTCAATGTTGAAACTCTCCACAGAGATATCAATTTTTCATAGGAGGGTATCTTTTGCAGTGGTGCCAGCTGGTTCAGATTCAGCGGTAATCATCGGGCATTGATGTGTTTCAAAATGTCTCTCTTCTCATTAAACTGTGGGATATGTTGTTTAATCTCTAGACTCACACAGGCTTCCCTCAGGGAGGCTCATGGTTCATCATCTTCTAATATAATTACTGGCTGTTCTGCCATCAGATACTACAGAACTCTGCCATCGGTTTACACTGATGTAGCCGGTTAGCGGACTGTCTTCTGCCATTAGTGTCCCGAGTACCTCAGAGGACATGGTACTGTGACGGTCACATTAGCACTTGCCCACTGGATTTTTATTTCCCTCAAGATAGATGTGACATTATTATTGTTATGCTATTTACTTTAACGCGTTAGCTATATACAGTATCAATCGCCTCCGATGCTATGCTGATATAAATCATAAATGAAGCATCTCCTGCCTCGCAGCTAACTTCAAATCTCATGCAGCTTTTTGAAGAACTTTATATGGTACACCAATATTATGGATTCCTCCATGATGGAGTTTCTAAGAGGTCAATGCATTCTAACACGTGTTTCTATCGCCCATAGAATCTATGGGCTGGCTGCACGTTGTTGCAGGTCAAAATGATCCAAAGTGAAGTCTATGCAATGGCGAAGAGCGAAACAATTACAGTAGCAACTGTAATTGGTCCTTTCAAATGTCGACCTATAGGCTTGTGGTAATACACTGTACCACATGTATGACTGTCACAAAGAAAATTAGGTTTGCTCAGGATCCAGATATCTAATGTTTAACTTAAGTCCACTTTTCTTCATGTCACATAACTTTGCTGTCAGGTGGAAATCTTACATGTCCAAAACCATTCCTTTTTTTAAATTATTATTATAAAAACCTTTAAAAAATAGTGAAAATAGCAAATCTACAAGAAAAAACATTGAAAAGTTGAAATATGGAGATAAGAGGTTTCTGCCCGACAGCAACGACGATATGAAATGGGGAGATTCGATTTGGGATGAAAAGATCAGATCAGATCAGTACCAGGGCCACAAGTCTGTTGAGGTCAATTGACTGCAGCTCTCTGCTCTAATCAGCTGTGCACGTTTCAGTAAAAAGAACAGCACATCAGAGAAAACCTCGGAGCACATTTTCTCAAAATATGTGTATTTGTTTATGTGGAAAAACATATGTTTTTTTTTCATGGCTACTAAAAGTATTTCTGTCTGTGATTCTATAGTAGTATACAGTAATTTATACAGTAGTTGAGGTGGACAGTGAATTAGCATCTCTTGTAAAATGTAAACTTGCACAACACTGACTAGAGATATGATCTCTCTCTCCCTATAGCCTGATGAAGTAATAGGTCTTGCTCATCCCGATTCCCAGATGGAATGATGTTGTGTAATCAGTTCATTTGGACCGGATACTTGAAGTCGATACTTGAAGCTTCATCACCACGCATCGCTTTTTATTAAGCTGTGGGAAATGTTAATCTCCACTCTCACACCCAGGCTCCCTCTGGGAGTCTCATGATTTACCATGTTACAGTATAATTACTGGCTGCTCAAACCACAGGATACAGCACAGCACCTAGAGAGAGCAATCAAAGTCCCTACCATTAAAAAAATATATATCTGCTGCAATGTTGCTGCAAACCAGTTAAAAGTTTCTTTGGAAATTCCAAGATTAGTTGATGAAGAATCTGACTGTTTGATGGACACGTTTTTGTGTCGTCAATTCAGTTAACGGGATGGATCTTGTGGTTATATGACAACTTAATGAACATGCATATAATTATGACCAACTCCCTAGCTTTACCTCAGTTTGCATACCTGATTAACCCATTAAGAGCTGAGGCCGATTCTACAAATGCCTTCTAAATCAGTGCTGTAGTTCTCAAAACTACAGTAAAAAATAGCAGATGTGCAAGCTGACAGCTGACAGCTGACGCTAAAATCTAAAATGACAGACGTTTTCCCGGTTTTAATGGGGTAAGAGCCGAGCCCTGATTACTTTGCACACAGTGTATATATTTTCAAATAAATAGCAGCCGATCTTGAAGTTATCGGCCCATAGATTGGGCTTCAAATCAGCACAAAACATACCATACATTTGGGCCCATCTACCCATCTAGTTGGGTCTATTTGGGTCTTATCAGCCTTTTCTTAAGGTGATTCAATGTTAAGGCATGTGCTGTCACGTGACCTGTCCAACTGGCCCAAATGTATGGAATGATTTGTGCTGATTTGGAGCCCAATCTATGGGCTGATAAGGCTCAAAATAGACCCATCTAGTTGGGTCTATTGGGCCCAAATGGCCCAAATGTATGCAATGGTGCAAATTCAGCTCTTTCATGTTAATTCATTTGCTGTGTTTAGTAAAGAATATTATTCAAAATGTTTTAAGTTTGTTGTAGAAAAAAAGAGCAAAATAATATCAAAATAAAATACAAATTGCAAGCTAAAAAGTTCTTTCACCTCCTACTTTTTCTCTCTGTTCCATCTTAAACCTTGTCCTCTTTCGTGGAGACGTCCTCCAGCTTCTCTTACAGTTTGTTTACACTGTGTGCGTCACCTCTGGTTTTCGGACATCCTCCTTGCACTCAAACCTCACCTACTAGTGTTTTCTGCGTTGAAGAAAAATATTGGCCAATATTTATCCTCAATCCATGCCCAGGCCCTTCAACTCCATCACAAAGGAAAGATGTGGTGTTGGCACAAATCTTCAGGGTACCATCTCTCCTCCTCATCAGTAGGCTGAGGGTGTCTCTTTGTATTCATCAGTACCACACTCCTTCCACTCTGGAGGGTCATTCTCAGAAGCTATGCGCGAGAGCTTGGGCCGTGTTTTGCAAAGCTCATTCTCGTCTTCTCTAGTGATGGCACCTGCTGGGATCTAACCTACTCCATTACATTAACCCGGCTTTGACCTCCTCCCATCACAGGAAATCCGAATCCGGGAAAATGTAACGCCTAGTTTTAGAATCTGGGTTTCCCGCAAGGGAAAGCAAATATCTGCTTCTTCAAGAGGTTATTCCCCCCCTTGTGTATTTTACACCATCCCTTTTATGAACATCAACCATTAGTTGGGAAGTGGCTAGAGCTGACACTCAGTATCTATGGATACATTTCACTTTCAAGCAGTTCGGTCACCTCACTGTTAACTCTGAACTCTTTGGACTAGTAAACAAAACCACTAGGGAACTTCAGCTCGTAGAGTGGTACAGATTGGGCAGATGGGCTGGGTGGGGGTGTCTTTGTAGTCTCAAAGATCTGATTCACTTTGTTTTGGAACCTCTCCGCCACCTGTTTCCCGTGCTCCCTCTCCTGCTCCACCATACCTACTGTGTCCACGAGGAAACTTTTCAGGCTTTCAAATGTAATCTCCTCTGCTGGTGTCCTCTCCTCTTCTTCTGGGTTGTTCTTGAGCTCCACCTCCTCTGGCAGGGAGACGGTCTCTCCGATGCTCTTTTTTCTGTTGGACAGCCCATCCTCCTCCGTGTGGTGTGAGACATAGGGCATGGCCAGTCTCTCCGTGTTATAGCCGCTGCCGCTCAACACCTCAGCGATCTTTGACTTCAGGAACAGCACCTCCCCCTCCACCTTCTCCAGAGAGGATGGAAGCTTGGACCTCTCTGTGAAAATGTCCTCTGGGAGGAGGTAGGGCGTCTCTTTCTGTCTAACGTCGATCACCTCCTGTATGTGCTGGCAGAAGGCAGGGACAGTGGTGAGCTGGCAGATGAGGTTGAGGTAGGCAGCAACGAGAGCATGCACAGCACAACGGTTGTACACTGGCAGGGACTCCTCAGTGGATAGGGCCAAGTCCTGCAGGGTGAGTGCCAGGTGGATGAGGTCCACCACCACCTCCGCATTGGCCAGCTCCATGCTGAGCAGAGCCAGCAGGGTGAAGAGTGTCTCATAGTGTTTCCGGTCACTGCTGGGATCCTTGCATACCAGCATGATGTGTCTGTACAGCTCTTCGCCGTGCTTCTTCATGAAGAGGTTGTCTTGCCTGGAGCACTTGTCATCTTTGAGCTTGAGCACTGAGATGTCAGAGATGATGCTTATGGCGGAGACCTTGGGCCTGTTGTCGTGTCGGTCTATGAAACTGAGGAGGATGGTGAGCACCAGCAGACGAACCTCTGGGTCTTCAGTCAGAGAGAAGGAGAGCAGAGGCCCCAGGATGGAGCTGGGTAAAGCCGTTAACATGTTGGTGGTCTGGAAGTCCGCCGTTACCATATGCTCCTTGTGAGCCCGAGTTCGAATCAGACTCCTCTTTCCAGTCTCTCTACACTCTCCTATCTGGACCAAGGACTTGAGCAGCATTACTTGGATCATCCTGGTGCCTTCCGGCCCAGAGCCTGTGGAGGCCAGTACAGGGTGGACTCCAGGGTCAAGGACTTTGCGCATGATAGACAGCATAACATCTGAACGCTGATACTTTGGCAAGGTGTTAGCAAATGAACCAATGGTCGTGATCACAGCCTCCTGCAGCTGTCTCTCCTCGTGTATTGTGTTCATCTTGGTGTCACTGTTGCTGCTGTCAACGTAGGAAGTCAGATCATAGTGCACACTTAGATGCAGCTGACCCAGCAGTGTGTTAAACACCTCCAACACTATGCCCACGGAGCCACTGACGGCAATGGCAGCTGCCTCCAGTAGGACTGCCACAATCCCGGATCTCACCGTGGCCGAGTTCTTGCTGTTGGCATCCAGGTGACCGAGCAACTGTTGAATCACTAGATGAGAGTGTTGAGACTGGATGGAGTGCATGACGATCTCAAAGCAGCGCAATGCAAAGTTCTTACCCTCCCATAGGGAGTGGTTGTCTAAGTGAATGAGCACGGGCGTGATCGCATTCTTGATATTGCCGTAGGTGGCGCGGCACAGCAGCTCTCTAAAGCAGCGTTCCGTCAGCTCCAAAAGACTTTCCTCCTCAGACGCCTGCAGAGAGGGAGAGCGTCTCTCTGTGGCCCCTCCACTCTGCAAGTTGAAGAGCAGGGAGGGGACGATCTTGTCCATGTGCTGGGGGTCCCAGATGTTTGCCTGTAGCTCGTCATTAACCGTCTTCCTCAACACGCCCTGCAGACCCTTGATGCCTGCCGTGCGAATCTTGGTGTGAATGTCAGGGTCCTCGTAGCTGGAATGGCACATCTCACTGAAGCGCGAGACGAAGAAATCATAGCAGCGGTGGTATGAGGGTGTGTCCTCTTCTATGTTGGCAAACTTCACGAAGGAGTTGGTTCCCAGGATCTGCAGGTTGGGCTTATCCGACTCCAACAGCTTAAGGACCATCTTCAAGAAGCTTTCTACAAACAGGTTGATGTGAAAGTGACAGGCCATAAGTAGCTGGTCCATGGCCTCCATGGCTATGCACACATACCCGTGTCTGTGTCGGGCAACATCCCATGACAGCCACTCGGATAGGTAGGCTCCGATGCGATCGAGCTTCTGTGGAGCAGACTGCGCGTAGAACGTCAGCTTCTGCATGTTGGTCTTCACCAGCCCATTCTCTGGGTTTTCTGGAAAGATGTTGTCTACCTGCCTCTTGTACCGAGGCCTGCAGCACAAACAGGACATGTTGGCTGGTAGCCTTAGTCAGAAGGCACCAGGCAAGGCTGTTCACACAGGCATCTTCACACCTTATATGCTGACCAGATTCCTGATCTGACGTCACACACGACACAAGAAAATGCCAGTTTGCGCATACACCTTTGCAGTTCGCCCAAGAGTGTCCTCAATTTGGCATTGTATGATTGGACATTTCGATGCCACTTTCAGCCAAAACAGCTCCCCCAAATAATAAAACGGCAATGTTATGGGTAATACAGGGGGCCCTATTTTCCACTCGGTGCTAAGCACTAGGACCCAGCAGCATTCCTTTTTCAGCTTTCCTTGACAACAGAACTTCAAGGGGTGTCGATGAAAGTACTAAAATGAATGTTGCATAGTTTGACTTTAAAAAGGTTAAACATAAAGGTTTGTTGTATTGGCTATTCTGGCCCCATTGCTGTAATTCCCAGTGCTGTAATTGTACCAACAAAATGATCCGTGGGTCGGCGGTTCGAATGCCGGCTCCTCCTGTCCACATGTCGAAGTGTCCTTGGGCAAGACACTGAACCCTACATTGCCTCCAATGATACGGTCGGCGCTAGCTTGCCACCATTGGTGTATGAATGTGGGAAAAGTGGGGACGCTGGCGTTGACTGTTCGCCGCTCCACCTCCCAATGTCCCCCCCCCTGTATGAATGAATGAACCATTGTAAAGCGCTTTGAGCACTTGGAAAAGCGCTATAAAAATGCAATTCATTATTATTATAACACTGCCCCCTAGCGTTAGGGTATTTAAGCAGACAAGTGATGGGAAATACTCATTCATCACTCAGACACAGAGAGGGAAGGAGTGTGTAATGCTGCCACTGCTTGATCGTTTTCTGTTGGAATGTTTGCCTTGATTCGGGCACAATCTGTGAGTAGATGTACTTTTGTTGTGTTTGTTGGTATGATGTGGTTTTGGGGTTTAATTAATGTTTGTGGGGATATATTTGGTGATGGTAAAAGTTTGTTTGGTTAATTGACACACCCAGGGGCGTCACTACCGTCACGCAGACAACGCGGTTGCGTTGGGGCCCATGACGTTAGGGGCACCTCCCCACCCAGAAAAAATAAATAAAATAAATGTATATATTAAAATAATAATTATGAATTAAAAAATAAACCTGGGTGGGCCCTTAACATTGTAATTGTTAAGTAGTTGTTACAAAACCGTTGTTTATGTACCCGAAATCCGTCACAAACCCGCGAAAAAATCAGAAACCACTAATAACCGAAAAAAATGTGTGCGCACACGCGTTCATGAGGGCCCGCTGTGACCACCTCGCGTCGGGACCTACTGTTGCCTCGTTACGCGACTGGACACACCTGGTATGATTAGCACACCTGTGCCCAGTGAGGGCTCAATCTGCAGCAATTTTCTGTGGTGTTTGTAACCCTTTTGGTTTAATGTCATGAGAAATGTTATGTTAGTGTGTTAATTCTCTGTTTGTTTACAGTTTCACAATATAACGTTTCCATAAGGAATCTGAAGCTTGGTCTCAGTGTTTCTTTGCATGGAATACCATTGTTTAACTCCCTGTCAAGGCTGACCTAATAATAATAATAAACTTTATTTGTATAGCACCTTTCATGACATGAAATGCAGCTCAAAGTGCTTTACAGAGCAAGAATACAATTACAGTTAGAACCAATTTAACAATAAAGCAAACAAAAATAAAATAAAATAAAGTAAAAGCAAAAGCATAAAACAACATTAAAATAGGCAATACAGTGAGGAATTAAAAATCAACTAAGAGCTAGGGACAGTAGATTGGCTGTTCTTTTCAGTCATAATATGTTGGGGAGCCATTTGTTGCATGCAAGATGTTATTAGGAAAAAGTGTTCAAGTGGCACATAATGAAGAGGTGTTGTACTCTTCTGTCATGGCAAAGCACAAAGGAAATATATTTGGGTTGTGATGGCTTTGGATGGGGGCTGGATGTTTGTGTCAAAGTCTGTTTCATAATTGCTTTTTGGCAATGTCCAATACTCACACCCATGGAGGATCAAATGCAGTAACTTTGTCACAGTGAGGGGATCACAGAGAGCCCAGATTAAGCCACACCCAGATAAGGCTGTGAATGCTTTTGATATTATTTTTCAAATTTCTAAAGTAGAACATGTCTTATGAAGTAACATTTCCCCTCAAAGTGTGTTTACTTTTTCTGATCTAAAACACCATTGACTTTATTTTCAAGGCATGAGAATGATTTAGTTGATGTTTACAGTCTTAACACAACTTGAGATGCTCACCCAGTGCCAATAAAGGCTGGATATTAGGGGTGGGACGATATATCGATATATCGCGTTACTTTCTCCCGCGATAAATAATCGATATACTGCCGGAAAATATCGATATTAAAAAAATATAAAGAAAATAAATTTTTTTTTTTTTTTTTTTTTTTGTGATACGTTGTTTTTCCTACTCTGTATTTGTGTAATGATGATTTTGAACTGTTTGGTGCTATTTTATGTGTTTATGAATTGAATACAAGGACTATCGTGATATATCGTTGGTGAATTTTCATGCAATATATCGTGATATCGCAATATATCGATATTTTCAGATATCGTGATATATCGTTGGTGAAATTTCTTGCAATATATATCGAATATCGTGATATCGCAATATATCGAACATCGTCGAATATCGTGATATATATTGTTATCGTGGGCCTAATATCGTGATATATATCGTATCGTGAGGTACCCATAACGTCCCACCCCTACTGGATATGTGCTAATTTATCGTTGCTGTCGGGTGGAAACCTCATAAACTGTTACTTTTCAGGATTAAAATTCCAAAATAGCAAGCCCAAGAATGTCACATCGCGACGTGTTTTGAGCTTGTAGATCTGCCATTTTTGTGACACTGTAGTATGCTTCTGCCCGAGAGTAATGGTATTATTATCGTTATTGTGCTCCTTGCTATTGGTTCCTTGTACTGTTATCCTATTAGGTGTATTGATAGTATACAGACCAATGTCATTATCAAGTTTCTCAGACTTGCACATCAGGCATAGCTTTTATGCATTTTTTTTACAGGGATGCATGTATCCATAACATTTATCTAAGGTAAAGGACAAAAATTAAAAATGTTCAATTGAAACGTTCATTTGAAAATATTTTGTATTCGTGAAAGGAATACATAATTAGCCACGCAGAGATCACTGACAACAGATATACCTTCAATTGCCACAATGGCTCAAGGTAACTACTGTATAAAAACGGTAAAGGCAAGCTTATGGTTTATACGTAAATTGTAGTTGTTTCCTGTCAGCCACACAGAATAGCAAGTGTGAGGAAAAAAATAGTTATTATAAAGGTATAATAAGTACAATAGTACTGTATAACTATTTTTTTTTAATTATCTTTATGTGTCTATCTATACTGGGAGAGGATACTTTTCGCTGACCTCCTGCCCCGAACAAATTAACTTGGTTCATACCAAATCCAACCTTGCACTTTGTCTAATCGCTATGGTTAAGAGCAGCTGCTAAATGCCTACATCGTTATTGGACAAAGTGTGTGGCAGGCAAGTATGCGTGCATAATGTTAGTTGTATACTGTATGTGCAAATGCACTTAGTCAATGAAAGTTTCCCACCTCTAATAGCAGCTCTAAAGGATAAGGATAATTCCTTTTAACAGGTCGTTCATGAAAGTCCTTGCGGTCTTGTTTCCAATGAGAACCTGTGAGCAATTGGGGTTAAGAGTCTTGCTCAGGGACAAATTTCATATCATCGGCACATATGCTGGGATAGCCTGGAATCGAACCTGGGGCAACCAGGGCCAGCTGGTTCCCTAGGCGGGCTCACTAACCACTCAGCTATGGCCGCCCCTCTCGCCTTTCCCGATTGATCCATTTACCTTAAGTGCGCCTTAGTTGTACTAGTGTAATAATGTTATAATAGTTGTAAAAGTTTTATGAGCATCTTTGCAGGGAGCAAAGATATTAACAATTAAAGCTACAACCAATCTGTTTGCTAGAGTTAATACAATATAATGAATACAGATGCAGTGGTTGCAGGTGGTCTCCCTACTCTTGCATTGAGAAATTGTGAGTCGTGGTTGGATACCTACCGGTTGACAACATCAACAAGCTCCTCTCTTCTCCTTTGTCTCTCCATATGTACGCATTCACTACTTTCTAAGTTACTAAGAAGGGATGGTTTATATGTATAATGGTTTCAAGTACAAATTGAGAAAGACGTTTGAATAATTATTACTAGACACTGTGGGCTGTCCAGGTACTGGATGCTTGTTTGAATGTATAATCAGGAGTGTGTGTAGTATAGCGACAGAGTAAAAGTTCCAAATTGAATTGAGCGCTGGGTATCCTGTCCAGTTTCACATAGGATACAATGGTCTGATAATCGTCTCAATATTTTGGTTTTCATTTTTCACTGAACTTGTCCCTTATATTCCACTTCTGATTCCCCTCTTGTTGTTCTTCATTACTGGAGTCTGTTGCCGATTCCTCAGAGCAAACTTGCTTGTTACTTTTATTCCATTGTTTTCAGTCTCTGAGGTCCCGTTGAAAGTTCTTGAACTTATTTGCTTTAATCTCTTCTTTCAGTTTTTCCAATATTGCATTTAGTAGCTTAAATTAAGTTCATAGTCATCTTGGGGATAATCACGTCTACGGCTGAACCTGAGTTCAGACTTCAGACCTCATCAAATCCAAATCCTCGTCAAAGAACATTTGTTCAGTATCGCACACCATTTACTGGCAAAACCGTTGTAGTCAGATAAAAAAACAACCAGTGCTTTTTGAACGCTTAATCCTCTCGGGAGCCATTTGTTCCGACAATGTTCTGACAGTACAGCTGCAAGTAATTCCGGGCACACCGTTTTCTGCTGAATTGTTTTAGCCTCGTACCAGTCTTTGTTGTGACTTGATGTGGAGAAAAGCGCCTCTTTTTCAGCCAATATGTGTAACCCCCACAGCGAGGTGAAGGAAGCAGAGCCACTTGTTGAACTTGCTCAGCTTGCTGAGTTTACAAACCTGCTCACTCCCAACCACAACACCTGCTCATCATTTGAACTGGGGACCCCCCACCCTGACGAGCATGAATTGCAGGCATTACATTTAGTCTGACTCTGTTCCACAGAACCGACACAAAAACATATTTTTAGTCCTTATTATCTGCTGCCTTCAAACTAGAGGCCTGTGTTTTAGTTTTGTTGAGATTCCCTGTCATCACACTCCCCTCAAACAAGGACAATCATCTCTGCAGGTCTGTTTAGTCTTGTATTCAGCTGTGAATTCAGTGCACTGCATCAGCGACGCTATTTGTACGCTCCATTTCACTAGAGCAGTGGTTTTCAAAGTGGGGGCCTGATCTGCAAGCTCATGAGCTTGTAGATCTGCTATTTTAGTTTTTCTTCAGAAGCCATTTCGCAATAGGGTGGGGGGGCACCGCCAGAGGCTACGGCCAAATTCCTTGTCATAGCAAGATTGTTGGTGCAAAACGGGCTGGTCTGAGTATTTCAGAAACTGCTGATCTACTGGGATTTTCATGCACAACCAGGTGTAAATGTTTTATCAAATCATGTTAGGATTCAAATTGTTCTGGTCTCCTTGTGACTCTGCAACCTTCTCTTTGCAAACGCAAGAACAGCCATGTTTGAGTTAGCTTGTTTTGTTTATTTGCCACACAATTTATAGCATCTCTCATCCATGTCTCTAATTGAAAACACGTTGGGTTTGGATATTGCCATGTCGGCTTAATTCTTCACGCTGGTAACTGCCAAAATGCCATGCCAAAATGTCCATTAAGGGAGCATGCAGCTCCCTGGGTGAATATGAGCATGATGCGGTGCCTTGCCTACAGTAGCCTACACAACATAACCAGTAGGAAATTAATTGGTGCCGCGAACACTTTTGAGATTTTCAAGTGGGCCCTGATCCAGAAAGGGCAGAGAACCGCTGGCCTACACCAGTGGTTCTCAACCTTTTCAGGCCGCCACCCTGACAAGCACTTGGAATTGTAGGAGTTGAGGCATTACATCTAGTGTGACTCGATTAAACAGATAAAATATTGTGAAAATAGCCGATCTACAAGCTCTTGTAGATCGTCTATTTTCAGATTTATTGCCTCTTTCTTATATTATTTGACAATTTGGCCAATGTTTGACCAGTTTTTATAATACTTGATTACTTTTCATGCAGTAATGGTCTTTTTTCATTTCTTTTCTTTTTTAGGTATTAAAAGTCCTTAAATTGTCACTTTACTCACATCCGGGGACACCCCCAAATTCATGTGGGGACCCTGGGTCCTGACCCACAAGTTGAGAACCGCTGGCCTACACAACATAACCAGCAGTTAATTCACTTACATCTAGTCTGATAGGGATGTAGAGACGTAAGATCATACACGTCTAAGTACGTTTTATGATGGCCTGTTTGTGTGCAGTAGCTACTTAAAATGAAAAGACGTATATAACCGCTTCATAACTAAACAGGCAACCCAGATCAATAATACCCCCACCCACCTCCTTCACTCATCATTATCCCTTCCAGGCCTTAACGAACAAAGGCGGTGGATTATGTTTTTGCTCCTTTTGAGTCTGTCCGTCCGTCTGTCCATCTGTGAACAGCTAGTCTCCAGCACTGCTAGACCGACCTGTGTGAAACTTGGCACGCACACTTCTGGGAGGCCAAGGAATTAAAACACTTTTAAAAACATTTTCAAACATGTTCACGTTATAGCGCCACCATGAGGCCAAATTTTACAAAACCCGTATTTTTGCCACTAGCCTACTTCTACATATTTTATCCCTGCATTATCTCTGTGGTCATATGATCAAGACGTAACTGCCAGATTTTTCATATTCCATTCCGATTGGCTTCCAAAAACTTTGCGGCAGTGTCCCCTTTTGTACAAAATGCCACAAATCATGAACGCTGCATTCATGATTCACGTCTGATTGCCGTGAAACTTTGCACGCACATTCCCACTAGGCAAGGAAGAAATATATTTTTCAAATTGGCCTCATGGTGGTGCTAGAGGGCCAAAGAGGCCAATTCATGTTTTGCCCCATAACTCTGGAATTGTAGGTCGTTCAAGCAAACATTTTCCCCCCTGGATTCCCTGGATCATGAAGCAACTCCCCAAATAGGCCACGCCCATTTCCACCTGACAAGATTTTCCACCATTTAGCTTTTCTTTTATCTTTTTGCAAAACACACTTTTTGTTTTTGTTACTACAGATTGGTACACCTTATGTCTGTAGTCATGTGATCAAGATGTATCTGATCTTTCAGATTCCATTCCGATTGGCTACAATTGGCTTTGAAAGTTTGCAGGAGGCAGTGTCATTACTTTAGTTTTCTTGGCATTGAGCTGAAGGCTGATCTTACACTCCATTTCTACTGCCAGTAGTAGATCCCTTCCCTTCTCTGCTGTGTCCAATACTAGGGCAATGTCATCTTCATAGTCGAGGTCTGTGATGATCGTGATGAGATGTCCTCGCTTAGCCCATGTCTCCTCCCTGCCACTGATTGTGAGTCTCATTCCATCGCCACAATAAACAGGAAAGGGGCGAGCGTATCACCCTGTAGAACAAAGGTTTGCAAACTTTTCAGGCCGCGACCCCCCAAAATAATCATATTTGAACTGGGGACCCCCACCTTTTTTTGACATTTGCAGTAGTTTACTCGGTTCTACAGATAAATATCGTGAAAATATTTCTACAAGCTCGAACAACAAGCTCATCATAACGCCTTGCACTGCTGTAGGACTCCCATGAATATCTCTCTTCGTCGCTCAAGTCTGACTATAGATTGCACCATCTTCTCAGGAACACCTTAGGCACGGAGAATGTTCAATGTATGAACCATTAAAAAGTATGTTAAATGCAGTCTCTGTAGGCTACACAATGTGTAAATCAATAATTGACATTTGCTCTGACATGGCCATTCAGCACCATGGACAGCGTAAGGGTCAGAGAGCAAAAGAGGGAAATATTCACTATGGAGATTATACAGAAAACTTGCAACAATATCACACAAATAGGCAAAATCTGTAGTTAAAGTTCAAACAAACAAGAGACGAGAAGCGTTGCGTTGTCAAAGCTCACTGTATCATCACCACAGTATCAAAGGCAAGACCACCAGATTTCTGAACAGCTTCTACCGGGGTACCATTTTATGTATACTATACGGTGTGTTTTAGCTTGTCCTTTGTGGCCAGAATGCTTAAGGCAAATTTCCATTTAATCAAATGAAATATCAGAATATTTCTTTTACCAGATATCTTGATCGATATTGTGACAATAATATCAAATTGTGATGATAAAAATGGTGATAAAAAATTGCTCACACGCACCACGATGCGACGCGTTGTGAGCTTGTAGATCGGCTATGTTTGCTACTTTTGAACATTTTTTAAAGTATAAAATGGGGCTTAAGTAATTCAAACCAGGAAAAGAAAACACTTATACCATATCATGATATTACAATATCCAAAATCCCAGATGATATACAGTACAGTAGATCAATATAATCCCCAGCCCTCCATTGATGAGAAGAGATTCTGTTTTTGTACACAGTTCTCCAAACATACATTTCTTCCAGCTCAGTAATATTAATCGCTGCTATGGTCTTCTTTCATCTTTTGCATCTCGGGGAGGAAATATAACTGACAGAAGTACTGTTGCTTTACTTAAATATGACTCAAACATATATTATATATCTCTGCTGTCCAGCCCGAACCTGCAAACTCCAAAACGCTCATTGTTCAGGAAACGGAAAAACAAAATATACGTTTTTTAAGGAAATGAAGAAAACCGTATATTTTTTAAACAAAGCAATACTGCCTCATCAAAGTTGGTATAGTGACTTTATATATCGTCAGATACTTGCATGTGTCATTATATTATCACCACTTTACCCAAATCCAGCGCAAGTGGAGATAGTAGTTTCAGACGAGCAGAAATCAAGCTGAAATGGAGTTAGGTGTCCAAACAACAATAGCTCCACTTGCTGCTGAGGGAGAGGTTTCAAAAGGGTACAAATGGCCAAAAGCTAACAATGGATCTCCAAGCTCACAATGCATCACAACAACGTGTGAATTAATGCCATGATGCTTCATGACACTTATATAGGCCAACAATAATAAACAGGACTTTAAATATTACAATAACTTTTGCAAAGAGGGGTTCACAGAATTGGAGATTCAGTAGAACTAGCGCGAGTCGCGACAGAAATGCTACTGTATCAACTCCTTTCTTCTTGTCACATTGCTCTCTTCATTAAACACTTAATAGATTTTAGAAATATAATTACTTGTTTTCATAACATTAGCATCAGTGCTAAGTTTGATAAACAGGTACACTGCATAGTTTTAACAGACTATGCGGAGTTTGTTTACCTGATACTCCTCCTCGTTCACTGCGCAGCGCGCTCTGTTCTGTGTTGTGAAAAGGCTGCAGCAGAGCAGAGAGGGGGAGTTGTTTGTTTTTGACGGACAGTTTGAGGATCCAATGGAGTTGGGAGGTTTCGTCAGAGGCGCTTTTTAATACTTTTAATTGGTTCAAATGTTTCGATTTTTTACACAGACGTAAAGGGTGTTCAATAGCGTTGATTTATGAAAACAAAAAGAAGCTGAAAATGGAGTTAGCTGGTTCGTCCCGGACACTGACGATATAATATATATTTATTTTTGGGCGGTGAAACCGCCCCTATAAGTGAGGTTTGGATATTTGTACAATTTTGTACAATTTTATTTGTACAATTTGTACAATGCACCGTGATTGGCCAATCACAGTCTATTCAGGACTGTGATTGGCCAGTGTCACATGACACATGTGCATAGTCCTATATAAGAAACCATAACTTGAAAAAAAACATAAATTGTTTTTTTTTCAAGTTATGGTTTCTTCCATCATAAAGAGTGTTTCAATAAATGTATTTATTTTTTGTACATGATTGGTTGACTCCATTCAGTATTGTGATTAGCTAGCAAGACACCGCCCACTTCACACAGGGTGTGATTTTTGGGCGGTGAAACCGCCCCTATAAGTGAGGTTTGGAAATTTGTACAATTATCTTGGGCAGTGAAACCGCCCCTATAAGTGAGGTTTGGAAATTTGTACAATTATCCTGCGCTGTGATTGGCCAATCACAATCTATTCAGGACTGTGATTGGCCAGTGTCACATGACACATGTGCATAGCCCTATATAAGAAACCATAACTTAAAAAAAACATAAATTTGTTTTTTTTAAAGTTATGGTTTCGTCCATCATAAAGAGTGTTTCAATAAATGTATTTATCTTTTGTACATGATTGGTTGACTCCATTCAGTATTGTGATTAGCTAGCAAGACACCGCCCACTTCACACAGGGTGTGATTTTTTAATAGTTTTTAGCTTTTTCTCCCCAATTTAATCGTTATGCCAATTAATTCCTCCCCACACACATTTGTGTTGTCACTGCTGTTGTATCCTACTGACTCACCTGCCAGTGAGGAGCCCCCACCGGGAGGATGTAGAGCCTTCATCCTACTCCCTGCTGACAGGTGCCGCCCCAGCCCGTAGGAATACATGCACAGACACCCTCCCTGCCTGGCTTCACTCCCCCGAACACAGGCCAATTGTGTTCGTCTATACACTCGACAAAGCCGGATGCACCGCGGTGAAGACGAGTGGGTAGATACTTTACCACTGCGCCACTGAGCACCTAAAACCTAGTCTTTTGAGGACTACTCTGAATAACAGTTTATTTTTACAGATGGTTAACAAACTCTAGCTGAAACACAGCGACGTGGCACAACTCTGCACACCTCTATGCTGCCTTGTTTGTTCTCGGGCAATCTGGGAACCCATAGTCAAAAAAAAAGGAAAAAACAGCGCCCTCTGCTTTTTTTTTCCCTTTGAATTTGACTCTGGGGGGACCTCCCAATAGAATGTGGATAACAGGATGTTGGCCGTTAGGTCCGCCCTCAGCCCTCCACTTCCGGTCCACCTGTCTTTGTTTACATTCCTAACATTCCTAACTATACACGTTGTAACAGGAGAACCCGACAGATTCAGCTACCGAGCTCTGAATCTGTCTTGAGAGTTTCATTAGTTCTTGGAATTCAACGAATATGTGAGATAACTGATTATTTGTCCTTCTTTGTAAATTAAGTATCATTGGTACTTGGAGAAGTTTAGCATTTTGGTTCATGTTGGGTTCATGGTTAATTTGTTTGTTGGTGTGAATTTCAATAATGTTCAATAATTCATAAGGTTGACCTTCAAATCACAATACATTATTACCATTGCATGAATGAAAGGGTAATAGCTTGAAAATGAATGCAAAACCTGGTGCTTTTATGGGTAAGAACAAAAGGGTACTTAGGTGCTCATTGAAAACAGGAACCACTTTCATTAAGAATGAAGAGAGGAAATAATCTCTAATGGGTAATTCAGACGGCTGAGAATTTTTTTCTGCAATGTCCTAATGATAAAATTATGCTTTAATGCTCTAGGGCAGTGTCGTGTGCTGGACACATCAGATCTACAAGCTCCCAACGTGCCACATCCACGATGCACTGTGAGCTTGGAAATCTGCTATTTTCTGTGCGTAACACTGTTGTACGATGAAGTAAGAATTTGTCGGGGCAAAAGGAGCATGTCACTCATTAAAAATATAGAGTAAAAAGGCTATGCAAAACATCTGTGAGACACTAAAAGCTGAGTTTATTACAGGTCATAACTTTATATTAACTGGCATTGTTCACAATTTACTTTTATAAAATATAGTGAAATAAAAATTGTAACAAACAAAGTATTGTTATTGACTTGTTGGTTGTTAGTCGCAACTAGGCCCAGAACTGAATGACAGGCACAGAAACTTTTTCCGCCCCACGAGAACGGAAAATAACAAGCTATAAAAAATGTAAATGTAAAAGTTAGTCGGAGAGAGGGGACATCAAATGACCACCGTGACTTCATTTTCCTTTGTTCAGTTATTGAGGTTTGGGGCGATATTATATTTACGCGAAGCACAAAGCCCCTGGGCAATATAGCCTTTACCGTAGTAGGGAGGCTTTCAGCCTACTAAATAATTCAATAATCACAAATCATAGTAGGGATTTCATACCGCATGCTCCAGTTTCATATTTTGTTTTGTTAAAAACCTGATATAGGTGATATGAGGACTCACTGAGGGACCACAAGATATCTATCCCCCCACCCCACCCCCATCCACTCCAGTGTGTCTGTCTCTGTCCCTACCCACCAATGTGTCTCTCTTTCCCTCTCTGTCTCGCTTCTGCCCTCCCTCTCCTTTACTATGTTCCCTCTTTCTTTTTTGTCATTTGTCGTGCGTGTGTGTCTAGTGTGTCTGTGTGTGTGTGTATGCGTGTACACTTGGACTGTACTTGCAAGTATAATGTAGGTAATCTCAAGAGCATGCATATATGTACTACACACACACACACACACACACACACACACACACACACCACACTCTAACTGAATTGATTTAGTCTCTGTTGAAATCTGATAGAGTCATAAAACACAGACTCTCTTGCGCACTGGCACGCGTATGCACGAGCGCACGCACGCGTATGCACGCACGCACGCACGCACGCACGCACGCACGCACGCACGCACGCACGCACGCACGCACGTGCAGTTACACACACTTACACTAGTACACACACACACACACACACACACACACACACACACACACACACACACACACACACACACACACACACACACACACACACACACAGTTCTGAAGTCGGTGTAGTTAATGGATAACAGATAAATATTCGCAGAGGCGTGAGCAGCCTGGACCATGATTCAGCACAAACTCTGCGTTCTGCCACATTGTTAATAGGAGCATATTTTAGTTTAGTACAAAAAGTAGTGGAAGTCGGTGCATCATGCACCTAATTCTATATCATATTTCTATAGTATTACTCCTATAGTGTCAAAAGCCAGGAAATATTAGGTTGTGGCACCGAGCGTGTACAAAATGAGGAAAACAAAGACCTTATTTTGCCCAGACAGAATTGTAACATGTTGATATGGGTTATTATATTCATCATTATGCATATACATAATTTTATTATTTGTATATTTGCATCATGAATCTTGGACACACACATTTTACACTTTCAGAGTTGACCACATTCATCCTGGCATCCATATTTTGGCCATGTCATTATACAGTAGGTGACCATTTTTATTGCAAAAAAATAGCTGGTCTACAAGCTCACAATGCATCACATGACGTGTTGTGAGCATGTAGATAGGCAATTTCTTAAAAGTTTTTGGAATAGGGTTTAAGTGGTTACATTATTAATCTCTGAAATTGATCACATATTGGAGTCTTAGTCCCTTTTTTGTTTGTTGGTATGAAGGGAGATTTGTACACAGATTTATAGTCGACTGTCTAAGCCTAAATGGAGCAACAGCAATGTAATGTGTAAGTTGTGTACAGATCTGATTCTCTCATACCGCCCCCCCCTTGTGGTTTCTTCACTCGAGAAATCAGGTCAACGTGTGAATTCCACTTTAGAGTGGGATTACACCGGGCTCCAGTGAATCAATATCTTTGTTAAATGAAATAGAATATTCACATTGAGGCCTCATCAGGGGCTGTTAGCGAAGCTGGTGCATTGTGGGTGCTGTGGTTTTTGTGTGTAACCCTGAGTGTGCGTGCCCGCACACACACACACACACACACACAGGAGTACAGTATTTGCAAACTAATCCTCGCACAAATTTGGCCCCACACCTCTCTGTGCGTGTGTGTACTGTAACAGTAGCTATGTTGGTGACTGGACCTATGGGAGTGGGCAGTTAAACGACCAATTAAGTGAGACGATCAATAAAACTCCCTCCTGACCAACCTAATTAACTGCCACGGTAACAAGAGAACTGTTGCAGCTCTGGGCGTGTTGACTCCACAGCTAAATGGATCGCTGCGTGTACAGTGGTCTGCCTCGTAAAGAAATAGTTCAGCTCTTTGGACACAGGGGGGCAGTAGGTGGAAAGTACATTTACTCAAGTATTGTACTTGTACTGCAATTTTGAGGTACCTTTATTTTATTTGAGTATTTAATTTGTTTTGATACTTTGCATCTCAGAGGCAAATATTGTGCATTTTACTCCACTTCAATTACTTGAAAAGTTAAGTTACTAGTTATTTAGTAATTACTTTGGAGATTTAGGTTAGCATTATCTACAAGCTCACAACGTGTCGCATCACGACACGCTGGTTGTAGATTTGAGTTTGTAGATTTGCTTTCTTTTGGAATGGAACCAAATGGACCTGTAAGGGTCTAGATTGTTTTAGCGTCTCTGGTTTCTTATTTGCTGCTGTACTTAGGTAATGAGTACAGAACTCTTCTCCCTTTCTGGCTCCTAAACTGTGGAACAAACTCCCCATTGCAATTAGAACTCCCAATCTCCTGCCTTATGCAAAGACTAAAATGTCATTTAGATAGCATGTTATGTAGACAGATGCCACGTTCATTTGTAGACCTGGCATTCTATAGTGTGTATAGTTTCAATGTACAGATTATTGATTTTTTGGGATATTCTACTGTTAGACTGATGATAGGTTCTTGGTTTACCTATGATCCTAGATTACTATTTCTATGCATTTCATGTATTACCTTGTGTTGTCCTTGCTTACTGTAAATCGCTCTGGATTAAGAGCGTCTGATGAATTTTCTTCTGCTAAATGTATAGTTTTTATGCCGTTAGTAAGTTCAAAAAGGAGGGCTGTATAGATGGTAATATAATGTGCATTTATGACGTTTGCATCAATAGTAGAAACTATATTGGTTATCAGCCCAACACCTCACTAAACGCCTAAATCTAGGCGTTTAGCCATAAAACATAAACATCCACTCATCTTGTAAGGACGAGGACAATGGCCCTCAAACTGTCTATTTCTCATATCCTGCTACAGTGGTTCTCAACCTATGGTTCGGGACCCCCAGGGGGTCCCCAGATGATTTTGGGGGAGTCCCCAGATGACAGTGAAGTGACAATTTAAGGACTTTTAAGACCTTTTTAATATAAAATATAAAAAACCATTACGGCATCAAAAGTAATAAACAAACTATACTATAAAAACTGGTCAAACATTGGCCAAATTGTCAAATAATATAAGAAATTTGCAACATTTGTGAAAACAGCCAATAGCGAGGCGTTGTGAGCTTGTAGATCTAGTCTGGTTCACTATGTAATTTTGTCGGATTTTTTTGAAGATTTGCAAAACTATACATTTTTGGAAAGGTTATTGTCTAAGGAATCAGAAAATCAATGTTTGCATTTGCCCAGATGTGTATATGGCGGCCATATTGGCAATTACAAAATGGCCACCCTAAAATGTACGTTTTTTAATATCTCGGCCTCTAAATAAGCTGGAACATTGATTTTAACTCTTAAACCTACATTTTCAGTGTCGAGGAATCCAATGGTGGTAATTATAAAGCTACAAAACTTTACAATATTAACCCTTAGATGCATGACTGAGTCCAAAATGACCAGATGTGGTTGTTTTCTTGCAATATCTTTGTAATTAAAAAAACATTTATCAATTCATATTGAAGATTTGCAAAACTATACATTTTTGGAAAGGTTATTGTCTAAGGAATCATAAAATCAATGTTTGCATTTGCCCAGATGTCTGTGGCCATATTGGAATTGACAAAATGGCCGCCGTAAAATGTATGTTTTGTAATATCTTGGCTTCTAAATTTAATGGCTAAACCTACATTTTCAGGGTCAAGGAATCCAATGGTGCAAGTTATCATTTCATTTTTTGTATCATCCCATTGACATAATCCATCATATGGGTAAAAACAGCACAGCCCAGGCAGTCAGATACTAACTCAGTGTTCTTTTTATTTCTTTTAACTGTGAACTTTGTATGTTTGTGTAACCATCTTAAACATCATGACATGTGTAATCTTAGACAGTCTCTATCCATCATCATCATCATCATCATCATCATCATCATCATCATCATCATCATCATCATCATCATCACTTTCGTGCATCACAGCTTGGGAATCATCATCATTCTGGCACTGGCTGCTGCACTGACACATTTCAGTACAGGCTAAGTCCTTAGCTTTGCAGGAACATCTGCCAGAAGAACAGTCTGATTTGCACTTGCATTGAACCATCTCAAGGATGGCCTTTGGAGCTGGGAGGACCTCTGTGGTCGTTGGTTTCAGCATGCCACCCGAGTGTTTTGAAGTACCCATTTTGCAGGGGATCCAGCTGCGGATCCTGCAGAGCAATGGCTGCTTGTGCCCATGCCCTTGTTTGGACATGGACTCTCAAAATGTGCTGTTTCAGAGCTCCAGGTGTTGGAGGGAGCTTGTCACTTTCTGCCCTGTGCTTGCAGAACAGATGCCATCGCATTTCAGGGATTGTCTTGATGTTGATACCCTTGGGTGAGTAAGCTGCACATACAAAGGACTCCAGTGTTGACAGCATTCCTTCTGTCACTTCTGCTTCATCCAAAAGCATCTGCAGAGCTTTGATAATATCTCCATCCGTTTTGAGGTAGACCTGCAGCCAGGTTGCCTTGCTTATACGGGAGAACCTCCCTGTGTTGTCGGCCCCAGTGAATGCATGGAAGGCTGGCAAAGCCTTTGCTCTTTCTTTACCTAGAGCTCGCCACAATCTTCAATCTGCACAACACCAGAGGCCATAGAAATGGACGTGTTCATCAGCAGGAGGTCGTAGTTTGCTGTGACTAGCACTAAAACGTCCGTATCTGGGGAGAAAAATACCAACTGTGCATCAGGTGGGTTTCGCTGTGAAGCCAGCACAGCCTGGTGGATCAGCAGTGTGTCTGCTTCTTCGTGGTTATTTTCTTCAAAGACCAGGTCTTTGTTGCTCCTAGTGTATCTAGAAGCAGACGTGATGATCAGCTTGGAGGATCCCCTGTTGTACTCTAGTGTTTTGGTATCAAGATAGTCAGTCAGATCAGCCTTCGTCTTGTCATGGGAGAGGAACCTGCTCATCGGGATGTGTTTGATGGTAGGCAAGGCAACCTGGCTGCAGGTCTACCTCAAAACGGATGAAGATGTTATCAATGCTCTACAGATGCTTTTGGATGAAGCAGAAGTGATGGAAGGAATGCTGTCAACACTGGAGTCCTTACAGCTTACTCACCCAAGGGTATCAACATCAAGACAATCCCTGAACTGCGATGGCATCTGTTCTGCAAACACAGGGCAGAAAGTGACAAGCTCCCTCCAACACCTGGAGCTCTGAAGCAGCACATCTTGAGAATCCATGTCCAAACAAGGGCATGGGCACAAGCAGCCATTAATATGCAGGATCCACAGCTGCATCCCCTGCAAAATGAGTACTTCAAACACTTGGATGGCATGCTGAAACTAACGACCACAGAGGTCCTCCCAGCCCAAAAGGCCATCCTTGAGATGGTTCAATGCAAGTGTAAATCTGACTATTCTTCTGGCAGATGTTCCTGCAAAGCTAAGGACTTAGCCTGTACTGAAATGTGTCATTGCAGCAGCCAGCGTCAGAACGATGACGATTCCCAAGCTGTGACGCACGAAAGTGATGATGATGATGATTATGATGATGCATAGAGACTGTCTAAGATTACACATGTCATGATGTTTAAGATGGTTACACAAACATACAAAGTTCACAGTTAAAAGAAATAAAAAGAACACTGAGTTAGTATCTGACTGACTGCCTGGGCTGTGCTGTTTTTACCCATATGATGGATTATGTCAATGGGATGATACAAAAAATGAAATGATAACTTGCACCATTGGATTCCTTGACCCTGAAAATGTAGGTTTAGCCATCTTATTTAGAAGCCAATATATTACAAGACATACATTTTACGGCGGCCATTTTGTCAATTCCAATATGGCCACAGACATCTGGGCAAATGCAAACATTGATTTTATGATTCCTTAGACAATAACCTTTCCAAAAATGTATAGTTTTGCAAATCTTCAATATGAATTGATAAATGTGTTTTAATTACAAAGATATTGCAAGAAAACAACCACATCTGGTCATTTTGGACTCAGTCATGCATCTAAGGGTTAAAATTGTTTTGTAGCTTTATAATTACCACCATTGGATTCCTCGACACTGAAAATGTAGGTTTAGGAGTTAAAATCAATGTTCCAGCTTATTTAGAGGCTGAGATATAAAAAAACGTACATTTTAGGGTGGCCATTTTGTAATTGCCAATATGGCCACCATATACACATCTGGGCAAATGCAAACATTGATTTTCTGATTCCTTAGACAATAACCTTTCCAAAAATGTATAGTTTTGCAAATCTTCAAAAAAATCCGACAACATTGTAAATCTAAGCATAAGGAACCAGACTAATCTGCAATTTTCACAATATTTATCAGTGGAACCGAGTGAAACTAAATTGAATGCCCCAACTCCTGCACTCCAAGTCCTCATTTCAAATATGATTATTGTGGGGGCTCATAGCCTGAAAAGGTTGAGAACCACTGACCTACTATAGGTTTGCGGGCATTTGGCTTTCACAAATATAGTAACACACACGCGCACGCGCGCACACACACACCTGACCACCCACGCAACCAGAGCGGTAAACGGTGTGCCTCCTCAGTGACAAGAAGAAAAAGGGCCCTCCTGTTTCTATCCTCTGTCACAGCCCCCGATCTCTTTGACGCTCCCCCATATCTTTGGCCCCTGGAAACAGGAAATGAAGGTCAATGGTGTAACTGATTGGTCTCTGCGGAATTGATTGAACCAATCAGAGAACAGATTGGGAGGTGAGAAGGTCATGCCGTTGGTGGTATGTGATGATGAGTCGCTGCGCTTTGAGCTGCATTTCTCTCTTCTGTGTGTGTCTCTCTCTCTCTCTCTCTCTCTCTCTCTCTCTCTCTCTCTCTCTCTCTCTCTCTCTCTCTCTCTCGCCCCGTCATGTCACATTTCTATTTGTTTCCTCAGCCCTATATATTTATACTCCCGTCATTTATTCTGTCTCCATGTCTTAGTTTTTCCTCTCTCAATTTCTTTCTTCCTGTCACCTTCGTTTGTCTTGTCGTTTGTTTTTCTCCCCCTTTCTCGCCCTCTTTCCATCATTCCTTTCCCCCATGAGCCTCCCTTCTTCCTCTCTCTCATTCCGTGTGATGATGAAGATGATGATGGCTTATGTGTCAGCGCTGCTAGTCTTTCATCAACAGAGCCGGCAGAGAGATGATCTCGGGGTATGCAGGTCCGTATTGTCTTCATGATTGCAGGGTTCAGGAGGGGGGGGGGGGGGGGGCCTCCTCGGCAGCAGCACGGACCCCCTGCTGTGAGCCACTCTATTATACTATGTGGAACAAAAAGGTCCTTTTTGTTTCCACCGTGGCGTTTCATTCGTTTAACCCCTTAAAGACCTGAGGCTGATTCTACAAATGCCTTCTAAAATCAGTATGCCCCCAAATTGATATGTATTTGGCCGCGGACCCCTCCATCTGAAAATGTTTTGTGCCAGGGACCCCCAGAAGAGAAGACTTGTGTTAAAAAATGCAAAAAAAAATCAAACACTTTCAAGATTATTTTTTTAAATTCAAAAATAGCAGATGTGCAAGCTTGGTGTGAGCTTGTATATCTGCTATTTTTGAATAGCCAACGGAAGCCCGCGGAGGGCCGGGAGGATACTGTAAGTGGGCCCACAAATAATTGGCAAAACACTAAGGCTTTAGTGTTTTGGCTCGAGTGCCGCACTCATGAGCTTGTATATCTGCTATTTTTGAATAGCCAACGTATAAAAGGTTAAAGTGGTTAAAATGATTGTGATGCTATATTAACTTCGCTGGGGACCCCACCCAAGGACCCCACAGGTTGAGAACCAGTGTTTTAGAGAGCTGCATGCATGGCTGCAGGATGATGGAGTGTATACCCGCTCCACACATGGTGCTGTGATTACAAGGTTCAGGGGTCCACCGTTTCAGCACACTTCCACACAAAAAAAAACCCCACTCTGCTTCAAAAGGTTATGGAACAACGTGGTGTTATTAACCTCAGAGCGAGGCGGGCGGTTGCATGTGTGAGATAGCTGTGTGGGAAATGTTCATGCACACAATCTGGGTTCCCCTGTAACCTTATAAAGTCCTTTTGTGTGTTTGTGTGAGGTGGGGGTGGGGGGGGGGACTTTCAACCTGGTATTCCCCCAGGTGATATGTCCAAAATGCGCAAGTCATTGTAGTAAATAATACAAAATAAAAAAACACAACATTTAAAATTATAAAGCTAGTAATCAGTGTTTTGATTGTCCTGCATGAAACATTCTTTCAAAAGGTGAGATGTTTAGATTGATTGACTTCTCTCAAAAGTCGACATAAAGGTTGTGACAACTGACAAACAGCCCTGTTTTTCACAACCCACCATAGAAGCTAATAAACTGGGTTTTCTAAACGCAAATCAGAGACTGCAAAAAGGAAACATTTCTCAAATACTTCCTGCACCCCACTCAGTGGCGTAACTGAGGGGCAGCAAGTGATGCGGTGCGGGGGGGCCACCAGCAGGGGGGGCCCCGCCTGCACTGATACAAATATTTTTACAGCAAAAAAAAAGAAAAAAGTTGATTTATATTGGTCAAATAGAACCGAATTAGACCCGAATTAGACCGAATTAGACCCGAATTAGACCCGAAATTTTTCGCGCGCGTGCATGTACGTGGGCCTCGCGTGAAACTCCCGCGGGGAGGCCCCGCGATTCTGCGTTACGCCACTGACCCCACTGTGACAAATTAGTTACAGGTGAAGCACGTAAGTAACATTAAACTCCATTTCTTCTGCATGGTTACATCGTGTTGAGCACCTTTATAGAAAGAGCATTGCTGTCAGGCTGGAGAAAGAGTTGACCCGCCAAACCGTCTCCAGCCATCAGCTGCTGAGTCTGATCCAGAAATATATGAACCATATCAACCCTAGCGGTGAAAATAGGCGGAATATAACAGATCTACAAGCTCACAATACGTTGCGTCGTGTTTTCGGCAAAGAGATTTGGTGTAGAGGGGAAAATAGCAGATCTACAAGCTCACAACACATAACATCATTACATTACATTACAGTCATTTAGCAGACGCTTTTATCCAAAGTGCATTCAACATAGGCAAGAAAACTACTAATCACCAGGCGTCTTAAGTGCATTCTCTTCTAAAACAAGCAACTAAGAGCATACCTAGCTCTAAGGTAAAAAGTGCAATATATCAACAAATAAGTGTATCAAATAAACAAGATCCAATAAAACAAGAGTTCATAATTGACAGCAAGTAGGCAAGGCTAACATCATGTTGCTGAATGTATAGGTGTTAATTGGTTAACTTTTTCTATACTCATTTTCATACTATGCCACCTCGACAAAGACACAGCCAAGGATATTTTATATATTTGGTGCAGCAACAAGTATCGCCCTCCCCACCCGCCCTCTACTCGCAAACATGGCCGTTTTGGCCCAAACCACCAAGCAACTAACCAAAGAATGTAAGTCATACTGATCTAAATTCAAAGAACCATCTCATGACTCCTCCACAGAGACACAGGGACTTGGAGAGATTATGTGAAAGTGACTTCGAAAGAGACACTTAAAGTCAGACAGTCTCGTTTCTCCCCCTCGATATTTCAGGATGGCATTTCCTTCACAGTTGGCCACCCCTCTCCTCTCTGCAACGTGTCCGTCCCCAGCCACACACTGTCTTAGGATCTTAAAGCCATCATAGCTCCTCGTAATTCACAACAGGGGACAAACGCCGCTGCCATTTGGTTCCCTACAGTAAACTAGGAGAGTGACCTGTGATGCATAGTTGGTTCTCTCTCTCACCTTATGCTTGTTCTGAAAGATATAGAGTGCCGAAGTCCTGACGTCACTCGCTCATCCCCTGGCAGTGGGAGAAAAAGTACTCAAATGCTTTACCTAAGTAAAAGTATCAATATTGCAATGTAGAAATACTCTGTTACAAGTAAAAGTCCGGAATTCAAAATTGACTTGAGTAAAAGTACAAAAGTATTGGTATCAAAATGTACTAGTACCAAAAGCAGAAAGTACACATTATGCAGAATGTCCCATTTCACAAGTTTTCAAATGTATGAAATGTATACAAATCATTTGAAAATAGCAGATCTATAAGCTCACAATGGGTCGCATCGTGACGCATTGTGAGCTTGTAGATCGGCTATTTTCAAATGGCCGAAATGTATATAGGGCTGAAGTGGGTAATGTATGTTTTTTGTAAAATCTACAAAGTTTTCAAATAATTGTAGTGGAGTAAAAGTATAATATTTGTCTCTGAGATGTAGTGGAGTAGAAGTAGGAAATACTCCAGTAAAGTAAAAAAAAAACTTTACTCCCCTGGGTCACGGAAGTAATTTCTCTATGGAGAATAACATGGACATCTTAAAATCGTCTCATAAGAATTGTGGTCCAAAAATAATCAAATTGTCCTGGCAATATTGACAGGGAGGTGGTTCTCTGTGTTATGATAGCCAGTCACTCATATTTGATACAGTGATACAGTCTGTTTCTGACGAAAATTTTATTAATTGGGCGGCGGTAATGTTAGCGTTTTTTCACCGTCAATTGATGCTTCATATCCATATGAGTCAAACCGCTGGGCTCATTTGTTTATTTTTGGAACACGTAAATTATACGTCAGATTTGCTCTATAGATATATGGTCACTTGATACTGGAAACTTTCCTTTTTTATTATTTCAAAAAAGACATTCTAATAGTGAAAATAGCCGATCTACAAACTCACAACCCGGACCATAGCCTCCCAGGGGCCTGTTCCTCAAAAGGTGAATTAGAGCTAAAGCCTGGCTTTTCCACCTATCCTGGCTTAATTTAGCCAGGATTAGAGCTGACTCGGTTCCTCAAAAGGTGAATTATCTTGAAGATTAGTTTAGCCAGTTCACCCTGGCTAAGTTTAGCCTTATCCGATTCCTCAAAAGAGAATTGAAGCAAGCCTAGCTTAGTTACCATGGCAATTTAGCTGTGAAGTTAGCCTGGTCAGGAGCAGGCTAACAGCCAAGCTTACTTAATCTAGTGCCTTGTTCTTCAAGTTTTTCCACAGTTAATTCAAAACATGTGTTTGTATATGGACTCATTTTAATGACCCTGCATTCAAATAAAATGAAATAAATACAATAAGATATAATCAAATTAATTACTGAAATAGTGTGTGACCATGAATCATAATCATAATTGTTTCACAATGACTCATGTGATATGTAATTGTCACTCTGTTATAGTTAACACTATAGTTCATCTTGTTGTTAGATGTTTGATAATATATTCCATTTTTTTAAAAATATTATAAAAAATGTCTGACACATACATACACACACATATACCCGTAACTAATAATTTATATATATATATATATATATATATATATATAAATGATTAGTTAAGGGTTTAAAGGAGCCTCTTTGTAAGTCAATGAGGAGCATATTTTAAATTATCCCGTCCCCCCCGCTCATCCCGTCACGGCCCCCTGTCGCGGTCAACCCCCCCCCCCCCCGTCCTGTCCCGTTGTGGCCCCCGTCGCAGTACACACACACACCCCCCCCCCCCCCCGTTCCCGTTCGTCCCGTTCGTCCCGTTGCCCGTCCGTCTCAAACACACACACACACACACACACACACACACACACACACACACGCACACACTGTGTGTGTGCAATACTTTGCCATGCTTTCTCCCTGGATCTATTTATTGCGGTCGCGTTTCCTTTCTTGCTTAAATACATTCTACTTCCTTGTATGATTTCATGAGCTGCTGCAGTGCTGCTATTCAGCCACAGAGAAGAACGCTGCTCTGGTTTTGGACTCCGTGATTGGTCAAGTTCAAGGAATCTGTGCTCGAGTTCATGGTCTTTTATAGAAATACGTCGCCGGCGAATCCCCGCCCATTCAGCCTGGCTTCATTATCCTGGCTGGACACAGCCTGTCTTAACAAGGTCTAGCTCGACAAAGTTGCTCCTTTTCAGCCTGGCTTGGCGTCTGAGGAACGGAACAAACGAGGCTTTTCGGACCCGACTTTGTCAAGCCTTGATTTGGCTTAAGGCCAGGCTTTGTTAATTCACCTTTTGAGGAACAGGCCCCTGGATGCTAATCCCATAGCCTGCTGCGATTGGTCTGTTCCAGACCATAGCCAGGCGGGTTGCTTATCCCATAGCCCAGAGGGACGATTGCTCTGCGGTTATGAATTAAAAATGTTTTGCATCTATAGCTGTTTTTTAACAGATTTGGAAAATATCTGTCGTCCGTCCTTGTCATTGCCGTTTTGCCAATTCCCGAGTTCCCCACACTTGTGTGTAGTACTGGGCAATATGAATTCAAACACATCACAATCACAATTATTTCCACTTTTTGTCGCAAACATGGCCGATTGTGCTTTTATGGGCAGTCAGCCCAAAAAAAGGCAAATAACTGGGCCAATGCTGGGTACCGAAACCTGAACATGCCTTTCGACGCTTCTTGTAAGTGCAATAACCCGTAAACCCTGCAATGCCCGGCAAGCTGACGAAGCGGCTCTTCGCGTATCCGTCTATAAAGCAGTCAGTTTGAAAGGTTCTTGCAGGAGGAGAACAGTTTAAGAGCATTACCAGAACTCCAAACCCATTTAATGTGACTACACACCCAGAGGGCTGCTTTTATTGTGGCTGCTGATTTAAACCGCATCAACCTGAAGAAAGTCCTGCCAAGTTACAAATAACATGTCCACTGCCCACCGTAAGGAGCAAACACACTAGATCATGTTTACACTCCGTTTAGGGAAGGCTATAAGGACACCCTTCGGGAAATGGGATTGCGTCATGATCCCCCCCCCCACACACACACACAGTGTTTCAGAAATAGCGGAAATAGCAGATCTACAAGCTCACAATGCGTTACATTGTGACACATTGTGTCACACTGCTATTTTCAGTACGTTTGTGTGGCACTACATGGTGAAGTAGGGTACTAAATTATGAAAGAAAAAAATATATAAAACGTTGAAATGGAGATACAAGGTTTCTAGATGATAGCAACAACATACATTATATTACATACAAGTAGATCAGCTTCTCTCTCTCTCTCGCTGATCGAGATCTGGTCTGACATCAACAGAAGCCGTTGCCTAACAATTACGGGGTAATTTGCACCAACGTCGGGCATATCCATATCTGGGCATAATCCGCCCGCCCACCACAGACAGCCAGGCAGAAACACAACTTGAACTTTATATCATAGACAAGCTGATTACGCGGCGCTGTGTCCGATTGGCTAGTTCCAAGCTTTGTGGGACACTTATCACAAAGCCTGGATGGGAGAGACTGCTCTGCGATTATTTATTTGCAAAAATGACAATTGATATCATTGACCGATGACCGATAGATGTCATTGACCACTTAACATGTTAGTCATTCGACTGCCACGTTAAGTCTCAGATGGGTGGGCCAGAAACGCTTTCAAGATTTTCTAGAAAAGATCCAGAAAAGGTTGGGTACACAGCTCTCTAACCCTAAGCTTTAGCGTTCCCTGCAGTGCTCCTTGTGCCTGTGATGTCAAAGCAAAAGGCCATTAAATCACGAAGCCATCAGAGTTGTTCATAATTCATGACGGGAGGCCAATGTGCCACCATTTGTTCCACTGCACAGAGTCATCTGGGAGGCTGGAAAACACAGCTGATTTATTGAGCTATTTGGTGTCCTTGGATATCGCTCATCAAAGTTTCATACTAGCAAAATATCACGTCTGAGGTTTTCATTTGTTGAGAAAATATAAAAAAATCTGCTTGTACTTATGTTTGTTAACCACTTAAACCCCAGCTGTGACCCGTTGTGAGCTTGTCCATCGGCTATTTTCTGCAAAAGCTTTCCCCACAATAACAGAAAACTGAAAAGACGCTAGTAAAGAGCCCTGAGGGACTGCCACTGCCGCCAGTGGCTCAGGGGTAGAGTGGGCGGTATAGCGGCGGGATGGAAACCGCAAGGTTCCCAGTTCGATCCCAGGCTCCCCCAGAGTTGGTTTCGAAGCATCCTTGAGCTTGCTTGAGCTAGCTGAACCCCTAAATGCTCCCGGTGAGCAGGTTGGTGGCTTGCATGGTTTCCTCCGCGATTGGTGTATGAATGTGTGTGTGAGTGAGGACAAAGTACTCAACCCGAGTACTTTAGTCAAGGTATAGATACTCCTAGTCAAATATTACCTAGCTACAACTAAGTGAACATTGCTCTGTCAAATTTGTACTTGAGTCAAAGTACTGGAGTACTTGCTTTTAAAAATGACACCTGGTGGTCCCAGGACGCGATGTTGAGAAACAATGATTTACATAAAGGAATCATGATATACAAAAATCTAATCACATAAAATATAACTGCAAAAGGGTGACTCAGGGTTTCAAGCTAACACAGACCTTTAAAAGTAGAAGGCTGCAATGGGTCTAATTGAATATTTTAAACTTTTTTAAAGATTGGACGAATGCTCATTTATTTAAAAGTGGAAGGCTGCAATCTTTTTTAAAGATAACAACCATTTGGCAAAAATAACGTTTTTGGTGATGTTTGGACAAACTGTCATTGATTTGAGGACAGATATGTATAATGAGGGTTCACTGGAGGATTTTAAAGTGCCCTGAAATGAAAATGTGTGACCCTCCTGGTGACATATGTGTTTTTAATGAGCCTCCCCCATGCACCAAATGATGATAAACAACGTTTATTTTGTTTCCAGTCTCAGTTTATAGTTGTGTGCCTTTTTTCAAAATAGTTTTGACTGTTTAAGTGGGTTCTCAAAGTGGGGTCCTTGAAGAGTTTCCCCAGCAAAATGAGTTAATATAGCATAAAACATTGTTTAAGCACTTTAACCCTATATATCGGCTATATGAAAATAGCCGATCTACAAGCTCGCAACTGTGAGCTTGTACATTGGCTATTGTTTTTTAATTTTTTATTTAAGATGTGGATTTTTGGGGGGGTTGGAGTCCACAGATGGGGGTCCACAGCCATTTACATGTTAATTTGGGGGTCCTTGACAAGAAAGTGTGAGAGACTTTCTTACAACAGGGTGGGGCTGGATTGATTGATTGAAAACTTTATTAATCAGAAATGTAAACAGCACGAGGTACAGTCAGACATTAAGGCTAAAACTGGGGACTTGTTTCCATTGTGGTCCTACGTATTCAATTAATCAACATAGCATAACAAAATGGCATCAACAAATACTGTACAAAACACTACAGTATACTGTATGTACAAAGAAGAAAAGGGGAAAAGGGAAAAAACTTCAGCAGTGAATGACCACCTTTCTATGGGAAAATTCCACATTTTGGTGGCAGAGTAGTAGAATGACAATATTCCCACGTTTGTTCTATATTCGGGTAGTACCCGATCGTTGTCACTCCCTCTAGTATTGTGGCTGTGGGTGTCACTCAATTTGGAGGAGTAGTTAGTCAGGTATGAGGGTATTGAGGGCACTGTCCCTTTTGAGTATTAAATACCAATCCCATTGTTATTTCATTAACCCTGTCTTCTACCCTGAGCCATCCCAGCCTAGCAAAGTGTGTTGGAATTAGGTGGGTCGTGGGCTTTCGGTTTCAGTTTGGGCTGCAGTGATTGTTCTTTTGGACGGGGCATGTCATTTGGTGGGTGGGCCGATGGAATCATGACTCATCAGTCATGCACCCATCTTAATGTTATGGATTTTGTGCCGGCCAGCAACATTGGATATGATACAGTGCATACGCTGAATGTTGGATGAATCCCACAGGATGAAGTTAATGTCAATATCGTGGCTCTGAACAAAGCAGGCTGGTTCAGCCGTCACTATTGTGGTGCATGTTCGGGCACTGTGCTCTGGTGCACTATGGAGACGCTGTGCGTCCCAAAATGGTAGGTAGGTAGTTAGTTAGTTAGTTAGTTCTTTTTTTGCAGATTTTCTTACCCAAATCAAAATCCAAGGCTACAAAACATTTTCTAGTAGCAAAACAAACTGAACTAGAAAAAGTGCTCCTCGGAGCACAGGTCTCCGCCAGGTCTGGTAGGTGAGTGTGGACCAGCAATGTTCTGAATTCGCCAATCAGGATGGAATGTGAAAAATCGGACGGATCCGTCTTGATCACTTGACTATAGAGATAATGTGTACCGGTTTGCGTGATGAATGAAGTTTTGTAAAAATCGGTCTCCTGGTGGCGCTATAATAGGGCAATGTTGAAAGGATGGCATTTGTTCCTCAACGTAGTGTGAATGTGCGTGCAAAGTTTCACGATAATCGGACACTGCGGTCATGATTTGCGGCATTTAGTTCAATACCATTCCTGCAAACTTTAGATGTTAATCGTAGCCAATCAGGATGGAATATGAAAAATCTAACAGATCCGTCTTGATCTCATGACTATAGAGATCATGTGTAACGATTTATGTTAAATGTGGATACAATCTGAAGGAGTAATATCCAAAAATGTGTTTTACATAAGTCGGCCTCCTGGTGGCGCTATAAAAGGCAGATGTGAAAAATGCAGGGCAAAGGTTCTTCCTTGACCTGTTGGGAGTGCGCATACAAAGTTGTAAACAGATCGGTGCAGTTACGGGTAAAAACACAAATCGGCCTGTTATAGCGCCACCATGAGGCTGATTAAAAAAATCTGAAGTGGCATTTCTTCCTCGGCCTAGTGGGAATGTACGTGCAACATTTCACTGAAATTGCATGCTGTGTTCAATGATTTGAGGCATTTTGTTCAAAACGGAGCACTTCTGCAAACTTTGGAAGCCATTTTGAGCCAATCAGGATGGAATATGAAAAATCTGAAAAAACTGTTTGTTTTGCAAAAAGCGGCCTCCTGGTGGCGCTATAACAGGCCCATGTGAAAGATTTTGGGCAGAAGTTCTGAATTGGCATCCAGGGAGTGTGTGTGCACAGTTTCGCTGCGATCAAGCCAACGGTGCCGGAGATTAGCTGTTCACAGACGGACAAACACACGGACACACAGACACAAGGACACACACACACGGACGGACGGACGGACGGACGGACGGACGGACGGACGGACGGACAAGGGGCAAAACATACTCTCTCGCCATGCCTTTTGGCCTGGTGGAGACCATAAATAGCATAATGCTTCCATGAAGATATCAAGGATGAGATCAGCATAAAGCAGCTTACTGTACATCAAAAGATACATTGCAGTAACAAGCCATCTATCCTTTCATGTCTGAAAAATGCCTCGGCAACAAATAGTGGCCTTCCTAGGTTTTGGCGATAAAGACCTACACTAATGGCTCATCTGGATAGCAGAGCAAGCGGATGCTTAATTTATATTTTGCTGCGTGCCATGTCAAGTGTCAAAAATAAAGTATCTACAAGCTCACAACGTGCCATGATGTGATGCGTTGTGAGTTTAGAGTATACATAGATCTGCCATTTTTTTTTGCAAGTACTGTATAATTGAGCTTACTAATTTGACCTAATGGAAGCATGCACAGTCTACGTCAATGCTGTTGCTCACATTGAACAGAATAGATCACATTGGTACCCCTAATCAGCCCATACTTGCAGTCAAAATGAAGACGCTCCAATTAGGGCCCTACAGAATGTCTTGAAGTACAACTCGCATTACAAGGTTTAGAAAAGCAGACCATGTTGATCCACATGGGAATGTTGTGGCTGTAATGTCAGACTTCATGTGGCCAGCCTGCTGTGACGTCAGTCGTGGTAAAGTCTTATTTAGACTATGAACGGTAAACCAGAACCTTCCATAGCCTGAAACGTTCCAGACCCTGTGAAGTTCTGTGATGGTTTTTGTTTCCAATATCACCACAAAAACCCCTGAAGGACGAGGTAGTCATATGAGAGAAAACGCATAAAAAAAGCCTTGTAGATTGGCTATTTTTGCTATTTTAGAAAAAGTTCAAATTTCTGGGTTCCCGGAAGGGTTAGTACTACCTCCTGAACAGGGCCCAATCTGAAACCCAGCCGTAGCGTATGGAAACAAATCCAGAACCTGTGGAATATGTTTCATGGCACAGTATGGGTCACTTAGTTTTAGTTTTTGAAAAGAGATTACAAACTTGGGGAATGGTTTCAGTCCAATCTTAGCCCCATTGACTTCCAATATAAATGTAAAGTATTTAACTCTTTTACTGCCAAGAGTATTTTCATAAAGTACTCCCCCAGTGCCAGCAATTTGCGTGTTTTTTTTCTTTTTTTCTTTTTTTCATTCAAATAAATGATCTGATTGGGTTTTTAAACCCATAATACATTTCTACCAGTAGAGAGCAACAAATCGACACATTGATGACCTCGCTGGCTCACTCGCCCCCTCCCAAACAGGCTCACGTCATATCCGGTCATAACCGGATGTTGACATTTTCGACAATCGTTGATCGGGCTAAATTACGATGCGATACACGACTACGATGACTGATCGTCACCCAGACCAAAGAGAGTAGACGTGGACCTCTCCGTTCGCTTTTTATACCGTGTGAAAAACCGTGACTTTCCCTATTCTGGCCGAAAATCACCGGAGAAAAACAACGTGACCCGGAAATGAAATTTCTTTTTTTTACATCCGGCTCCGGGTGAGTCTGAAGGAGTCAGGAAGCGAAAGTGATCATGAAAAATAAACAGAATAGCGCGACCACAGTCAAAAGTAAAAACTCTGGATTTCTCGTGCTGGCACGGAGGGTACTCGGGAAAAACTCGGGATATCTCGGGGCGTGGCACTGAGAGAGTTAAATAAGAAAAAGGTAGTGACGGTTCTATGTTGAGTCTAACATAGTACCTTCACTACACTTCACTGTACTGACAGGGTGCACAAGAAATGTGGTGCTGATCAGTCCAGTGGTTTGCGAGATAGTCTTTTTAATATGGAGCGCAGAAAGATAATTTCATTATGAATATTTTAAAACATGCATGATAGGCTTGAAAACAATTTGTTTCATTTTATTTATTAAAGGCGTAGCACAATCACGCACGGCACGCACGCACGCACGCATGCACGCACGCACGCACGTGCACACGCACGTGCACACACACACAGGTTGAACATGACCTAACCACTAGAGTTGATTGTTCTCCATCCACCTTACAGCGAGGCTATCACTCACACACTCACACATGCACTTACACATACGTGCGTGGACACACACGAACACACACACACACACACACACACACACACACACACACACACACACACACACACACACACACACACACACACACACACACACACAGTCCATAACTCAATGCATTAATAATTAAAATGCATGTCCAGAATTATTGATGTCTATGGCTGGCGAGCCAGCTCATTGAAAAAGGGCTTGTACTATAGTGTATTAAATGTGTGTGCGCGTGCACACGTGTGTGTGTGTGTGCGTGTGCGTGCGTGCGTGTGTGTGTGTGTGTGTGTGTGCGTCAGATAGGTAAATCAATAAACTGTGTGTCTGAATGTAAAACGGGGAGGTTGGAAGTTTAATTCACTCAACTGAAAATGTGTTTTTACCGAGTTCATTTCCGCACATCGATACATTGTTAGGTTGTTGCGGTGAAAAGTGCTGAAAGAGGTCATGGTTTAACAGTGGTTTACTTATTAGATTACCGAGAGCGTCCTTATATGGCACTAGCAGTTCATTTCACTGTTAACATTTTCTTTTAAGTTATATTTGTCACATGCAGTTATTATTGCAGTGACATGCATACTGTAGTGACGGTGCAAAAATATTAACTTTATTTTTGCACCGTCACTGCAGTATGCGATAATTGGGACAATAATTGTTATTATCATTTACCACAATAAAGAACGCTCACAACAATCAATAATCATATCATAGAGATTTAATTCATTGAAATTGTTTCATCGTTCACTGTACCAGTGTTGGCTCTGCAATTGGACCGCTTTGTGTCTGTCTACACCAAATCTCTTCGCCCAAAATAGCAGAACTACAAGCTTGCAGCTTGTAGATTTGCTATTTTTGGATAATGTTACCCCAAGAATATGAATGCTGGGATGCAATGTTATAAAAGGAGCATTTTAACGAGAATAATCGTGACATGAAATTTTCATAGAGTCCTATCCCTACTTTAGCGTGCCAAAATCACAAACATTTGGCATTGCGTGTCCCAGAAAGTGAGATCCTGTTCGTCGCGGCATGCTTGTGCAGCAGAAGAAGCGAGACTTCTTTGTGAGTGTGCATGTGCATGTGCACAGTAGGATGGGTGTCCGTGTCTGCTGTGGTGTGCTCTGTTCTTTAAGTTCTTAAGAATAGGAAAAAGCAAGTGATGGTACAATCTTAGCCTTAGATCCAGACTATCGTAGATGTATTTTATCAATTGACATTTTTATATCTACGAGAGTGATATGAGCAATCAACAGATTTCCCTGGTATTAATCATGTAAGTCCTATTTTATACTTTAAAAGATTTCAAAAATCTTTCTACAAGCTCACAACGCGTTGTATCGTGACACTATTTCTGAAAATGTTTGAACAAATATTATCATCACATTACAATATTATCAGTCATTATATTGTAAACAATATCATGATATTTGACCAAATACACTTCTCAGATTTTCAAGTGGGCCCTGATCCAGGAAAGGTTGTGTTGGGGCGTTATTGGGTGAACTGAGGTGAGGTGCAAGGGAGCTATACAGTAACTGGTCCACGCAGGTCTGGAGAACACACTGCCTGGGGTCTTCAGTCTGGGCTGGCTGCCCAGCCCGCCTTGATGTTCACGCTCCTTAGGGCACTGCTCTGTGTTCACATCCTGCTCCTTGCCAGGGGGGGGGGTATTCTCCAGTGGTGGAAAAAGTACTCAAACCCCTGGAGTTACAAATGTTCGCTTTAAAAATATATTAAAAGATTTGCACAAATCTTTCAAAAAAATAGCAGACCTACAATCTCATCTATGATTGATGATCTCATCTGCTATATTTTAATAGCCAAAGTATAACATAGTGGTTAAAATCTAAAATGACATGCTTTTCCGGTCTTAATGGGTTAAGTAAAAGTATCAATACAACATTGTAAAAATCGTCTGTTACAAGTAAATGTCTGTTATTCAAAATTCACTTGAGTAAAACTGGTCAGGCTACTGCTTGGCCTCACATGTAGAACTAATTTAACCCCTGCTCATTTTGCTAGGGTCGGATGGCTCAGGGTAGGGGACAGAGTACAGCAACTTGCAATGGGCCTGGTCTACAAAATACACTACACCACAAAGACACGAATGTACCTTTCAAACTACTTCAACAATGTCAATGACGTCCACAATCACAACATTGTGCTCCACTAATCACGTTCAGCCCCAATTTGGCTCAAACAACGGGTTACATTTGTTCTCCTCCTATGCCACAGAAATGTGGAACGCCCTACCAACAGTCGTAAAGGAGTGTAAATCCCTATACTCTCCTTCAAAACCGCTTTAAAAGAGCACTTACAGGTTGCTGCAATTCGAAACTGGCCCTGAGCTTGTAGATCGGCTATTTTCCAATGGCTTGGAGGACAAGGAAATGGAATGTGTCAATATGCAGTAGCTACACTGGCTTTTAAAGGTGTTTAAATAGACAAAATGTCAAAAATGCCATTTAACAAGGATGAAAGCCTTGTGAAGACACAAGGGACAAGGCACCAACCACTCTTACAGAAAAACTATTCATTTTACTTGTCATACACACAAAGCAAAGAAAAATGCAGCTTGATAACAGATTGATGTGATTCGGTTCTAAATCATGTCTTTTTAATTCCTGCTGCTTCTCCAGAGCCAAGGAAAGAGAGCCATAACAAAGGCTGGCAAAACTCTGAAAAGCACAGACTTGCAGCAGGGGACACTTAATCACAGAGTGGGTTGCGTGAGCTGCTGCACCACTCCGCCTAGAGGGCAGAATAATATTTCTTGTTTCAAGAAAAACTGGCCAATCCCCCCCATCACCGCTAAATGCAATATCTCTGCATCTGCATTGCCTCACTGCCGATTTGTCAAATCAGCCTCCTCTGGAACAAACTCTCCATTAACAATTTATGGTACCACTAGCACTCTGCCCAGTAAAGTAGCTGTGTGCACATCCAACCTGTTTTTTTTTCTTTTTTTTAGGCTAGGCGCAGGATAAGAGTACATGGAAAGGATAAAAGGAATTGGATATTCGCACAGATTATAGTTCCAATCTTTATTCTTTTTACCAGTGGTTCTCAACCTTTTCTGGATCAGAGGCCCAACTAGAATAATGGAACCAATATAGTATACTTTAAGTTCGTATTAGACTGCCCCAACGCTCCTGATTTCGTGTATAGAGGGGCGGGTGTATAGAGCCGGCGAGAGACTGCGCCTGATCCCATTGGTTCACCGATCTGTCCGTCAACCCCCGCCCCGTTAACACAACATTACGAGCGACGCCCACTGCACTCTGGTTGGTTGGGAAGTGAAACACTTCCTCATACCGAGTACACCGACGGGCTGGGCCAGGCTTTTATTTTTTAGCAAAACTAAACAATAAAAGCCTGAGATCGAGGCTAAGTTCATATTGACCGGTATCACAATGACATTTTATTTTTTTCCCCAGGTTTAAAAAAAAATTGTTTACATTGTTTTGCCAATTATTGGGGGGCCTACTTAGACTATCCCAGCCCACAGCCCACACACACGCACGCACACACGCACGCGCGCACACACACACACACACACACACACACACACACACACACACACACACACACACACACACACACACACACACACACACACACACACACACACACACACACACACACACACACACACAGACTTGTGACCCCAATTTGGATTTGGATCATAATGTTTAACACACTTTTCTGTCATTTGTAAGTGATTTGAGATGGAGGTCATACTCATAACCACAGGATTCAACATGCCCACATCTCCTCCTTTCCATCAACCCCATCCCCTTCTACCCTCCATGCCCCCACCACCACCATAACCTTGATGATGACTTTGATGTGGGCCTGATGGCATCATCAGTCTGTGATCTCCACCTCTCTCTGGTTCTCACAGTTGAGTGTGAAGCGTCTAGGATGAGGATCAGCATCTCTAAATCTCATATAGGAAACCATGGGATTGCCCTCTCCAGGTCGGGAACGAGACGTTACCGCAAATATCTCTCGGTCTGGGATCTTTTGATTGTACAACATTACATTACATTACAGTCATTAAGCAGACGCTTTTATCCAACCTACGGTTCAAAACGTAAAGGGCAGAATGTGAAGAGACCTGTTATAGCACCACAATGAGGCTGATTTGAAAAATTGGGGTGGAGGTCCTTCCTACTGAGACTGTGCATGCAAAGTTTTATGCCGATTGGTCCAGTGGTGCTGGAGATTAGTTGTTCACAGACAGACAAACGTGGTGCAATGGGCCTGGTCTATAAGATACACTACACCACAAAGACACGAATGTACCTTTCAAACTGCTTCAAAAATGTCAATGACGTCCACAATCACAACACCAGAGGGAGCTCCACTAATCACGTGCTCCAATTTGGCTCAAACAAGGGGTTACATTTGTTCTCCTCACTGGAGATTAGTTGTTCACAGACAGACAAACGCTGGCGAAAACATAATCTCCGGCCTGGCAAGTAAACGAGGCTTTCAATCTCAATACTAATATTTGACTAAGATTTAAGGTCCATGTCTCATTCAATCTATCATTATATAAGGAAGTGCAAATTATATAATCTGCTCATAAGAGGTGTCGCCGTCAATTCTACACAAAAGAGTCAGTTGAAAGTGATAGTGATGACTCAGATAGGCAGTATCAGGGTAAAACAGGCTATTTGTCAGTATACTACTGATGGTGATGCAGAAATCAATGAATCTGGAGCTGCTGTCTTGAACGTTTTTCAGGGCCGAGAGAGATATGAAGCAGGGACCACCAGGGATATTCTATAAAATTGTGTTGACACATTATCTTTTAAATTAAGTTGGATTCGCGTTAATGTGTATTTTCAGATATTTAACCACTTAAACCGCATAGTAAACTTGACCTTTGGTTCTGGACTTGGTCTGCTCCCCTCTCTTCACTAAAAATCACAAGCCCTTTTTAAAACTTTTGATCGGTTCAATATATTTCAATAGCAGATCTACAAACTCACAATGCATCACAATATGACGCATTGTGAGCTTGTAGATCAGCAACGTTTTGAGATCGGAAGTAGGGCATTCATTTACCCAAAAAAATAGAACATTTGGGGATAAACAATACAAATCTCATATGGGGGCAAGGTTGCCAGATCTGCTTATTATAATTTCCCCGCAAGATTTTATTCGAAAATAGCCGATCTACAAGCTCACAACGCGTCGCATCGCGACGCGTTGTGAGCTTGTAGATCGGCTATTTTCAAATAGCTGATGTATATGTTAAAGTGCACATATGGCCCATAGTTGCTTCTTTTGGGCTGGTTTTCCTAGACCTGGTTGCTTGTTTCTCTCACAGAATCTGGCAACACTGTATGGGGGGCCGCTGGCACAAGATATGTTCAGTTGAAATATGGAGATACGAGGTTTCTGCCCGACAGCAACGATATGAAAAGAAGATAGAGGCGTGTGTGTGGGAAGGAGGAAGATGAGATGAGAGAAGGCGTGGAGGGCAGAAGGGGAGGGGGGGGGGGGGGGTTGAGAGAAATGGGGGAGGTGGGGGCTGGGAGGGTGTATCCTGTTGCTGTGCCCCCCATCAGTGGTGGAAGAAGTACTCACATTTGTTACTTGAGTAAAAGTATCAATACTGAAATGTAGATTGGCATCTACATTATTGGCATCTACAGTATTGGCATCAAAATATACCAAAAAGTAAAAGTGTACCAAAAGTAAAAGTACTCATTGTGCAGAATGAGTACTTTGTGTACCTTGTGAAATGTCCCATTTCACAAGGTTCATATAATTATAGTGGGGTACCAGTAGAGTATTTTACTCTGAGATGCAGTGGGGTAGAAGTAGAAGTATTGAACATTATTGTAAATACTGAAGAAAGTACAAATACCCCAACATTGTACTTAAGTACAGTACTTGAGTACATGCACTTAGTTACTTTACACCACTGGCCTCCATCATAAATCATTAAAAATGGCAGAAGAGCTGCTCAACCTTTGTACTGTACCATACACTACTACTGTCAGTTCTCTAAGACTCTTTAGACCACCCCATCCACAGAGTTATACTCAGTGGTGGAAAAAGTTTTACTTAAGTAAAAGTCACAAGTAAAAGTCCGGAATTCAAAATGTACTTGATTAAAAGTACAAAAGTATTGGAATCAAAATGTACTTAAAGTACCAAAAGTAGAAAGTACTCATTATGCAGAAGGTCCCATTTCATAAGTTTTCAAATAAAAAAAATCTATTTAAAATAGCCAAAGTTTAAACAGGGCTGAAGGGATAATGTATGTTTTGTATAATCAAAATCTACAAAGTATAACTAGCGTAAAAGTACAATTGGATCCGAGATGTGGTGGAGTAGAAGTAACGGTACTGAAAATTGGAAGTACTCCAGTATAGTAAAAAAAAGAAACTCAAAAGTGTACTTTAAAATAATAATAATACCTGGGATTTATATAGCGCTTTTCTGAATACTCAAAGTCACTTTACAATGCTAAACTAAGTGGAACACAATCAAAACAAAACAACTTTAATAAGAAAAAAAACAGAGAATAAAAAGTTAAAAAGGCTGCAGAAGGCCAGGGAATAAAACAAAAGTCGAGACTAGGGTGGTAGGAGATCGGCTAGGTGGGAAAAGCAGTTCTGAAGAGGTGGGTTTTGAGGGAGGTTTTGAACACGGCAAGGGTGGGGGCGGTTTTGATGTGAGGTGGGAGTGGGTTCCAGAGGGTGGGTGCTGCAACGGAGAATGCCCTATCACCCCAGGTGCGCTTGTTTTTTTTTGGTGGGGAATTTGAGGAGGTTGGCATCGCTGGATCTGAGGGAACGGGTGGGGACGTGGTTGTGAAGGAGGTCGGAAATGTATTGGGGTGCCTGGTGGTTGAGGGCTTTGTAGGTGGTGATGAGGATTTTGAAGTTGATTCTGTGTTTGACCGGGAGCCAGTGGAGGTCACGGAGGACTGGTGTGATGTGGTCTCTGGAGCGGGTGTGAGTGAGCAGGCGGGCGGCTGAGAGCTGTACATATTGAAGTTTATTGAGGGTTTTGGCGGTGATACCGTGGAGGATGCTGTTGCAGTAGTCTAACCGGGATACAGTACTTGAGTAAATGTACTTAGTTACTTTACACCACAGAGTTATACTATGATTATGCCTCACGTCATCTTTAATCTGCAGTAACACAGCACACATCAAATTCTTGCTATATATGCATTGCATACTGTATGTTCCTCCGTAGTGGTTAATTTATGTGACCTAGAATGTGCTGCATGCATGTCCTCAATAATTAATTCCTGTCACTACATCTGCTGCCACCATGCTACTGTAGTAAAATGTAAAGTTGTAGTCTGCTCCATAAACATGTAAAATGCATCATGTCTCCGTCGGGTGGAAACCTCATATGTCCAAAACTGTTACTTTCCAGTGTTCAAATTCAAAAATAGCAAAAGTAGCTACTTTTGATGCTCTTGTGTGACGCTGTAGTATGATGAAGTTGGCAGTTAATTTACAAAAAAAACACAAAGTTAAAATATGGAGATAAGAGGTTTCTGTCCGACAGCAACGATATACAGGTAGGTGTGCGCACAAACACGTGTGCAGGCAAGTACGCACGCACACACACACGCAGGCATGCACGCACACACCTCAAATTCAGAGTGGTTGTCCCTGGGGCGGGGATTGACTCAAGCTGTGCACCAACAACCACCACAAAATAATCTCTCAAGACAGATTTTTCTATTTGGCTGAAAATCTGTTCAGCACGGTTTAAGGAAATCTGGATAATGGCACTCCTTGGGGAGAGGCCCTTGAGTCGGAAGCATGCTGTGCTTTACCCATAGAGATACAGTACATTATCTGGAGAATGGATGTCGAGATGTGACACGTTATGATATTGCAGAGAGAGAGAGATCCTTCACTCTCGAGAGACACAGAGAGGGAGATACAAGCATTTATATAATAATACATATAATAGTGTAAGATTTGTAATGATATCATATAATATAGCGTAACGATAATGTTTGATAGGATATAAATGGTATAATATAAGAATGTTAAGATAATATATAATGGTATAGCAATCCACAGTCGTGCTCCGTGGAGAGACCCGGTTCGCAATCACACCCTTGATTATCTGCAGCTGGGGGGTCCGTAATCACAGTCCACTGAAACCCGCGGAATGGGAGGGGAGGCACAAGAACTCCGGGGAGCAGGTCCCTGGATGTTGAGTTAGTGGCAGGCCTTACCGGAGCATGAATCCATAGTGTTAAATTACATGTACTGATGGGACGTGAACCCACACACAGTCAAAGGGGAGAGGAGAAGAGAGAGGAAGGGCATGGAAGGAAGGGGAGGGGGGGAGAGGTGGAGAGGGAGAGAGAAAAGGAGAGGAGAGGGGGAGTTTTGTGGTCGAAGGAAGCCCTACAGTACTGTAGGTAGTCACACAGCAATCTGAGCCTATTACAGCCCTAGCTATATAGGCCAGGGGTCTTCAACGTTTATTAGGCCAAGGACCCATTAGCTGAGAGAGCAGGGACCCCCACTACATGTTGTATAACATGTTGCAGATTAAACCTTTTCATAGACTTGTTTGACAGCACTGTCATCAGTGTTGGATTCATGTTAATGTGTACTTTCACACAGTGAACCACAACCCTCTATACTTAGAAAAACTTGTACATGATCTGCTCTTTTTTCCCCTACACCAAACCTCTTTGCTGAAAATAGCCGGTGTGAGCTTGTAGATTCGACTGCTATTTTCGGCTAATGTTCTCCTCAGAAAGGGAATTCTAGATGTAAAGAAAAAGAGTTCCTATCACACAAACATTTGGTGCCCCCTTTGTAGTAACTCTGAGGACCCCCTAGGGATCCCCGACCCCCTGTTGAAGACCAAGGTTTTTGGAGTCTTAAATATAGAGAGCGTGTCAGCTTCACGGACCGAAACCTGGAGAAGGTTCCACAGTTTGGGTGCCTGAAGCTTAAATGCTCTGCCTCCTGTTCTAATCTTAGATATTTTTGGAACCACAAACCTTTTTGCATAGTGGGAGCGCACTGGTGTTCAAGCAGGTTCATAAGGCACAATGAGCTCTTTAAGATACAGTGGTGCCTGACCATTCAGAGCTTTGTAGGTGAGGAGGATCATTTTAAATTAAATTCTGTTTTAAATACCCTTGTATATCAAATATGTTTCTCAGACTAGTATTTTGTATTCATATGGTGATAATCATTTTGACCCAGTATTTGTAATTTGTGATAACATACTTTTTTCTGCAAGTGTAAAAATACAGTAAATATTTCATTCAGTACATCCAGCCAGCCTCGTTGGTTCCATGCCTTTAAGCAGGCCCTGCAAGGACTTACTTAAAGCTATGGGACTATTTCCTTGAGTATAACTTCAAGACCAAGTTTAATCTTCCTGTGCTTCACCTTTGGCGACCCCAACTGGAAAGTAATACTCAAGGCAAACATGAGGCATTTCTTGTAGATGGGGAAAATGTACTCCCTCAGATCTATGGAAACCTTGTATGTCCAAATGCTTTGCAGGAAATGGATCCAATGTAAGTTAATGTGGATCCAAGTAATAAAACGTTGAAATGCGGACGTACAAGATTTCAGCCCCGACGGCAATTAACGACACAAGGGTATTGCGTGCATGTGTGTGTTCAGGCATGCGTGCATGTGTTAACCCCTTTAACCCCATGGCGTCCCTATTTTGAGCATGTCGTAGGCAAAAAAAATGTGTGTGTGTGTGTGTGTGTGCTCGCGCGTGTGTCACAATATGTGTGTGTGGTTGGGGGAGGGGGGGGGGGTAGTAGTAGGGGGGAACCAGAGCAGGAATATGGTTTGTTGAGGAGTCTATATCCTGGCGAGCGGCCACCCATCTCCCATGGGGGATGTTAGCTACTCTACCTGCGTCCAGGCCCCATTAACCCCCATTCAGCCTTCCAGCAAATAGACCGCACCGCTCCAGGAAAATTTCACGGCTGGTTTAACACCTATCCGACTGTGGAGCAACCCTGGCAAGGAGCACTTAGCCGTGTGTGTGTGTGTGTGTGTGTGTGCGTGTGCGTGTGCGTGTGCGTGTGTGTGTGTGTGTGTGTGTGTGTGTGTGTGTGTGTGTGTGTGTGTGTGTGTGTGTGTGTGTGCACGCGGTTTAGATACAGGAGGGGATGTTTTCCTTTGTGTGTGCGTGGTTTCTGTGTGTGTGCGCATGCATGTGTGCAGCTCGGCTTGCATGTGCACGAACATGTGTGTGTGTGTGTGTACAAGACAAGCGCAGCTGTGTGTGTTGTGTGTGCTGTTCTGCCTGTGCCTACTTTATAAGAGCAGAACGACACGAATCAGTTGGCTCATTTATGAGCGTGTAACATTATTGGTGTAGTAGTCATAAAATAAAATACAATATTACTAAATGTCCCTGAATTAAAATGCAGCTTCTGTTTGACAACCTTCTTTCTGCCGGATCATTAATTATTAACAGGCATTAAAAACCACAGGATATCATATTTCGTTGCTGTCGGGTAGAAACCTTGTATCTCCATACTACTTTAAATATTTTTTTCACAGATGAATGCCCTACTTCATCGCACAAGAGTGTCATACAAAAAGGGGTGAAATTAGCCTATTATCTACAAGTTCACAATGGGTCAAATCGCGCAACGCGTTGTGAACTTGTAGATCCACTATTTTCACTAATTTAAACCACGATGCGACGCATTCACTGTGATAGATCGGCTATTTTCAAAGAAGCTGGGAAAAAATATGAACATTTTGGAATATGTGTAAAACATTTTAACAACACAAATCTTGGCAGAAAGAAGGTTGTATGGAGGGCCAAAGCTGCCATATTTAGAAATAAATAAATGAAGGAATAAATGACAACCTGCAAAAAAAGTGCAGGTTAATTTGAAAATAAATACAAATGCACATTTATTTTAGAATGTATTTATTTCTTCTCCTCCGCGTCGTCAGCGCCCATACCCTAGGTGGGGTTGGCGAAAGGGCCTACTCTGTGTGGAGTTTGCATGTTCTCCCCATGTCTCCTATGGTAGTTAATACCCTCACAAAAACATGTAGTAATCCTGGTCACTATACTGCCTCCCCCTGGTCAGCCGGGGCGCCTGATGGAGGGGAAGGGAACTGGTTGGAATAACGTGTTCCTTCCACGCGCTACGTCCAACCAGGGAAACTCCCCCCTGTCAGGTGACAAGAAGGTCAGTTGGCTCTCATGCATTGAAGGAGGCATGAGCTCGGCCCTGGCCTCGCTAGGCTGGTGGGGGGAGTGTAGCGCCCAGCATCACTTAGCAAATTGGCACCGGGTGAAAAAAAGGGTTACAAAATCGAGGGCTAAAAAAATTCTATAAAAAAAAGAATGTATTTATTTCCCAAAATACCATTATGTTAATGAAGGGGCGTGTCTTGACTATTCAGGTATTCAATCAAACCCAGAGTGATCAAATTTCAATTCAATTCAAACTTTATTCCAGACACACATAGAGTACATACACATATCACGCAACAAACAAATAACAAGATATTTTTAAAAAAATTAAACACCCACACACACACTAGAAAATGTCCAGGAATCAGGTTGGGACATTGTCCGGTGTTGTCCTTTCACACATAGCATGCAACAGTCCGTTTCAGATGTGTTCACACATGAAGGTAAATAGCCCGTTTGATAGGGTGAGGGGGCGGTGTCTGGGTAGCGGCACACATTAGCTACTCCCACTTAAATATAACAGCATGAGGGAGATGCGAGGACCAAATGCAGTCATTGTTTTATGTTGTAGACAACGAGCTACAACCTATCAAAACGAGCCGTCCTACGAGCTGGAAAATTAACATTGGTCTTTATGTACAGACGGCACCGCGCAGGGAAGCATCAGGTGGAGCTCAAGAGATGTTTGTGTTTTGTATTGCTTATGAGCCATTTCATGGAAGTTCAATCGGTGAATATTTCCAACTCAAACGTTAAACTGGATTTCAGTTAACTATCTCTCTCTCCAAGCACCTCGGGAGGAGGGGACAATAGAAGCGTCATCAACACGTCCACTCGCTGAATGTAAATTCACAGGACAATCACCGCTTCCATTCACACATAATAATAATAATAATAATAATAATACATACAATTTATATGCGCTTTTCTGAGTATTCAAAGTCGCTTAAAAAAAACTGCAACAAAATAAAAACAACTTTATTAGGAAAAAAATAGATTAAAAAGTTTAAAACTATAGAAGTAAAGGTAAAAAAAAAGGGGAGGATTAGGTATACACGAATCCACGGAGCGCTGCCCTGCGCCCAGCCTTTGCTGCGGTGTCAACGCTCCGCGGACGCGACACCGCAGCAATGGCCGCCTACAGGCAGCTACAGGCAGCGCGTCTGTGGATTCGTCTATAGGGAATGCGAAGGGGCATTTCGAGTGTGGTTTAAACGTGGCAAGGGTGAGGGCAGCTTTGATGTGAGCCCTCCATAGGGAGGGGGCGACCACCGAGAAAGCCCTGTAACCCCAGGTTTGTTTCTTTGTCCTGGAGATGTCCAGGAGGTTGGGCTCAGTAGGGTCCTGGGGTCCTGCCAGCATTGTCCTGAGCCGGAATGACGTGTTCATAGTTACACGCAGCCCCCCTGTTTAAAGTCTGGAAAACTCTCATGATACAGTGCATGCCAGTAGTCTTATAGGTGGGGTGTTCATTGCAATTTTTTTACACTAGGGGTGTGGTGGCGCTGTTGAGCACATTCCTGACATTACTTAACTTCTTGACATTCCTGACATTCCATGCATTCCTAATTTAAAGAAATTCCAACCATAATTCACAAATATATATATACAGGGTGAATGGAGAACCAGGTAGATTGAAGAAGGCGCGCTCGTTTTTACCACCCACCCAGCAATTCTGTAGAAGCAACACTAGAGGGAGCCACGAGCCAGGCTTGTGCACAACATATATGGCCGCGACCATACACACACACACGCGCGCGCGCGCTCATGCTTTCAATTTGGTTTATTGAAAGCAGGACTGTTAAGATACTTTTATTGTGTTCTGGCTTTTGTTTTAGTTTCTCCCTGACACACACACACACACACACACACACACAGTGATCCATGAAAAGAACTGTTCTGTCCCTATCGGTTTACAACTCAAACGGCGCTGAGTCGACTAGTAGAGCATCGGCCGGTCAGCGCGGGCACTCGCGCCGGCGCGCTTCCTCGGCCTCAAGCTCTACTGAGTCGGCGCGCCTCCGTCATGGACAAGCGTGTGCGTGTGAACGCATGTTCAGCGTTCCCCTAATAAACCCCCACCTCGCAGCGCCGCGTCCTCCTTCTCGCGAGCCTCGCTAATAAACCCTGTCTCGAAAAGCCCCGCCTCGCACCGAAGCCCCGTGCCTTCAATCTACCTGGTTCTCCATTCACCCTGTGACATATATATATATATATATATAATAAAAAAAAATATTATTAATCTGTCGTAATTTCATAATAAACATTATTAGGGTTAGCATTAGGGTGGTTAGGGTTTGTTTTCCATCTCTCTCTCTGTCTATTTCTCTGTCTCTCTATGTTAAACAGCTTCATCTCAAGCTGGGGTCTTGAGAGGAACTTTGGGGGGAGACAATCTCTTTAATGGAAACCACATGAGAAGGTCATTATCTATCACTGGTAAACATAATAACATTTTACTGTTCCAAATTGGAGAAATCTCAATTTAAAAACCCCTATATGACTCAACACATAGACATTTCTCAGAACTTTAAATTTTCATCTAAAAAAAGAACCATACTGTATGTCCGTTCATTTTTTCAATGGAAACCACATGAGAAGGGCATGATCTATCACTGGTAAACATATAATAACATTTTACTGTTCCATTTTGCAATTTTATGTAAAATCTAGCTACTTTTATCCCTATATTTTTATTCATACTTAATTCAGAGAATTTGTCTTTTCTCATTTAATTTTCACTTTCCTCCACACAGTAATACCGTTTCTGCCAACGTGTTGTTGCATTCCAAAACATCCTCGGGCGCCAAGACCCTGCAGCATTCACGTTTAATCATTCTTTCCCTAGACAAATGCTGTAATGATAACGGAGCTAGGAGGGGTGTCGCCTAAAAAGGTACGGGGCCCCTAGGGGGTCCTCAGAGGGGTCTGAGGAGCACCAAACCTTTGTGCGGTATAGGAACCGTTTTTTATTTAATTTTACATCAACCATTTGAATTCTGAAGGGAACATTTGCCAAAAATAGTAGATCTACAAGCTCACAACGCGCCTTCACAGATCCGCTATTTTCAGAGAAGAGGTTTAGTGCGAAGGGGGGGAAAAAGAGCAGACAAAGGTCAAGTTTACTAAGGGTTTAAGTGGTTAAATGTCTGAAAATACAATATATAGTAGGGGTCCCTGCTTTTAATATATAGATAATTTGTTTGTTTTTTATTGATCTCTCTCCCTCTCTTCCCCCTTGCCCCGTTCCCTTCCTCTTACGGAAATAACCAAAACGATCAAGCTTGCACAAAAACTAATTTCACCCACTGTTACACCTGTAAACCTGTGATGTGACAATAAAGTCTGATTAATCTCTCTCTCGCTCTCAGCTAAGGGGTCCTTGGCCTGAAAAACGCAGAAGACCCCTGTATGACTTTAACCTTGAAATCTCACCCAATGAAAGCATGCATTAACCAACAGGCCTGACTTTCTGTTGTCATACCCTGATTGCATTTGGTGTTCTGGCCACCTGTTTCTCGTTAAGTAATTGAGGCCCACACAGCCACTACACCTTTATAGTTGACTTCTTTGATTCACGCCAGAATGTGGCTTTGTTCCTTTTTTAAATTGGCAGAAACCTTGTGTATCCATATTTCAACTTTTTTATATATTTTCATAAACTAATGTCTGGCTTACTTCATCAAACAATTTTCGCACAAAAGCAGTGAAAATAGCCGATCTACAAGCTCACAACGTGTCGGTGCATTGTGAGCTTGTAGATCGGCTATTTTCTTACTATTTTAAATTGTTAATTGCTTTCACATGCCAAAATGAAGCAGGCCAAAATGTATGGACAAAAGCCGCATGGTAGGAAATGCCTTTTGATTACTGGTCCAAAAGTTATAACATCCCATCTGGTTTTTGGTTGTTGTGCATATTTTGATATCAGAGAATCTTTTTTAATTGGCCTAGCTATTATTCAGTGGTGGTAGTAGGGGGGGAAAGGGGGGGAAAGAACAGTCAACCTAAAAGTAATAAATGTACTTGAGTAAAAGTAAAATATTTGTCTTGGGAATTGTACTTGAAAAAGCAATAAGTGAAAGCAATAAGTATTTGAAAAATCTAATACTCAAGTAAAGTACAAATTTGTAATGTAAAATACTGTACAAAAGCTCTTGTATTCATCATTTTTACTTCAAAGTACTCATGCTGAATGTTTTTTTTGTTTTTTTTAATGGCAACAGGGCCATGTGAGGTACAGTAATATTGCGGGCAATAGGAGAGATCTAGAAAGATTAATTGTGTTGGAATTACAAAATTATATCGAGGTCATGTAATCATTTGCAGGGTTGCCAGATCTAATTATTATAATTTCGCCGCAAGATCTTATTTGAAAATAGCAGATCTACATCTCTTGTAGATCTGCTATTTTCAAATAGCTGATGTATATGTATAAGTGCCCATGTGGCCCATAGTCGCTTCTTTTGGGCTGGTTTTCCTAGACCTGGTTGCTTGTTTCTCTCACAGAATCTGGCAACACTGATCATTTGCAGTCTGTGATGTCACACTGTGCCATCAAATGATGTCATGAAACAGAAATGGCCTCCGTTGGTCTGTGAACAAAATGAGTCGTCGATATAAGTTGCAGCGTGCGCAATGGAGCGGAAAAGTACGGAAGCTGTGTTCATGGGTGAAGGAAGCTGCGGCGAACAAAAGTGAAGCGGAGCATAACGCGATGCACATGGAGCTGACAAGACAACGGCGGGTACAATGAGTGAACGGATGGGCGTGTATCCCTGACTTGTATCGTTCCTGACTTGCATGATGGGCACCAGTCTAGTTAACCCACATGAACCAGACTAGAGGGTTTGGTTCAACTGGACTAAATAGGGCTTGTGTAAAAGCAGGCTCTAAAACAGACAGGCTTACATCTGCTGCCACCATCAGCTACAGTATGTTGTGTTCAGTGGGGGGGGGATACTTTAACCCTTTAAAACCGGGAACGCATCTGTGTCATTTCTTTGGCTATATAAAAATAGCAGATATACAAGCTCGTAGCGCGGCACAAGCTTGTAGATCTGCTATTTATTCGTGAAAATGTGCTTAAATCTTTAGTTTTAATATATATATACTTTTTTAAAGCGAAAGTTTTTAACTCAAATCTTTGCTTCTGGGGATTTTACAAATGTCTTCTAAATCATAACAGTTTTTTTTTCCTAATTTTTTTTTTTTATTTATTTTTTTACTTATGTTGCTATTATCAATGGTTTTCAAACTTTTTTCATGTCAAGGACCGCCAAAATAATATGTATTTGTCCGCGGACCCCCTCCCATCTAAACATTTTTTGTTCCATCAAATGTTTAATGCAAAGATTTGAGTTAAAATGTATATAAAAGATTTGCACAAATGTTCTAGATTTTTCTAGATCTACAAGCTCGGTGCCACACTATGAGCTTGTAGATCTGCTATTTTTGAATAGCCAAAGAAATCTTAAAATGACACATGTTCCCTTCCCGGCCTTACAGGGTTAAGGCAGTCAGCCATCTCGATAACTCCTACCACACTTGGAAGATTTTAGTATGATTGAACTAATCTGGCATTTCTACTTCCAGGGAAAATAATCCACAAGAGTCTTTAATCATTTAATTGCCATGTCCCTTGTGGGCAATATGTCTTCAAAGAGGAGAAATACTCAAATGACGCTTTCTCTCACAAAATTATTGATAGCATGACATTAAAAGAAATTATGAGGGCTGATCATTTTACTAACTTCATGTGTTTTGCAACATAAAGATAGAGAGGACGGACAGACAGACGAACGGATAGATGGATACCTTTATGATTCATGATACTGACCATGATACTGTCATGACCATGACACTGACGTGCAGTGTTGGGGAGGCTACTTTGAGAGTTTAGCTTGTAAAGCTACAACTACTTCACCATGGCAGTAGTTTGAGGAAACTACATTTGTACCCCTGGGAGAAATGTAGTTTGTAGTAAAAGTAAAACTACTTTTTTTTTTAGTGCTAAATTGAAAATGTGCATGTGGATTATTTGAAATGAAAGAAAAACTCCTGCACAAAAAAAAATTAAAAGGGAATACAACAATATTTCGGTCTGTTAGACCTTCATCAGGTTAATAATCTTAGGTTAATAATCTTAACTAAGGAGTCTCAATTGAGTACACTTTTTTGTTGTAAATAAATCATCTGGGTTATTCTAGGTTTTTAATAAGGACCATTGAGTGCCATAGAGTGTTTCACGTGTTTTACCGCAATGGCGCAACATGCCAATGACGTTTTTGAAGTGGTTTTTAAAAAACATTTTTTTTTTCCCCTTTCATCATTTGAAGATTTTCTGCTCCATTCACTTCTTGTTTAACTTATTACTGAAAAAGGCTGTATCTCGGCTCCTGAGCACTTTTTTTTTACTACAGTATGTATTTTTGGCCCAGACATGTTATTTTCAAAGGCAGACAGTTAATGTCAACAAGGCCACGATGACCTCGCTGACATTTGTGGAACCACACAGTGCAACCCTCAGTGATTACCACCCATCAGGGGATCGATTATACTGGAGATAAATATTCTGTGACTACTTGAAAAAGGTAAAAAAAATTATAAATTGCTGGCACAGTACAAACATATGTTTTTATTTCATTGGCACTGAATGAGAAAAAAAGACAATGGGTATCCAACATAATACATTTACTCAAATATGGCCATGGTTGGGTCGGGGTGACAGGCTGCCGTGACAGACTGATCCATGACAGGTTGAAACAGAGTAAAACACCAGGCGATAAACTGATCCATGACCAGTTGAAATCGAGTAAAACACCAGACTATAGACTATTGTATTTAATTCAGACGTCTATTCTGTATAAGAATTTGTTTAAAACTTTAAAGTATTCAAAATGTATATACTGACATGATACTGAATATGATACTGTCCATGATACTGACCATGATACTAACATGATACTGACCATGATACTGACCATGATACTAACATGATACTGTCCATGATACTAACATGATACGGCCATGATACTGACCATGATACTAACATGATACTGACCATGATGATACTAACATGATACTACCATGATACTGACCATGATACTGACCATGATACTAACATGATACTGTCCATGATACTAACATGATACGGCCATGATACTGACCATGATACTGACCATGATACTGACCATGATACTGACCAGGATACCGACTATATGATACTGACCATGATGATACTAACATGATACTACCATGATACTGACCATGATACTAACATGATACTAACATGATACGGACCATGATACTGACCATAATACTACCATGATACTACCATGATACTGACCATGATACTGACCATGATACTAACATGATACTGACCATGATACTGACCAGGATACCGACTATAAAACTTACTATGATACTGACCACGATACTGACCATGATACTAACATGATACTAACATGATACAGACCATGATACTGACCATGATACTGACCATGATACTGACCATGATACTAACATGATACAGACCATGATACTGACCATGATACTAACATGATACTAACATGATGCGGACCATGATACTGACAATGATACTGACCATGATACTGACATGATACTGACCATGATACTGACCATGATACTGACCATGATACTGACCATGATACTGACATGATACTGACCATGATACTGACCATGATATTGACCATGATACTGACCATGATACTAACATGATACTGACCATGATGATACTAACATGATACTACCATGATACTGACCATGATACTGACCATGATACTGACCATGATACTAACATGATACTGACCATGATGATACTAACATGATACTACCATGATACTGACCATGATACTGACCATGATACTGACCATGATACTGACCATGATACTAACATGATACTGACCATGATGATACTAACATGATACTAACATGATACGGACCATGATACTGACCATAATACTACCATGATACTGACCATGATACTGACCATGATACTGACCAGGATACCGACTATAAAACTTACTATGATACTGACCATGATACTGACCATGATACTAACATGATACTAACATGATACGGACCATGATACTGACCATGATACTAACATGATACTGACCATGATGATACCAACATAATACTAACATGATGCGGACCATGATACTGACCATGATACTGACCATGATACTAATATGATACTGACCATGATACTGACATGATACTGACCATGATACTGACCAGGATACCGACTATAATACTTACAGTACTATGATACTGATATGATACTGACCATGATACTGTACAAGATACTGACATGCTACTGACCATAACACAGTGGTGAATCATTAGCAGTTAAATGTTTTTTTATTTTATTTTTTACAGTAGGAAATTACTGCTAATGATGACCAGTATCAACAGAGATGAAGGGGCAGCTACAGCATAACAACTGACCCTGCTCATATTGCATTTGCCAACATTCTAAGCACAGTTTCCATAGCAATATTCAGAACAGTCAATTAATTTATGTATACAGGGATTTGAAGATGGCTGATTGAAATGTTTATCCTGTAATACCTTATCAACGGGGGGGGGGGGGGGGGGGAGCTATTACCTGGAAGGCTGTGTGATTGTATAAATCTATAAAGCAATTCAGAAATGCTTTCAAATGTGACTGGTACTATAATGCCACAGGTGGGTGTTTAAGTGTTGATCTTTGTAGAGTGTTGACTGTTTGATCTTTGATTCTGTGATTAAATGCATTGCTTTGCTTATCAGCGTCTGGCCCTTGTGTTTTTACTGTACTGTGACTGGCAGCTGGTCTACCTATGCTTTCTGACAACTGAATTAACCATTTTATTATTAACCCTGGCATTATATACAAAAATTTAAAAGAAAAAAGAAAAATAATTATAATTATAAAACAAGAAATGAAAATAATTGCTAGCTTACCAAATTCCACTTGTACACTCTCAGAGTCACATTAACACTGAGGATTTTACAGTGTGGATTTGTAGATTGGGTCCCAGAGATAATAATAATAATACAACATTAATCAAATGGGAGTCTGTGACTTAAATCATATCAAACTTGGGGGTCCTTGAAATGGAAAAAGGTGGAGAATGACTGCTGTACAATGATCCCACATGGACAGGTTGTCAGTAGAACGTATACAGGCTGTTTGTGAAGTGCTGACGTGCTTGAGAGAGAGACTGGGGCTCTTCCTGCTGGAGTGGAGGCGGTTGCCCTGCCAACGCAACGGATGGACAAAGCAGTAGATGCAAGGGAGAGGAAAAGTGAGAAAGAGAAAATTGGACACTATTGAGGAGAGAGAGAGAGAGAGAGAGAGAGAGAGAGCTGGTGAGGAGAGACCAACTGTGACCTACACCCAGTGGTGTAAAGTAACTAAGTACATTTACTCAAGTACTGTACTGAAGTATCATTTTGAGGTATTTTTGGGCGGTGTAGCCACCCCTATAAGTGGGGTTGGGACACCTCATTAGTATTAGTTTCCTGCACTGTGATTGGCCCACTTGGCCCACTTTCCTGTGCTGTGATTGGCTGACTCTATTGGCTGACTCTATTCAGCACTGTGATTGGCTAGCGAGACACATGATGACATGAATAACCTATAAATAGGATTATGCACTTCCAAAAATAATTTTTTTTTGGAAGTGAGCTTCCATCACTATGATGACCACTGTGATGACCACACCGCCCACTTCACACTGGGTGTGAGTTTTTGGGCGGTGAAACCGCCCCTATATGTGAGGTTTGGACATCGACATCGATTGCACCCCCCCAACCCTGCGCTGTGATTGGCCACCAGTGTACCCCCCTAACCCTGCACCGTGATTGGCCAATCACAGTCTATTCAGGACTGTGATTGGCTAGTGAAACATGACACATGTGCATAGCCCTATAAATAGGACTATGCACTTAAAAAAAACACATTTATGTTTTTTTTTAAGTTAGGGGTGTACAATGGTTGGTCCACAATATTACTTTTCTTTAAGTGAACTTCCATCACTGTGATGACCACTGTGACCACACCGCCCACTTCACACTGGGTGTGATTTTTTACTTTACTGGAGTATTTCCAATTTTCTGCACTCTACTCCACTATATCTCAGAGGCAAATATTATACTTTTACTCCACAAAAATTATTTGAATGTGTCGAAAACACAGGACATGATGTTAAAGACCCAGAGTGCCTAGGGACAGTTTTGCCAGATTCTGTGAGAGAAACAAGCAACCGGGTCTAGGAAAACCAGCCCAAAAGAAGCGACTATGGGCCACATGAGCACTTTAACATATACATCAGCTATTTGAAAATAGCAGATCTACGAGCTCACAACGCGTCGCATCGCGACGCGTTGTGAGCTTGTAGATCGTCTATTTTCAAATAAAATCTTGTGGGGAAATTATAATAAGCAGATCCTACTCCCTGAGCCAAGCTTGCACTTGACCGCATACCTAAAGATGGAAGACTTGAGCACTGGGATGTTGAGACAGCTAGACAGACACTTCATAGGGATTTTCAAGTGGGTTCTTTCCTATTTTCACCAACGTTTCGCTGATTTGACCCCACGACGTCTCCATTAGGGTCAGCAGTGTATTCTGGCGTCCCAGATACACCTCCCTCTGCATCTGTCCAGCCGGCTTAACTATAGTTACCAGTTACTTTTGAGATTTAGATTATTATTACAAAACATACATTACCCACTTCAGCCCTAGGCCTATATATACATTTCGGCCATTTGAAAGTAGCCGATCTACACGCTCACAATGCGTCCCGTGAGCTTGTAGATCTGCTCATTTCAAGAGATTTTTATACATTTGCAAAGTTGTGAAATGGGACATTCTGCATAATGAGTACTTTCTACTTTTTGTAATTTAAATACATTTTGACGCCAATACTTTTGTACTTTATTTACTCAAGTACATTTTGAATTTCGGACTTTTACTTGTAACAGAGTATTTCTATATTGCAGTATTGATACTTTTACTTAACTGAAAAATTTGAGTACTTTTTTCACCACCGCCTAAACCTAGAAGGACAGACAGACAGACAGACAGACAGGATGGAAAGGAGAGGGGGACGGAGAAAATAAAATGTGAGTGTCTGACGGAGTGAGAAAGAGAGGGAGGGCAAAAGAAGAGAAAGGATGGAAGAGAGAAAGAGAGAAATCATTCCTGAGGCAGTTGGATGCCACAGCTTATTTCCGATCGGCCGTTGGCTGAGTCAATGGAACATGAAATTGAATTATCTTCTCTATAAGTTACAAAGTCAACGGAGCCGAGAGAGGGGGAGGGAGGGGGGTGGGGGTGCAGAAAGAGAGAAAATACAAGAGGAAGACCAATGCTGAATGGCGACCGTGAGGAAGATATTGGGGTGGGGGGGAGGGAGCAGGGTAGAGGGAGTGAGGGAGAAAAGACTGACAGAGAGATCGACGGAAATCTTCACTGTCATCTCCTTTCTACGCCCCACTGTCTAATGTCATTATGTCATGTGTAATTAGTGTTATTCACAATCACATGTCATGTAATGTTAATCCCTATATGGCATGTGTAAATGTGTTATTCACAGTCATATGTGATGTGTAATAATGATAACACGATTACACATGACATATGACAATACACATATGACAGTGTGTAAGAGTGTTATCACGGCCATAATACCGTATGGCATGTGTAATAGCGTCATATGTCATTTGTAATAATGTTATCACAGTCATATATGTCACGTGTAATAGTGTCACATGGTATGTGGACACACCATCACGCCAAACAGACAGAGCATTAAATCACATGCAGTATTATTATGATACAAGACAGACATCTCTCGGGGCAGCAGATTGATGGCTTGACAATTCAAGACAGAACTAAAGCATCTTTAAAGGGCCACTTTGCACATTAAGTAGCCTGAATCCTATCGTTATATTTTAAGGCAGGACATCAGATAAGGCATTTATCTGATGTCCTGATCAGCACATAATGTGTTGTGTTTCTCTGTTTATAGCTACTGTAAAACCCCAGTACGCATGCACTTTGGTCAAGATTCATGAGGGTTTATTTGTCACTCACTCATACAGGTACAAGCAGAGACAGGTTGGTGTGGCGTTGTATGAAGACTGTGCTAACAGCAATTACGCAGTGGTGGAAAAAGTACTCAAATGTTTTACTAAGTAAAAGTATCAATACTGCAATGTAGAAGTACTCTGTTACAAGTAAAAGTCCGGAATTAAAAATTGACTTGAGTAAAAGTACAAAAGTATGGTATCAAAATGTACTTAAAGTACCAAAAGTAAAAGTACTAAAATGTTTGAAAATAGCAGATCTACAAGCTCACAACGCGTCGTGATGCGACGCGTTGTGAGCTTGTAGATCGGCTATTTTCAAATAGCCTAGGTACATTAATACATTAAATACATGTGGTTAATACATACATTAACCACATTAAGTGGTTAATGTTTGTTTTATAACGTAATAATTTATATTAGCAAAAGTAACTAAAGTTTTCAAATAATGTACTAACAGCAATTATGTAATAACAATGTAAGAGCTAGAGAGGGGTCCTTCGTGGAGTGCATACTGTATATCCACCAGCCTGGGTGGCCTATCCAGGGCTGTGTGGACGCTGTAGGTTGCAGCCGTCAAGACCCCAAGGAAGCTGCAGGGGAAAATGGCTGTTCTATGACATATGGTTCAACTTTTCGCTTTTGTGTCGAAGGGTAGCGGTGCTGCAAACTCACCGTGTCAAAATAATACTAATATAGGATTTATTAATACTAGATTTTATTCAACGTACCTTGTTCATAAATGCAGCACGGTCTCAGGTGACCAGGCTGAGCAGCGTCATTCCAAAGTCTATACCATTTGTGCTATAACCACGCCCCCTTCTGTGGCCAACGCGGAAGTGCCTCTGCCTACAACAACTGTGGGCTATTTCTTTAGCCCGTATAGTTTTGGAGTTTTAATTTTTTTGGGCGCGCCGTCTCAAGCGAACTTGAGCCACGTGAGGCCCCACCGAGCGAGCTAAAGCGAGCGAGTTGCCGTGCCGAACGTTGCGAAGTTCGCATGGGCCGACTCAGTGCCGTTCGAGTTACGTACCGATAGGGACAGAATAGTAAATCATGTCTTGGTGAGAGCGTTTGCCCCAACTGCCACTCAAAGTGGCTACTGGCCAATCACAGCGCGTCCTTGCACAAGCGTATTGGCCAATCATGCACAAGTGGTATAGATTTTGGGATGACGCGGCTGAGCTGCCCAATGTGACAATCGACATCGTGGTAGTTGATTTTGTCCATAATGTAAGACAAACGGAGACATTCAGTCAAGTCAGTTCCCAGAGAAAAGTCTTTCTTTACTTTGTTTTAATTAATTATTATTCATGCTGTCTTTCCCATACTGATGAAGCTCTAGCTGAGCTATTGTCATTAAAACACTGAGCTTCTGCCTTGTAATTATATGGCTTAATGAATAGACTGCTGGAGCTTCAACCACTTTATTCAGCTAATAAAGAGACAAATGAAAGCTCCTCCCATATCCGTGCACGCACGCGCGCGCGCACACACACACACACACACACACACACACACACACACATAGTAAGAACCTTGCACAAAGCAGCTTCAAACACTTTAAGCGCGAGGACAAACGGATAAACTGTTCTAATACTTCTGCTATTCTTTGATTATTCTATTATTATTATTATTATTATTATTATTATTTTACTACTATTATTATTATTTATTTTACTATTATTGCTGCTACAATGTGACTCTGATGTGCCCGTACACAAGATGTATACAACAATAAAGAAACCTTGAACCCATCCATAGTCTTGTTAAAACGTGAAGGAAAATAAAAGCCTGAATATATCGAGGCTATAGTCTTGTTAATGCACGTATAAGTACACATGCGCCCTTGTACTCATGTGTGTACGTATACACATGCCCAGCCACATACAGTGTTATAACCATTGTGGACCTTTGGTCAACAAAGAAGTGAAGTCAAGCTTTGAAATACAAGAGCGCAACGGCGAACCTCATTTGGGTAAATATAAGGGGAGCTCTAAAGATTTGTAATTATTATTTCAACTTTTTTCTGTATACATGTACATTTTCCTTTATATTTCGGTTCCTGATATAAGTTGACATTGAAGCTGGTGTCAAAGTGTGTTTACTTACTTTACGCATATGTCCATTACTTTGTGTCTAATATAAGGATTAGTGTTTTCTATTGCTGCTGTGGCCATCCATGCGTGCTCACCGAATGCACTTACATCATTATGCTAACTTTTGAGCAGTGGTGTAAAGTAACTAACTACATTTACTCAAGTACAGTACTTAAAGGGGTAGTTCACCCCCCAAATAACTTTTTTTCTATTGATTACTCACCCCATGGAGCCTTGAATTCATGGATATTTATTTGTTTTTGTCGCATTCCTTCCTTTATTATTTGATTATAATAAATTTAGCCCCATTGATTCCGGTAGGAGACACAAATGCATTTGTGTCTCCTACCGGAATCAATGGGGACACATTTATTATAATCAAATTATTGGCTTAGGAATGTGACAAAAACAAAAAAATATCTATGAATTCAAGGCTCCAGATGGTCAGTAATCAATAGAAAAAAGGTTATTTTGGGGGTGAACTACCCCAAAGGTTAGGTGCATGGGAGAAAATAAATTCCACCGTTCAAGGGTTTTAGAATTGCAATGCAAAAAAACAACAAACAAAATAAAACATGTTTTTTTTTTTATTAAATTGTTACATTGTGAGATTTTCAAACACATCAGATAGTTTACCAAAAGGAAATGTGTGTATTTAATTTAGTCTGACCAGAAGCAGGGATACATATCCCCACTGGCTAGGGGGATATCATCAAAAGCACACAAAGAAATGTGTGTGGGGAGAAAATAATTGGCGTAACGACTAGATTGGGGAGAAATAATGGGTTTTTAAAAAAAAATAGAGTTAAATTAACCCTGATGATTTTCCATACGGGACATTTTACTCTTTTTAAATTGATATAGGCATGAGCACATAGACATGTGTTATTAGTTTCTAAACTACAATATATTTCAGTCATGCTGCAAACCTTATGTCATCATCCTCTCTTGTACCTGAATTGACCATCAATTGATGCTGGGTTTCAGAGCCACACACACATACCAGCCAGACACATTCACCTTCACATGCACGCGCGCACACACACACACACACACACACACACACACACACACACACACACACACACACACACACACACACACACACACACACACACACACACACACACACACACACACACACACACACACACACACACACACACACTCTCTGATTCTATCTAAATGAGAAAGAGTCTCCCAGGGGTTTAGAGTAATGGAATCTCATGTACACAACGTCCAGCTGATCAATACTACACAGGCACGCGCACGCACGCATACACACACACACACACACACACACACACACACACACACACACACACACACACACACACACACACACACACACACACACACACACACACACACACACACACACACACACACACACACACACAAATGCACAGTTCCACACATGTGCGTGTCATTCGCTCTGCACACCTAAGAAAGACCAGCCATCCACACACACACACACACACACACACACACACACACACACACACACACACACACACACACACACACACACACACACACACACACACACACGCGCGCGCACGCCACACACACACACACACACACACACACACACACACACACACACACACACATACATACACACACACATGCACATACACACACACGCACGGTGCAAGCACACACACAGTCACTCACGCACGCACGCGCGCACGCACACGCGCACACACACACACACACACACACACACACACACCACATTGTGTAATCATTGAGTATTGAGTCATTACAGCCAGGGCCATGCTGAGTCCTTAAGAGGGTTAAAGACCCACCCCGGTATTGGCCGGGATTAAAGAACTATTACAACAATAAATCACTGTAATGAAAACATGAGGTCAGCCCATTCTCTCAGAATTGGAATCTGCATGGTTCCAATAATGACTATGAGTCCTTATCTAAACATTTACTACTGCCTCGTCATCAGACGGCCAGGCCGCCGCCACACCATGGCTTTATCTTTAGCTCTCTCTCTCTCTCTCTCTCTCTCTCTCTCTCTCTCTCTCTCTCTCTCTCTCTCTCTCTCTCTCTCTCTCTCTCTCTCTCTCTCTCTCTCTCTCTCTCTCTCTCTCTCTCTCTCTCTCTCTCTCTCTCTCTTCAGCTACAATGGCTTTACAATTAATAAAAATGTTTATCAACTTCAATCCCCGGGGAAGCCAGACGTTGCTATTCTTCTTCTTTAACCAAGGAATTGATTGCATTCACACACCGTCCCGAATCTCATTTAGCTCCCTGCAGAGACCCAAATGACTGGCTTTCAACAATCTGCTGTACAAAGGCAGTCACTCTCAACCTTTTGTGTTTCAAGGACCCCAAGTTTGATCTGTAATAGGCCACTGTTTCACAAATAGTTGGTCGGGACTCATATGTGGGACGCACAGACCAATTTTTATGGGTCGCGAGTCTGTGTATTCAATTCATCGAGACATTTAAAGACAAACAATTACAAGAAACAACAAGATTAAAATAGTCTAAGGAAAACAAATAGCATTTGAAAATAGCATGGGAATTCACAATAAATCTAAATGTTCTTATGATTTAGTTCATCACATCAGATTTAAACAGCATTTTTTAACATCATATTATACGAGTAGTAATAAAAAAGAAAGATATGTACAGTAAACAGTTGGGGGTGTGGGGGGGGGGGGTCATTTCCGGTGATAAGCTTAGACTTTTTACAGGGGCCAAATTGCAAATTGCAGCCACCTGTGGGTGCTCTTTTAGAGCGGTTTTGAAGGAGGGTACTTTTTCATGACTGCTAGGGCATTCCACATTCTGGTGGCATAGCAGTGGAACGAATTTGACCCCAATTTTTGAGCCAAAACTGCGTGGGTTCAGTGAGATCAGTGGTTCTCCTTCTGGTGTTGTGCCCTGTGTGTGTCTTTTACGCTATTGAAGTAGTCTGACAGGTACATGGGTATATCCCTGTGTTCTCGCGTATCTTGTAGACCAGGCCCATTGCAAGTTGCTTTACGGATCAAGTCCTCTACCCTGAGCCATCCCACCCTATTATAATGAGGAGGGGTTTGGTGAGTTCTGGGTGTAAGACCTAGTAATAGCCTGACAGATCACTGGAAGGCTCTGGGTGAGACCATTTTATGGGAAATTAAGCACTATATGTTGAGGACAATGGGTTGTGATTTTTATTATTATGTATTTACAAGGAGTGGAGCAGTACAAATGTCCCATAGCCTATTTAAACCTGGTATGTTACAGCCACCCCCACCCCGGCCCGCACCATTTGAATCTCCTGGCTTCAGACACACACACAGTTTCCGTATCAATCAACCCGCAGTAAATTGATCCCAGTCTGCTGCTTTCAATCAACGTAATGAACCACATACACGCGATGTGTCACAACCACGCCGTTCAAAGGCATGTGTGTGACATTTAATCTTTGACATTCTGAACACAATCACTTCATGCAAGGAGCAGAAACGGTTAGAAAAAGGAAAAGATTCACCTTGAATCTATTTATCTCTAGTTGATCCTGTCTTGTCTTGTCATGTCAGAAGACTGATATAATTTCACTTCAACTGACTGTACTAGCCTGCAATTTACCAGATTAAGCCTATCATACCCCAACCTATAGCTTATGCTACAGCTTCAAAATTCTATTTTACTGCATCACTGGTGGAGAAATTCTTTATTGGAATGGACCAGCGTATGGTATCTGAACTTAAACAGGATTAGGAACAGCCAGACCAGAAAAGATATGATAATAAGCTTTGAAAACTCTAACCAAACCCCAACCCCAACCACAGCTTGGTTAGAGTTTTCAAATCTTAAATGAACACTGAGGATTTTACAGTGTATGATTGTGCATCAACCGTGTTTTTATACCATCAGATTATCCCAACATTAATGTGGCGCATTCAGTGAGCAGTCTGTGAATGCTGCAATAAACCCTGAAATCTTACTGAACCCAGTATATAGTACATTGGTGCTATAGGAATCATGACTCAACACTTTCAGCCTCTACAGATCAATCATACCGTATACCATTTGCAGACTGAACATTTGTAAAGAACCACTTCACCCGTTTTCAACCTTATTATGTTCATATAAATGGTCCTCACTAACGCTCATTATAGAATGGCACCAATTCCGTCTACTAACTCTGTCTGACTCTCAGAGGCGAGCTGTGGACAGTTCAGAAACCTGCAGAAACTACAGAAACTTTCTCTTCTTGGAAAGTTGGCATGCTGGAAATATTGATCTTGCATCAATAAAAAGTATGAAATCTTGTTTGAAATGAACAAAGACGTCAGTCACTGCATGCAGGTTTCTGAACTGTTCACCGCCCATCTCGGAGACACAGAACCAGTAGACAGAAATGATGCCATCTTATAATGAGCAAGTGAGGATCATTTATATTAACGCATCTGTGTAACCACTTTAACCATTATTTTATACTTTGGCTATTCTCGGTGCCGCGCTCTGAGCTTGTAGATCTGCTATTTTTGAACAATCGTGAAAATGTGTGCAAATCTTTGAATATATATGTTTTAAAGCGAAACATTTTTACTCGGATCTGTGCTTCTGGGGGTCCCTGGAACAACATATGTTGAGATGGGGGTCCGCGGCCAAATACATATCATTTTTGGGGGGTCCTTGATATGGAAAAGTTGGAGCACCACTGATATAGCATCATACGTTTTTTCCCCCAAAGAAATTTGGATTTAGAAGACATTTGTAGAATAATATATTCAACGAAATAGCAGATCTACAAGCTCATAGCGGTGCCGTGCTATGAGCTTGTAAATCTATATTTTTGAATAGCTCAAAGAAATCTAAAAATGACACACAGATGCGTTCCCGGTCTAAATGGGTTAAGGTAAAGTGGTCCTTTAATTCTATTAGATAGAAATGGAGAAGAGACGTTGTTCTGAGCTTCGATGTATTTTTATTGGTGTTTTTCATGTACAGGTTACAGGATGGTACTCAACAGTTACCTAATCCCTGTGTGTTGGTCAACAAAAACAATTGTGACAGATGGAAAATGCTTGTCCTTAAACCGTACATTGCACATCAGAGTAAAAAGGTTATTCCGTTTACAGACCAGCTTCATTGAACAATTACATTGTCACCATGGCATTAAGTAGTTGTTTTTTCTAAGATAAACAACTTCACACATTCTTTAAATGTCACAAAATACATGTCATTTTGATATGAATGAGACAATTCAACATGACATCTTTTATGGAAGGAGTGTCCTTATTGTTTGTCAAACATTTAAAAAGGTGCTTTTCATTGGTTATTGGTTCTCAAAACCTTCCATAAAGCATTGGTTCTCAAAGTGGGTCCGGGGACCCCCAGGAGTCATTGGGGGTTTCCAGGGGGTCCCCAGCAAAATGTATTAATGCTGCATCACAATGATGTAACCACTTTAACCTTTTATACTTTGGCTATAAAAAAGAATAGCAGATCTACAAGCTCATAGCACGGCACTCGGTTTTTGAAAAACTGTGAAAAATTTTGCTAACCTTTGAATATATATTTTTCAAATTTGTAACTCAAATCTTTGCTTCTGGGGGTCCCTGGAACAACATTTTTTTTAGATGGGGGTCCGCGGCCAAATACATATAATTTTGGGGGTCCTTGACATGAAAATGTTTGAGAACCACTGCCTTAAGGGAGCACTTCACTTTCTGGAAGAAACTGCAGTCACTCAAAGTCAGCACTACTGCAGTTGTGGTGGGGAAGAGTATTAATATTTGAAATTGCCACCCTATGATGACCGGAAGAAACAATGTGTTCCTCTGGATTGAAGGACAGAAGGACAGTTCACACACACACACACACACACACACACACACACACACACACACACACACACACACACACACACACACACACACACACACACACACACACACACACACACACACACACACACACACACACACACACACACACACACACACACACACACACACACACACGACAATGAAGCCCCAGGCCTCCAGCTGATGTCAATCACCTTGACAGACTGTCAAGGTGTGGTCAGGGAAGAGAGAGGGGTGCGGTTGGAGCGTATTGTTGTGTTAGTTTAGCTTTTGTTTGGTATTTCTTTAGTTCATATCAGGTAAATAGTCATTTGAATTGTGTCTGAAAATAGTAGTGCTGTTAGATGGTGTTTAAATATATTCTAAAGCTATTGTGGCAGTGTCATGGTGCCCTTCATTGTGGAGGAGCCGGTAGAGGCTGAACTAAATATTGAATATTCCAATAGGCTCAGACTAACAGTATAACTATACAGTCCCCGGTGTTCAGAAGATGGCATAACTGTTCCATTTCATTCTCCCACAGCTTTGTGATTGTTTGGCAGAAGGCTTGAACTGGAAACACATACTCAAACTATTTATTAAACTGTTCAAAATGTGTTTAGCTCTGGGACCAAAACAGGTGGCCCTTCTTCTTCATGTTGGACCACAGTATTTCAGTTTTCTGTAAACAACAAGCTATGACTCTATTGCTCAAGTGCAAGGACGATAAGTCAAGTCAGATTTCTCTGGTCGGTCAAACACCAAGTGGATCGTATACTGAAATCAGGGCTCCAACCCGGTTTGAGGAATGGAAACAAACAATGTTTTACTAGGATCAGAAACGTTCATTTGAAATCTCCGTTACCAGTTAAATGCTATCTTTCATTCCTATAATATCTAACAATAAAGATCCTCATACACCGGGACCGCTTGCTGTGTGATTAATTCGCATTCATTTTAACTGCTGTTTGTGTCATCATGATAACGTCATGTAATGTTTGTTTGAGACAAGGTCGTTCAAATCACAAAGGATTAAATGTAAATAATGGTGGCCCACCATGGCTCGCGCTGTTTGCTCTGACTGAGGCAAAGTACACTTCGAACAGATGGTTAAATCAACACCTGGATATCGCGACTGCGGTATCTAGCGATAGGTTGTGTTGTGAAATCTCTGTCACTAGACAGAGATTTCAGGGGTGTCTGTAGTACCTCCTGGAAGTTGTCTCGCGTCTATTCCAAACTACCGCTGCTTTTCACTGGCTTCACTGCTGACATAATTAACTTGAAGCTGGCAGTGGTGTAAAGTAATTAAGTACATTTACTGGAGTATTTCCAGTTTGCCGTACTATTACTTCTACTCCACTACATCTCAGAAGCAAATATCTACAAATAGCTTGTAGATCTGCTATTTTCAAAGGATTTTTATACATTTCATACATTATTTGAACACTTGTGAAATGGGACATTCTGCATAATGAATACTTTCTTCTACTTTTGATACTTAGTACATTTTGATACCAATACTTTTGTACTTTTACTTAAAGGTAGGGTAAGTGATATTTTTTGGTTAAAACAAAAAGTATTTTGTTAAAAGGTTAAAATACTATATTCTGATAGTAATCATTGCTATAGAGTGTTTGTTCAGTAACAGATGTCTCCCTGTCTCTCCAGCTCTTTAATAAACAGAAAATACATTTTTCGGTAGGTGTCAAAATCTCAGCCAATCAGGAGAAAGTACCCATTTTTAAGCTTAATTTGTATAGTGTTCCAGTTCAAATTTTGTCTGCTCATTTCTTAGTGTCATCACTTCCAATTTCACTTGTTTAATCTATATCCTGATTGAGTTCTCTGTCCTGGTTGGATAAAATTGGAAATGAAACAAACTACAAAAAAAAAAAAACTACAAAATACATTTTCTGTTTTATAAAGAGCTGGAGAGACATGGAGACTCTTTATATGGACAGGACACTCTATAGTAACGAGCACTATCAGAACATAGACCCATTTTGCAATTATTTGAATAATTGCAAATCACTTACCCTACCTTTAAGTGAATTTTTTATTCCGGACTTTTACTTGTAAAAGAGTATTTCTACATTGCAGTATTGATACGTTTACTTAAGTAAAACGTTTGAGTACTTTTTCCACCACTGGTCTATTCCAAACTACCGCTGCTTTTCACTGGCTTCACTGCTGACAGAATGAACTTGAAGCTGAATGAGTGAATGAATGCGGAAACATTGCGGAACGTCTGACCAACTTCTGACCAATCACAGTAGCTGGAATTGTTCTGGTAGTCGCAACATCTCGGAGGCACAGAACACCCGACATTATCCAGCCCACTCGTACCCATGAATGACATCATAGTGTAGTCTGTACCCAGCCGAACCGAAGAAACATTGGTTGTTCTGATGTAGTGATGTTGTGATGCAATGGGCTTCATCCTAACACTAACAACGCCAGTGGCAAGGACTAATAATAGTGCCACCCTAGAGCACATTCAAATGTATTTTATACATTTGATATATGATAAGAAATATAATTTCATAGAATAATTCATAGAATTTAATAGAATAACACACACTACTACATACATGTATGTAAGTAGTTGCGTACATTATGTTCCAATAATTTCTATATGAAATAATAATTCTATGCAATTATTTCCCTCTATTATATACCAATAATATATAATAGATAATAAATGCATAATAGATAAATTATAGGAACTATCGTAAGACAAAGAACCCCCTAACTATTGTTTCATGCACTTCAAGTGCCAAGTATAGAATATGGATCTCTCTTTAAGAGCAATTCTGTTCAGGACTTTATAAAAGAATGCTTATTTTCCTAAACTTCCAACATGTCATTTAGTCTATAAAAGAAAGAAAGAAACTAAGCAAAAAATTAAAGAAAAACAGAAACAAAACAAAAAAAAAGCTGGATATCAAAAAGTTTAATTAGATTTTAAGCAAATAAGTTGTATTTTTTCAACATATTCCTCTCACATACAGTATAAAGCAATGGTTCCCAAACCTTTTAGCTCGACACCAAAAGGACAAATGAAGTGAAAATAGCAGATCTACAGGCTCATATCGTGATAAGTCGTAGATCAGCTATTTTCACTACATCTTAAAACATCTTTTACATTTATGGACTTTCTTAGATTTTTTTTTTCATTTATAAAATTATTTTGAAAAATATTTATTTTTCTTTCCTTTCGAAATAACAATTAAAAACATTTAGGAAAAGAAAAAAAAGGGGCTGACTCGCGAAACACAAAAATGGGTCCGTTACCCATTGTTTGGGAAACACTGGTATAAGGGCTCTATCTTATACCTAAAAGTTTAGGCTTTGTTTTATATTTTGAAAAAACATTTTAAAATAGTTCAAATAGCCAACTACATCGACACGTTGTGAGCTTGTAGATCGGCTATTGTATTACATTATGGAGATGTCATGTTATTTTTTCTTTAAATCCTTGAAAATTTGTTCTCATTGTGATACAGATAAATAGGAACTTAAATACGTTAGTTAGTTCCATTGATCAAAGCCAGAACACAATGTTTTCACGATTTTCAAGTTGGCCCTGATCCGGAAAAGGTTGGGAACCACTGTATTACGTATTTACAATTCTGTGTCCATCGGTATGCAACTCCAACAGTACAACCAGCGTGATCTAGTCCCATTGTAAGAATGGAATGCGGAAATGCTCGTTCTATCTCAATGAGGAAGTTCCAGTGTTTGGAACTACGGCCCATAGCGGCCCGCTTTGCAGCGAGATCAAAGCGTGTCATAACTCTCTCTTTCTATGGGTCTGGGTACAACAGCAATGTTTCTTCTCTGCCGTTTGGGTTGAAAGTGTTCATCATAGATGTGGCTGTTGGTCAGCTCTGGGTTTGTCAAGAGGTCATGTAGACTTCTTGACCAACACAGAGCCCTGGCCAGGAAACTGACTGAACACATGATTCAAGGGTTACCCACCAACCAACAGCAATATGTAGAAAGCATTCACTATGAGCCTACTAGATAGTAAGCAACAAACATCTATGTTATACTGTGTAAACTATGGGACTTTACTAATTTTTACACTTAAGAAATTAAAAAGCAGGTTTTTTTTCGACAAATACTGTATGTACAAACTTATTTTTACAGTAAGTGCTACAGGGGTATATTAGTCACTTCAATTGATTCAATTGAAATGTTCATTGCTTTCTTTAAGATCCATCTCTCCATTTTCCTCTGTTTTGTCATCAGAAGCTCTAAATTGTTGTTTGCATTTTGTTTGCAATTTTCATCGGGAAACAGGCAATGTGTTTGCTCTTTTGCTGTTATTTTGCTGATTTTGTTGTTATCAAAATGACAGGATATCCCATAATGTGCGCATCCATGGCATACTGGTAAGTACAAAAGTGTGTGGAATTCCAATAGATTGATAGAACACCATATACTTTTAATACTTGATTTTGCCGATCATGTCGAGCATCCTTTTAGCTCAAGTACTGTCTGCCACCGTTACACACGTTCCTCTTCATGTGCAGCACCTCTATCACCTCGATGTCCTGGCCAATCATGTGAGGGTAGAGGCGGGACCGTAGGCTTGACTGATGTGATTGGCCCTCACAGCGTCTGATGAGGTTAAATCCCTTATGGACGTCTTCCTCGTCTTCCTCCTGCTCGTCCTCGGTGCCGGACGACGTGTTGCCGTTGACGTCCGAATCCAAGTCGGACCCTTGGAGTTTGGAGAAGCCCTCTGTGGAATATTCTATCTCCTCAACGCATGGAGGCTCGTCATCTTCAAAGCAACTATGGAGAGGAGAGGGGAGGAGAGGAGAGGAGGGCAGGAAAAGAGAAGAACAGTGCATTAAGAACAGGAAGAATGGAAGAGGAAGCAGGGGGAACTGAAGACATCAATGACAACCTAGTTTTTCTGTTCAGCTTAAAAACGACATAATGGTATTCAACATGGCAGGCTAGTAAGCAGTGCAGCTAATCAAATTAATAAGGAGCGTGGTAGGTTTAACGTGTGCCCACATTAACACTGGCACACCTATGTCTAAAACACTCATTATTACTCATTTATTTGATTAGCTGTAGCTGTTTCTTATAACAACACCTTGCTACTGTACTTGAGGTCAGCGTCACGCAGCTTTCCGTTTTAACCCTTCAGTCATTTTCAAAACAGAGTAATGGAAATGCGTCCCCCCCTCCGCGCGCACGTGCACACACACACACACACACACACACAGTAATCGGGTCACGATGAGTAGGTCTGCTATTTTTGAAAAATGTTTATAGTGAAAGTGATTAAGTATGTCTGTGTTTTTTATGAATATTAAACGAATGCAAAGTATTAGCAAGAGCTTGTGACTAAATAATAACTTTGATCCATTGGATCCATTGGTACATACAAGGTTTCCACCCGACAACCACCACGATGATGGAGGTCAATGTGACCCTGAGAGAGCGCCAGCCTCTCACGACTGACAAGCCTGACTCACACGGCACAGAATGGAACGGAATGGAGAGTCTATAGGCATGCAGTGATGGATGTTTTACTCAAGTAAAGTATCAATACCACAATGTAAAAAATACTCTGTTACAAGTAAATGTTCTGTATTCAAACTTTACATGAGTAAAAGTACAAAAGTATTGGCATCAAAGTACTCATTGTGCTCACAGAATGTCCCATTTCAAGTTTTCTAGATGTATAAAAGTCTTTTAAAAATAGCCGATAGCCGCTCACAATGCGTCGCGATGCGACCCATTGTGAGCTTGTAGATCTGTTATTTTCAAATGGCCCGAAATATATATAGGGCTTAAGTGGTTAGTGTGTTTTGTAATAATAATCCAAATCTAACTAGTAACTTAAGTTTTCATATACTTGCAGTGGTGTAAAAGTACAATATTTTCCTCTGAGATGAAGTGGAGTAAAAGTAAAATTGTAAATACTGAAGAAAGTAAAAAAAAAAAAACTAAAAATTGTACTTACATGTAAGTAAAAGTACTTGAGTACATGTACTTAGTTACTTTACAACTCTGCCTAGAACCGAATGGAGTAGGAAGCCGAGTAGGAAAGGCATTACTGGTGGTGTGAACTGAAGAGGGACGAACGGTTTGGAGGAGGTGGGCGTCCCACATGTCTCCTGCTCTGCCAGGAGGAATGACTGCAGCGTTATGTCTGAAGCGCCGTGCTCTTTTTGCCCACGTTTGATTATTCGTCAGACGTCAGGTGGGGAAACCTCGTACGTCCAAAAAGCTGTTCTCAGAATTCATATCATCGCTGTCGGCGGAAACCTCTTATCTCCGTATTTAAACTTTTTGTGTTTTATAAATTAACGCCCTACTTGATCGTACCCCAGCGGCGCTCAAAAGCTTCAAAAGTAGCAGATCTTCGCGTCGCGTTTTGAGCAAACATTTTTGAATTTGAATCCTGAAAAGTAACAGTTTTGGACATATGAGGTTTCCACCCGACGGAGACGATATTCAAAAAATAGCAAAAATCTATAATATACAAGCTTCAAAACGCAAGATCGGCTATTTTTGCTAATTTTGTGAGACACTATAGTATGACGAAGTAGGCCGTTAAAGGCAGGGTAATAACGTTTATAAAGTTTGTTCAATAACAGGTGCCCCCCCCCCATATCTCCAGCTGTTTAATAAACAGAAAATACATTTTCAGGCGGGTTGCACATTTTCAACCAATCAGGAGAGAGTATCCATTTATTAGCTTCAATTTTACATTGATCCAGTTCCAATTTTGTCTGCTCATTGTTTTGTGTCATCACTTGTTTAAGCTGTATCCTGTGTGAGTTCTCTCTGCTGATTGGATAATATGTATATCCCAACATGAAAATGCATTTTCTGTGTGAACATGTATGTATAAACAAGACCAGGAGACCAGGGGCCTGTTCCTCAAAAGGTGAATTAGAGCTAAAGCCTGGCTTTACCACCTATCCTGGCTTAATTTAGCCAGGATTAGAGCTGAGTCGGTTCCTCAAAAGGTGAATTATCTTGAAGATTAGTTTAGCCAGTTCACCCTGGCTAAGTTTAGCCTTATCCGATTCCTCAAAAGAGAATTGAAGCAAGCCTAGCTTAGTTACCATGGCAATTTAGCTGTGAAGTTAGCCTGGTCAGGAGCAGGCTAACAGCCAAGCTTTATTAATCCAGTGCCTTGTTCTTCAAGTTTTGTGAAATAGCTGTTAGTCCAATGACTCCAATCATAAACCAATGAGTTTTTCTACACTTATTCAATTCTTATGCGAAAATCAAAGATCTACAAGCCCGAAATGTTTTTGTCTTATGGCGGCCGGGGGTCCCCGGCCCCCCATGGACCCCCGCCCCCGTGGACCCCCGCCCCCGTGGACCCCCGGCCCCCGTGTACCTCCGGACCCCCGGACCCCCATGGACCTCCGGACCCCCGTGGACCCCCGGACCCCCATGGACCCCCGGACCCCCATGGACCCCCGGACCCCCATGGACCCCCGGACCCCCGTGGACCCCCGGACCCCCATGGACCTCCGGACCCCCGTGGACCCCCGCCCCCGTGGACCCCCGTATACCCCCGTATACCCCAGACCTCTGTTGGGGGTCAACGGGGGTCCGGGAGTACACGGGGGGCCCGGCCCCCCGTGTACTCCCGGACCCCCGTTGACCCCCGTGGACCGTGGACCCCCGGCCGCCAAAAGGCAAGCTTTTCCCTTGTAGATCTTCGATTTTAGAAATTTGAAATTTGAAAATTATTCTAAGTGTTTATAATTATAATTCCAACATTCACTTAAACTCCTTATGTTTAACACATTGGGTGCCAGAGGTTTATTAAAATAGTATACGTTGAGTGCCAGCATTTCTTCCATCCACTTGCGTTATACGATTCGTGCTGTGAGAAGTCCCGACGCGGAAATGCATGTAAACAAAGCGTGCGTGCGAGACGGCGGAGGGTCCCGACTAACGCCTGGAACAATAATATTTCCAACGCGACCCTCCATTGCAGCGTGATCGCCGATCGAAAACGGCTCGTTTCCACCACATTAAAAAGAAATGGAGATATTAAGCTTTTAATCAAGGAGATAACATTGAAAACGCCGACCGGAAGGATTTTTGACATGGAGCCAGATCCAGCCTCTTCTTCTCAGAAAATGCTTGGGTGATGTCAAAGTTTCGTTTTAGCGCCCCACGTGGCCCACATGTATAAAAATAGAATTGGGTCAAAAACGGTCCGGACCGTTTTCGGCACTTCTCGTTTGGACCCTCAAAAACGGTCCGGACCGTTTTTGGCATTCAATGTGTTAAACCTAACTGAATTATATATTTATGGATTTGTATATAAATTAATTGCATATTTTTGGACAACTTGTGCATTTAATTTGTCGGCAATACTTTGCCACGCTTTCTCCCTGGATCTATATTTATTGCGGCCGTGTTTCCTTTCTTGCTTATTATAAATTTTACTTCCTTGTAAGATTCCATGAGCTGCTGCAGTGCTGCTGTTCAGCCACAGAGAAGAACGCCGCTCTGGTTTTGGGCTCCATGATTGGTCAAGTTCAAGGATTCTGCTATCGACTTTCATGGTCTTTTATAGAAATAAGTGAAGCCTGGCTTCATTATCCTGGCTCGACACAGCCTGGCTTGACAAGGCCTAGCTCGACAAAGTCGCTCCTTTTCAGCCTGGCTTGGCGTTCCAGGAACCGAATAAACCAGGCTATACGGACCCGACTTTGTCAAGCCTGGATTTGACTTAAATCCAGGCTTATTTAATTCACCTTTCGAGGAACAGGCCCCTGGTTCTGCCAGACCCAGACTTCACATGACGTGTCAGCCTGTGTCTATGCCCAGAATGGAGAGTACAGTGGTTGATGAGCTTTACTTAATTACATACTTGTGACATAATAATGATGTCATGAATAGTTCGTGACGAAAGGGGGACAGATTTTTTTTTGGCTGGGGCCGGAGGACAAAGTGACAGACTTTTTTTTGGCTGGGGCCGGAGGACAAAGTGACCATGCCCATGTATGGACGAAACAGGTACAAAGCCTCATGTAAGCCCGACCCCTTGGGTCTGGCAAATATGTATGCATATTCTTCATTGTACAATTTTATCATTATTATTATACTTTTGCTTTCATACATTATTATGTTAGATTGAAGCACAGTTTGTCCCAAGTCCGAACAGCATTTCGCAGCATTTGTCACGTCAGTCAGTGACAAATAAAAACCTTCTTGATTACTGATTCCTGAACATGGAGATAAGAGGTTTCTGCCCCACAGCCACGGATACTGTATGCTTGGAGCACAATGTCACCTGTCTACTGTGATGACTCCAGGTGCTGTCAGGTGTGTCAGACGTGTGACATTAACAACCTCCAACCATTAGTTTCACTTTAAAACAACGCAGAAGGCGTTGGGTTTGTGGTTGAATCCTGTGGCAGGCTGTCTGTCCTCCTCTATACAGTACAGACAGCCTGCCCTTGAGCAGGGCAACATTACCATTGACTGACAGCTGACAGAATGTCACAACCTCGGTAATATGATTATACACGCACACACACGCACACGCACACGCACACACACACACACACGTTTTGAACCCTTTTGGGAGACAGAGACGTGTGTGTGTGTGTGTGTGTGTGTGTGTGTGCGCGTGTCTGTGTCTGTGCGTGTGTGTACTTGTATTACTATACTTGTGAGGGCCAAATGTCTACACAAGTATAGAATTAGAACATTTTACAAGAGGTATTGTTGTTAACATGGTTATCTGTTGCTTGTGCGTGCGTGCGTGCGTGCGTGCGTGCGTGCGTGCGTGCGTGCGTGCGTGCGTGCGTGCGTGCGTGCGTGCGTGCGTGCGTGCGTGCGTGCGTGCGTGCGTGCGTGCGTGCGTGCGTGCGTGCGTGCGTGCGTGCGTGCGTGCAAGGGAGAGGCAGACAGACAGACAGACAGACAGGGCTCCATAGAGGCAGGTGATGTGACGTGCACACTGATGTACACCTCACACTGTGGGCGAGAGAGAGAGAGAGAGAGAGAGAGAGGGGGGGAGGCCAGGACGAAGGGGAGGGGGTCTGGAGACGGAGACAGGAGAGAGAACAAGGAGAGACAATAAGCAAGAGAGGGAGTGTATGACCAGCATGCTGATCTCCACATCTCATTCTGTGTGTGTGTGTGTGTGTGTGTGTGTGTGTGTGTGTGTGTGCGCGTGCGTGCGCGTGCGTGCGTGTGTGCGCGCGTGCTTGTGTGCGTGCGAGCGAGAGAGAAGACACAATAAGGTGTCCATGCATGCATGCATTATGCCCTGTCACGTGTGTGTGTGTGTGTGTGTGTGCCTGCTGTGAATGACAATGTAGTATGAATGAAGCTTTCTCGGCAGAGTGGTGACAGAAGGTAATACATCCACCTCAAAAGAGTATCTTTAAACGGTCCAGCCTGGATGCAATATTACAAGCTCACAATGCATCGCAGCTTGTGGATCGGCTAGTTTTCGATCCACAATTGATTTGGTGTAGAGGGAAAAAGGAGCAGACCGAGTATAGAGCCCTGGTGGAGCCCGGTCAAACTAACATAATATGTCCAAAACTGTTACTTTTCAGGATTCAAAATCTAAAATATCTGCTATTTGATACTTTGTGTGACGTTCATCAAGTAAGTAGGGCATTCATTTACTAAAAAAAACAAGACGCCTTCTGAATCCATCATAGTCACAGAAAATGGAGCGAGTCAATACCAGATACAAGGTTGATGTCCATCAATGCTCAACTTCTCAGGACCACACAGGATTACTGTGTAATCTACAAACATGTATGCACCACACTGCCAGAAGGATTTTTCCCCCTTCTGCCCTCTCTTATCTCCAGAGATAAAATGAATTCAGCCAGGCTTTCTCTGCTGCTCTGGTATATCGTGGTAAACTGAAGTGTGGAAAGGATTCTGGCTACGCAAGACCAAGTGCATGTGATCGCAACACATGTTCATGTTTTATGCATGAGTAACGACTTGAAGCCAAAACATGACAGAGAGAAAACAGCGGAATGATGCATCGTGCATGACAAGTCAGTTATTATTGTCCCTGAAGCCAACATGAGAAATATGGTCGTTTTGATTTCCCCCTCATACTCCATTTATTTTCATCGCGCTCGTATAACAGACGCGGTCACCTAACGTTTGACAGCAGTGAATTCGATTAACCCATTAAGACCCGAGGCAGATTCTAAAAAAATGTCTTCTAAATCCTAACAGTTTTCTGAAAAAATACGTATGTTGCTATATCAGTGGTGTCCAAAACATTTTCATGTCAAGGACCCCCAAAATTATATGATTATATAAGGACCCCCATCTCAAAACATTTCGTTCCAGGGACCCCCAAAAGCAAAGATTTGAGTAAAAAAATAGCTTTAAAATGTCAAAGATTTGCACAAATTCTCAAGATCTAAAAAAAATATAGCAAAAAAGAATAACAAGCTGAGCTTGTATGAGCTTGTATATCTGTATATTTGAATAGCCAAAGTATAAATAATGGCTAAAGTGGTTAAAATGATGCTATATAATATCTAAAATGACACAGATGCTTTCCCGGTGTTAATGGCTTAAATCTGCTGGCCATGTCAAAAAAGCTCCAAGGCAAAAGATCTTTGATTCAATATTTAACTTTTGGATACAATATTTGACTGCGGTCAATTTACTTATAGCTAAACTATAGTTTCGATTAACTTCTTGGTTGAGAAAATAGGTTTATGAAGTGAAACGTAGCCTACGTTCTAATTGCGTTTTAAATTAAGCAAACTTATAATGAATTGACCCCTGCGTCCCCGCGGAGCAATTACTGCCCAGTTTAAATGTTTAGAGTTTGCAATTATTACTTGGGTTTAAGACCACGGCTGGGAGGTTACTACTAAAATGTCAACTAGATTAGGATGCTATCTCCTTAAAACCGTGGGCGTATTGCGACGCATTGTGAGCTTGTAGATCGGCTATTTTGAAAGGATTTTGGTATACATTTGAAAACTTGTGAAATGGGACATTCTGCGTGACGAGTGCTTTTACTTTTGGTAATTCAAGTATATTTTGATGCCAATACTTTTGTACTTTTACTCAAGTACATTGTATTTAAATTCCGGATTTTTACTTGTAACAGAGTATTTCTACATTGCAGTATTGATACTTTTACTTAAGTGAAAAATTTGAGTACTTTTTCCACCACTGGTGTCCTGTGTCTAAAACAGTAGACTTACAAGCTCACAACGTGTCGCATCCGGCATGCGTTGTGAGCTTGCAGGTCTGCTATTTTCGGTGTGCGACACCGTCGTACGACAATGCATAATAGTGCCTTTCTTATGTTGTGCTATATGTATCGCTTCAATAAGTGTTTTAGATGTGACCTCGCAGCTAGTTTATTTAACTCATTAAAGGAGTAGTTCACCCAAAAAAGTACTTATTTTCTATCAATTAGACACCCCATGAAGCATTTAATTCTTTGAATTCATGAAACTTTGAGTCTCCTGCCAGAGACGGTCATCAAACGGCTTAGGAATGCCACATAAACAAAAAAATCTCCATGAATCCAAGGCTTCATGGGGTGTGTAATTGATAGAAAAATAAGTAATTTTTTGGGTTAACTACTCCTTTAAGACCGGAGGACGATTCTACAAATGTCTTCTAATCCCCAGTCTCACTTTCAAGATTTTTCAAAAATGTAAAAAAAATAAATGCAGATCTACAAGCTCACAGCGCTGCACGAAGTGAGCTGGTATATCTGCAATTTATTTTATAGCCAACACAAAATAATCTAAAATGACTCGGATGCTTTCCCGATAAAAACCTCAGACAGTTGGTCAGTCTGTCCAAAAAACATTTCAAGCTCAGACCAGATTCTGGTCATAGTTTATAATGGATTATTATGTGTTTGTTTGCATTCAGGGAGCTTGAATGGATTCACACAAAGCCCTAGACTATTACAGACCATGAACAATGACAACACAACACAACACAACACAAAAACAGCCTTTAATCTATAAACACCCCATTTTGCTCACAACAGAGCGTACAATGTGTTGTATTCTGCATGTCCCAGTTGTGAAATTGTTCTCCTTTCATTATATACTTTGTTGCTGTTATAATTTTTTTGCCTTAACTTGTATTTTCTTAACCTGTATTACATGTTATATCCAGCCAGTATTAGCATATTCTGCAGAGCATGTCACACCAATATTTTGCTGCTTGTACTTGTATGAGTGAGTGACAGATATACCCATTAGAATCTCTTGAATCTAAGTGGTCCCATACAGAAGTCTGCGGGACTGGGGTTACAGTAAATGAACTTACACTTGAGAAAATGTTCAATTAAAATCTTGTTGAATAATAATTATTAATTATTTTTAGGCCGATGTCAAGGATTATATGTATTTGGCCGTGGACCCCCATCTCAAAATATGTTGTTCCAGGGACCCCCAGAAGCAAAGATTTGAGTAAAAAATGTGCCCTTTAACACATTGGGTGCCAGAGGTTTATTAAAATAGTATACGTTGAGTGCCAGCATTTCTTCCATCCACTTGCGTTATACGATTCGTGCTGTGAGAAGTCCCGACGCGGAAATGCATGTAAACAAAGCGTGCGTGCGAGACGGCGGAGGGTCCCGACTAACGCCTGGAACAATAATATTTCCAACGCGACCCTCCATTGCAGCGTGATCGCCGATCGAAAACGGCTCGTTTCCACCACATTAAAAAGAAATGGAGATATTAAGCTTTTAATCAAGGAGATAACATTGAAAACGCCGACCGGAAGGATTTTTGACATGGAGCCAGATCCAGCCTCTTCTTCTCAGAAAATGCTTGGGTGATGTCAAAGTTTCGTTTTAGCGCCCCACGTGGCCCACATGTATAAAAATAGAATTGGGTCAAAAACGGTCCGGACCGTTTTCGGCACTTCTCGTTTGGACCCTCAAAAACGGTCCGGACCGTTTTTGGCATTCAATGTGTTAAAATACATATATATTCAAAGACTTGCAAAAAAATTCAAGATATTTCAAAAATAGCAGATCTACAAGCTCATAGCGCGGCACTTGGTGCCACGCTATGAGGTTGTATATCTGCTATTTTTGAATAGCCAAAGTATAAAATATGGTCAAAGTGATTAAAATCTAAAATGACATTTAGATACATATTCAATTTTAAAAGACAGATTCAGTGGCGGTTTTGTCTTATCCATTTGAATTAATGTTGGATGATTTCGATAGCAATTCCCAGAGAGTGTCACATTTGACAGGGGTCACTGATTTGTATCACACACCATATTGGGAGATGTGTGAGTGCAGAATGTGAGTGATGAACGCACTCCTCTGACTCAGTATGGCGGCCGTGCCCCTGAGCAATGGGGTACTTAACCCCCAATCACTCCAATGGAACCGCTCAGTGTACATATACGGCTCCCAGGTGTGCGTGGGTATGTGCGCGTGTGTGCGTGCATGTGTGAAGGTGTAGAACTGCATGGTTGTAGTTGTAACAGGGCATTGTGAAATAAATGCATGAAATAAATGGAGGATAGATGGTTAGTGACACACATGGGGGGAGGTCGGTGCCCTTGCTCGTGGGCACACCGGGAACCATTGTATTTGACATGTCCTGTATACCAGTGGTGGAAAAGTAAAAAATGTTTTACTTAAGAAAAAGTATCAATACTGCAATGTAGAAATACTCTGTTACAAGTAACACTCAGCAATTGAATTACTTGAGTAAAAGTACAAAAGTATTGGTATCAAAATGTACTACCAAAGTAGAAAGTACTCATTATGTAGAAGGTCCCATTTCACAAGTTTTAAAATGTATAAAACTAGAGGTCCGGGCGCCCGTAACATTACTTGAGTAAATGTACTTACTTACTTACTTTACACGACTGAGAACTGCATGGTTGTAGCAGGGCATTGCAAAATACATACATGAAATAAATGGAGGTCAGTCAACCTTCCTCAGGATAAGTAAAGGGACACACATGGGAGGGGGGGGGGGGGTCTTAGCCCTTGCTTGTGGGCACACCGGGAACCATTGTATTTGACATGTCCTGTATACAGTACTTCCAGCTGATGTGCAGTGGAGCCTGACAGATGGACAAAAAACAAAACAACGCTAAGTTCATTCAACTGAGCACATTCGCAGTGGTGGAAAGTAAACTTAGTACATTTACTCAAGTACTGCACTTAAGTACAACTTTGAGGTACTTTTACTTTACTGAGGTATTTCCAATTTTCAATACTTTTACTTCTACTCCACTACATCTCAGCGGCAAATATTACTCCACTTCAATTATTTGACAACTTTAATTACTTTAGTTATTATTACAAAACATGCATTAACCACTTCAGCCCTATGAATACTTGGGCTATTTGAAAATAGGCGATCTACAAGCTCACAACGGGTTGCTTAGCGACGTGTTGTGAGCTTGTAGATCTGCTATTTTCAAAGCATTTTTATACATTTGGAAACTTGTGAAATGAAACATTCTGCAAAATAAGTACTTTCACTTTCAGTACTTAAGTATATTTTAATGGGAATATTTTTGTACTTTTACTCAAGTCAATTCTGAAATACCAGACTTTTATTTGTAACAAGAGTATTTCTACATTGTGGTATTGGAACTTTTACTTCAGTACAAAATGTGAGTACTTGTTCTACCACTGCACAGCGGGAATCATTGTATTTGTCCTGTGTATACTGTACTTCCAGCTGATGTGTAGCGGAGCCTGACAGACGGACACAAATGTCAACACCAACGCCATAAGATTCAGCTGAGAATCCTAAAGCTAAACCAAGAGTCATGAAAGTCTCGTTACAAAGGCATAGTGGAACTCTCCTGGGTACACCATATGAGAGAGAGAGAGAGAGAGAGAGAGAGAGAGAGAGAGAGAGAGAGAGAGAGAGAGAGAGAGAGAGAGAGAGAGAGGAGGATCAGTGATCAAAGTAGACAAAGAAAAGAATATCACACAAAAGGAAAAATAAATAGAAACAGACAGAGGGGGACACGGAGAGAGAGAGATGGAGATCAAGAGAGGAAGAGAGAGAGAGAGCATGTTTTGTCTCTCATCCAGAGAGTACAGAGTACAAGAGGGGGAGTTGGCCTTTATAACTCCATGCTCACTCTCACACTTAAGACTTTAAAAATAAAAAAAAGAAATCACTTCCTTTCACACAGATCTCTTTTATGTCCTGGAGTGTGCTTCCCTGAACACCTCCTCGGGGGAACAAGTCTTAAGTAATTAAAAAAGAAAAGTTGGCCGGGGATAATTTGAGTCACAGTCCCCGTGTTAACAGACTGGAGGCAGTGGCATGGTAGACCTCTCTCTCTCTCTCTCTCTTGTCCTCTCTCCTGGAAAGACAATTATAGTAGATAAAAGGATGGATGGATATACTGTGTGTGTGTGTGTGTGTGTGTGTGTGTGTGTGTGTGTGTGTGTGTGTGTGTGTGTGTGTGTGTGTGTGTGTGTGTGTGTGTGTGTGTGTGTGTGTGTGTGTGTGCCTGTGCCTGTGCCTGTGCGCATGTATTTGTTTACATAATGTGCTTATACATGTGATTACCAATTGATGTTGTTAATGGGAGGATAGCTATAATCAAGTACATGTGTGTTTGTGTACGGTAACCAAAGGAACCAAAGGAACTCGACAAGTCGAAACACATGGACGAAGCTCGGTCTTAATAATAATAATAACGGCTGCTGGTAAATGGTTTAATCCCAGAGACTGCAAATGCTTCCCTAACTAGTGTATTTTGACAATTTATTGTATGTTTGGTGGTTTTAATGTTTTGTTATTTGCTACACTGTCATTTGTTGCTTTTATTGTCTTGTTTTGCTGTGTTGTAAAAAAAAACATTACATGTTGTTGAAACCTTTTTGTAGTGCTGCTATCTTGGACGGGGCTCCCTTGAAAAAGAGATGTTGTACAGTATCTCAAAGGGATTTACCTGTATAAATAAAGGTCTAAAAGAATTCACAGCTGAGCCTTTATCTGTGCGCAACGGACCCAAAGCACAGGGCGGAAAACAGCTACCTTTGACGGTTCCCAGAATGGCTGGGTGCCAACCAGGGCGAGCCGTTAATAAACTTCCCGTTTCTTTTCCTTGTCCACTTTGTACACTCTACCACAGTGGTTTCATCTTCTCACGCCCACTTTGTACACTCTACTATAGTGGTTTTAAACGGTATGCCGTGGTACCATCTTCTCATGCCCACTTTGTACACTTAACCACAGTGGTTTCAAACAGTTTGTCATGGTACAAGTCAAGCGTGGAAACCAGACAAATTTGCCCTCGGCAGGTTTGGTCTGGCCCCGCTCGGTTGTGATTGGATTTAGCTGCCCCCTAAGTTGTGGGGCACCAATCAGGGCCCAGTATGCAAATGTAGGGCGGGTTCATCACCAGAGGCATTTTTTTTAAAACCAACCCCTTGGAAATGCAGGTTCCAAACAGAGATTCCAGACTAATATCTACACAGTGATATTAGTCTGACCATGCCAGGCTGGTACAAGTCCAGGTGTGATACAATTAAGTAATTAGGGTTTAATTGGTTAAGTTAGAGTCCTGTTCCATTCCTGTGACTTATTGGAATCATTAATTTAGCTGTATCAAATAAATAAATAACAGCTGTGTCTCAAATAATTTCCACCTTACGGAGAAGTAGATGACAATACCTTGTACATATTACTACCGGGCCCCATGGGGAATTATGTCTGATGCCCCCACTTCTGTTCCCTCTCTATATATCTTCATCATAAAAACTGAATGAATGAACGGCTTTGCCCAGTTTTGCAGAGATATATAATAGCACACATTTCAGTATATCTCTTCCAATTTAACCCATTGAGACCGGGAACGCATCTGTGTGTCATTTTTAGATGTCTTTGGCTATTCAAAAATAGCAGATATACAAGCTCATAGTGCACTCGGTGCCGCGCTATGAGCTTGTACTTGTAATTCGTGGCTAAATCTTGGATTACATATATTTTTCAAAGCGAACATTTGTAAAATATTTAGTTCTAGGGACCCCCAGAAGCAAAGATTGTAATTACAAATGTCCGCCAAAAAAAATAGAAAAGAAAATCTAATATTTGCACAACTTTTCATGATTTTTCAAAAATAGCATAGCAGATCTACATTGCCGCACTATGAGCTTGTATATTTGCTATTTTTGAACATCCAAATAAATCTAAAAATGACACACAGATGCGTTCCCGGACTTAAAGGGTTAATCAAGTGTGACACTTTCATTCTATTGTGTAAGATCGTGACCGGTGACATTCATCATATTGGGGGGACAGGCTAGGGGGGGGGGGCAGGCTGTACCTCCTGATAAACTGTGTTGTAAAGCATTACCGTTAGCATTACCGTCAGTCATCAATTGACTTTTGAAATAAACATGTTGACATTGTTAAAATAAAAGTGAGTGCTGTGGCTTTTGGATGCTATGTCTCCAGAGAGAATGGAGTTTATAGTTTCTCTATAACAACTAAAGAGATTTACATTCATGTCACTTATTGTCTCAACAATACAACTTTGGAACTCTTCATGGAGTTTCCCAGCAGAGTTTGATATCCAATGCGCTGCCGGGAAGAACACACTCATTTTGGCTTCCCTTTGCGACATGATATCATATTTTTTGACAATAAATTGACTGTTCTGGCCCTGCTTATGTAATGCATGCACAAGGCGGGATTGTTCAAGCCTGGTTTGACTTATTGTTGACAAAGACATGAAGCAGCTTGAGCTTTCAGAGGGAGTCCTCTAACCAAGCTTTCTCAGGTCACAACCAGCTGAACTTGAGCGCCACGAGGCACGCCCGAGCCTGGCACAAGAGGACAGTGTACCCGTTGCAGTGTAACTGCCTTTGTTCAGTGTTTTTACCAACCATTTTACGAGTTGGGACTGGGAGCACGTAAAAATAGACGGTAAAACAATATGGACGAAGAGAACCGTCATGTGCAGTGGTGGAATAAGTACTCACATATTTTACTTAAGTAAAAGTAGCAAAACCACAATGTGAAAATACTCTGTTACAAGTAAAAGGCCTAGCTGTGTTCAAAATATTACTTGTAAAAGTACAAAAGTGTTGGCATCAAAATATACTTAAAGTTCCAAAGTAAAAGTACTAATGTTTGAAAACAGCAGATCTACAAGCTCACAACGCGTCGCGATGCGACGCGTTGTGAGCTTGTAGATCGGCTATTTTCAAATAGCCTACTGTATGTATACAATAGGGCTAAAGTGGTTAATGGATGTTTTATAATATAGTAATTTATATCTGCAAAGTAACTAGTAACTGAAGTTTTCAAATAATTGAAGTGGAGAAAAAGTACAATATTTGCCTTTGAGATGTAGTGGGGTAGAAGTAAAAGTATTGCAAATTGGAAATACTCCAGTAAGGTAAAAATACCTCAACATTTTACTCAACACATTGAGTGCCAGGTACTATGCATCCAAATCGTCCTCAGAGTGCCAGCCTTTTTTACCGTGTTTTGACGATCTTTGGACAGGCGCAGAAGCCACAACGTGCACCAGGATGTAAACAAAAAGTGTCCGGGGGATGGGGGAGGTTCCCCAAAAATAGCAAGCTTGTAGATCTGCTATTTTTGAAAAATCGTGAAATGTGTGCTAATCTTTGAATATATATATATTTTTTAAGCGAACATTTGTTACTCAAATCTTTACTTCTGGGACCCCCTGGAAATAAATATTTTGAGATGGGGGTCTGCGGTCAAATATATCATTTTGGGGTCCTTGACATGAAAAAGTTTGAAAACCACTGATATTATAGCAAAACATACGTTTTTTTTTTGTTAGAATTTAGAAGACATTTGTAGAAGCAAAGATTTGAGTAAAACATTTTTGCTTTAAAAATTGCTTTTAAAAATGATTTCCCGTCTATCCACTGGAACAAGATTTTTTTTTACCGCGATCGGCCATTTTAGAGCGATCACCCGTTGAAAATGGCTGGTTTTCACCCCAAAAAAAAGGATCAGAGCTAGAAGTGTTTTTCTCCAAATCCTATCATTGTGGCGGACGGACGTGACGTTTTTTTGGGATGACGTCACAGCCGTCGATTCCTTCTAGCACAGACGAGGGATCATTCCTAAGTTGCGTTAGAGCGCCCTAAAAAAATAGTTTTTTGAAAAGACGTAGATCTACTTTTTCGGCGATTCAAATCCACCGTATTGGAACTTCCGGTTCCCGAAAAGCAACCGGAAATGACTGCTATTGGCTGCAACCGCAGCGAGGGCGGGTCTTCACTCGGTAGAACCAATAGAAGCCCTAATAATTCCACCTCTTAATTTTAAAATGAATGGGACCACAGTTTACTAAAAGCATATCATGATAATTGAAAAAAGACTAAGCAAAAAAACCTAGGGAATCATTTTGTTTAACGGGAGTTCCAAGGCAAAAATGTTCCCATTGCCCCACAATGAGACAATGGTGGGAAAAGGAAATACGACAGAAACAAAGGTAAAAGGTTACGGTCTGTTGGATTATAACCGTAATGGTCTAGACTCATTTAAATGCCAGATCATACTTCTAATTAACCTGTGTATTAACTGGAAACTGTGAATTAGATGAGAGCTTAACTCTAACCAAAACACATAATCATGTCTGTAATTACTGCTTCTCATACTGACACCAATAAATGTGTCCAATAAATAATAGACTATGAACACAAGTGTCGGTGCAAGAGAATGCACTATACTGCTGTTTTAAGTTCACAGAGCTGTGTACCTTGCCATATAGTGCAGTGGTGAGTCTCCTATTGACCGATGACCCGGTCATCAAATGATTGGCTCATGGATTGTGACAAAAACTAAAAGATATCCATGAATTCAAGGCTTTATGGGGTGTGTAATTGATAGAAAATAAGTCATTTTTTGGGGTAAAGGCAAGTACTCCAGTACTTTTCAATACAAGTTAAAACTATAACAGCAAAGCAACTTTTCCCTTGTCGTTGAGTAATATTTGACCAGGAGTATCTATACTTTGACTCAAGTGCCAGAGTTGAGTACTTTGTACTCCCTGGATGCTGTACTTAGCAGTGTTTTACATCACATCCATAAGTCAAACAACTTGTACAGCCACATATTTCAACACTATGGTAGCGTAGCGCAGAAATAAATGCTGTTCCAAGTGTCCTTGCCAACCCAGCAGCAGATAACAGTTCTGGTTTATTCTTATCAGCCAATATTGCAAAATGGCTAAACTTCAGCGATATTGAATGGGCTGTCAAGGCCACAAGAGTAACACCTGTGAATTGTTGCCCCGTGCAATTAGAATAGTGCAAGTCTGCGAGGCAGCCATCTTGTATCTCCATATTTCATCTTTTTATGTTTTCACAAATTAACGTCGTATTTTATACTGTGTATACAGCGTTGGTTCTCAAAGTGGGGTCCGGGGACCCCCAGGGGTCCTTGGGGGGGTTCCAGGGGGTCCCCAGCCAAATGTGTTAATATAGCGTCACAATAATTGTAACCACTTTAACCTTTTATATTTGAGTGAATATTTGAGCAAATCTTTGAATATAATATTTTTTTAAGCGAACATTTGTAACTCAAATCTTTGCTTCTGGGGGTCCCTGGAACAAAATATTTTGACATGGGGGTCCGCGACCAATTACATATCATTTTGGGGGTCCTTGACATGAAAAAGTTTGAGAACCACTGGTATACAGTGTCAGGCAAAATTAGCAAAAAATAACTGGTCTACAGGCTCACACCACGTCACAATGAGGTTGCGGATCAGCCATTTTTGCATTTATGTACTGCCTGTCTTTCTAATGGTATTAGCTGTCTGTCTTTCTAATTGTATTCATGTATTAGCTGTCTGTCTTTCTAATTGTACTCATGCAGTGCCTGTCTGTCTTTATAATGAATTCATGCAGTGCCTGCGTCTGTCTTTCTAATTGTACTCCTGCTGTGCCTGTCTGTGTGTCTGTATATTGGTATAGTGGTTTGTCATCTGTTGTCTCCGTCTGTCTAATATGCTTTAGATTATTTCCCCATATGTGTGTCTGTCTTTCTGTCTTACAGTCAGTCAGTCAGTCTTACAGTCAGTCAGTCAGTCAGTCAGTCAGTCAGTCTCTCTCTCTCTCCCTCTCTCTCATCAAAGCGAGCAAGACAAACACAATGTTCATAATCAATCCCTCTCCTTCCAAATGATATCTATCCCAGTGTTTACACTTGAGATCCTATTAGCTCTGTTGTCAGGGGCGACCAATCAGGTGTGACCGCATCGGCGGGAACCAATGGGCTGTGACGGTATCATTAGCTTTAGAGGCGAGGGAACGGCACGACAAACAAAGCAGCACGGCTCACCGGTGGAGAGCCATGTGTTAGATTTTCTATTAAGACGCTGAAAAACAAGCTGGGAGGGAGAGAGAGAGAGAGAGAGAGAGAGAGAGAGAGAGAGAGAGAGAGAGAGAGAGAGAGAGAGGACATGACATGACATGACATGACATGACATGACATGACATGACATGACATGACATGACAAAACTTGAGATGTTTTTTCGTTCTGAATTCCCCCAAAAATTACCCACTTTTCTCCCCAATTTAGTCATTATGGCAATTGATTCCTCCCCACACACACTTGTGTGTTGTCACTGCTGTTGTATCCCACTGATTCACCTGCCAGTGAGGAGCCAGGAGGATGTAGAGTCTTCTACATGTGGGACAATCAATTTGACTTCTCATTAACTAATTATTTAATCGTTCCTACTCTGTTCTTCTTGGAAGCATTGTCCTGAACAGAAACATAGTTCTGTGCATGGTACATTAGCCGCAAAACATTTGCAATTTCCAGCACATGCATTTGATCAGCTCTCGACACCCTTTTGACGCCTCTGGCATCACTGTTCAAAATGGACACCAGCCATCGTCCTCACTTTTCACCCATCCCCAATCTGCAGGTGAAGGAATCTCTAGGTTTACAATTTGGGACTGTCCCCAGATGAGACCAGCTTGAAAGACTGCTCTCTTCACATGTTGACGAAGTGCCTCTTTTGTCGGTGGAATATTTTCCACTTTGCGATTTCAATGAGCGGAGAGAGGAGAAGTTCTTCTGAGGACAACAATGAACCTCTCTACTTCATCCATATCATCATTTGTTACTTCTGCCAGTGCATGCGAGAGATGATAGAAGACTTTCCCCAAGTTTGGCATTAAATTACATCATAATGTCCCACACAGTCTTTTTGCCGATCCCAGATATGGCAGAAACATTATCGCATTCCGAAACAGCGTGCATGAAACAGCGTGCATGAACCCCCAGGAGAGTTCAGGGCCAATGTGAGTGGCAATGGTGTGTGCAGCAATGTGCCAAAACTTTTTCCCATGTCCAAATGCCAACCACAGTTCTTGTGCCTAAACTTTGTCCTCATGTCCAACTGCCAACCACAGTTCACAACCATTCATAACACTTGCCATTGTGATAGCCAACACAACCACATCTGTGTCCGTTGCATGAATGACGACACTTCTGTACCCCCGCTGGTAGGAGTGCCAGGCATGTAGCAACATTCGTGAATCAGCCTCCTCATGTGTACATGGTTGAAGTTGAGAAACATCAGAAGGGGGGTTTGATCTAACCTCTTCTTCATGGGTTGTGAGAAGTGTTTTCCCATCTGGAACAACCATTGTTTCCAGAGAAGTTGCGAGGAAGCCGAATAATGTATTTTAGTTGGAATCTACACGAAGGAAGCTGCTCCAGTGTCGTGGCACGGATGTCTGTTCAGTCACATGGAGTGGTATGCCGGTGCCACGACCAGGCCTGGTTCCTTGAGACTGTCTGTTCTGCACGTGTCCCACACCACATCAACACGCATCACAGTTTCCTCGTCCAACTTTCGTGCAATGTACGGAAGGAACATAGTCCTACATAGTACATAGTCACCGAATGTACTGACCACACTGTTATTATGTTACTGCTCTAACTGATGGACTATGGCAGCATCATCAAAAATACAAACTACTCCTTTGGGGGTATCACCAGGACGTGGTGCTAAAGTTTCCAAACAGGGCAAGAGATCAGCTTTACAGATTGGTGGGCGCATTGTATTGATACCTTCAGCCAATGCCGTTGGCCACGCCGGGCACTCGGGTTCAAAGAATGTGTCAAGATCACAATCTCTAGCTTGGCAAGCAATGTAGGCTACATTCGTGAAACTGCACGTCACTTTTCACACTTGTTATCTTCACCTGCGACTTTGAAGATGTTTTCCTAAGCTTTGATTTGATCAGAGGTAGATTGTTCTTTGCAATGTTATCATAGACATGATACTGTAGAAGGATTCTTGAGTCGCTTCTCCACAAATCCATTGAATTGCGTTCTGCCAATGTCCTCCACAGATCGCACACAGGTCGCTACCACTTCATCAGGCACAATGACTTTGGTGTCAAGCACATACAAGTCGTTACGGTCTTCTGAGAATGGATTCCCAAGCTTTTCGTACTTATTCCTATAACGGAATTCCTATAAGGAGTTATTGAGATCTGATGCAAAGTCTTTCTGGATACAAGGTAATTGCTCGTGGTGGCGGACATCAGTTTTCCTCCGTCTCTGAAACTGGTCCTCAAACTCACTTTCAAAGATGGTTGATTCTACATTAGCATTAACATCAGCAAATAAAAAATGCACACAATACAACGTGTAGAAAAACTTTCAAAACGATTTAACTCCAGCATGAGATGAGCACGACTGTGTCCGCGAGTTAGTTTCACAGGACTTTGTGTGGGGGCTCACTGCCTCTCAATGCAAATGGATACTAAACCTAAACGACGTGTGAAAACAAGAATGCTGCAAACCGCTCATATAAAGCCTTCCGTGTGAAAAGCTTTACTGTTTACGTTGGTTTCTTGTGTAGGATTAAAAATAGCAGCGCCAATACGCTACCGACGATAGTTTATTGAATGATCAGTGGTCAGCAAAGCTTAGCATGTATCGTCAAGTCAGACGAATGTAAACCTTTTACTCTCGGGCAATGGGCTTCAAAATAAGAGTACTGTTGGCAAATTATAGACTTAAAAACAAAAATAAGAGCGCTTTTAAGTATTGGAAAGTATGTGTTTGACTTATGGTCGGTGGAATTTAAAATAAGAGCACAGTTGACCTGTAATATGCCGTTTTTGAAGAATGAGTTTTCACTGTTGCTATTATTTAAAATATTAAATAAGTGTGAACCCATAGTAATATGATCTCTTGTGAAAGAATACCCCTAAAAATATAACATGAGGCTCAGATGAAGCAGTTACTTTGGAGTAACACTGGTTTCAATCAAATTTACCATAAAAACAGACTGTAATTTGCAAAATGAATCTACAGAAACTTCAAAAAGTTATGAGGTGTCAAAGATTGGAATACAAAACCTAATTGAAATGGCTAAGATTGGCTTCCAAAGGTTTGCAGGAGTGCTCCGTTTTGAACAAAATGCCTCAAATCACGAACACAGCTTGAAATGTCTGTGAAATTGTGCACTCATGGTGGCGCTATAACAGACCGATTCGTGTTTTTACCTATAACTGCACCGATCTGTGTAAAACTTTGTAGCAACACGTCTTCATCTCCTGTCGCTCTCTCTGATGTATACAACTGAATAAAGCAGAAAGAATACACAGCTACCACACACACACACGCACCCACACACACACACACACACACACACACACACACACACACACACACACACACACACACACACACACACACACACACACACACACACACACACACACACACACACACACACACACACACACACACAAAGGATATCTAGTCGGACACACAAGTGCAGGCACACACAAATACAATTACAATGCATACAAATAGCACCACTCACTGTTATTGCTGGCTCTTACAGTTTGGAAAAACGACAGCTCTTTCAATTCTGTACAAATCACTGCAATCTTCCTGCAATAAACTTGTTTGATCAAAGCCTTTTGTCAACAGCAAGTAGATCAAACTATTTCACATTCATATGCACACACCCGCACTTGCACACACACACACACACACACACACTCAAACTTGTCCTACACAGACACACACTTTGTCTGACAAGCCGGCGAACACAAACACAAACGCACACACAAACGCACGCATGCACGCACGCACGCACGCATTCACAAACACACACACACACGCACAAACACTCTCTTCCCCTCCCCCCCACCCCCTGGGAGACCACACGTAGCGGCTATAGGCCCTCGCAGCATGAATCATTTTATTACCGTGGTAATCAGAGAGCGACACAATGAACCGTAATGGGATTATTTATCAGGACTAAATGAAGGGAATACGTAATGGGATTATATTTGTCTGACAGTCACACAAACCGAGCCCTGTGGTCCTCCTCGTCATCATCATCATGCTATCACACAGATCTGTGTCAGGGCGGCCGGTATTACATAGCATCCTCCATGCACTGCTGTGGGCTGAGCCCCGTATTATACTGTAGCTCCAACCACTGTGGGCTGAACCCGGGACAGAGGCGTGATGCACCATGAGGGAGCGGTAATAATGAGATAAGACAACTCACGACTCTGTGAGGTATAACGTGGTGCCGCTGTGATCACACACACACACCTCCATCATGCACGGTGCAGGAGTGACAGCTGATAGATGCCACCGCAGGGCCAACGCTGTGCGGTATCGCAGAGCCGCAGATATAAACAGCCATTCCTCATTCAGGCGCCGTTCCGCTACACCACCACACGGTGCTCAACATCAGGTCTGCGGGCTTCGAACCTGTCTCTGCCGATTATAATCATGGACAGGAACTAAGGTGACCAGACGTCCCGGTTTGGCCGGGATTTGTCCCTGTTTTTAAACTGGGTGTCCCGAGTCCCGACACATCATTTCTAAAACGTCCTGGTTTTCAACATTCACTACCAAATTGTCCCTTGTTTTGATTGCTAACATAGATGTTTATCATGTTCCGTTCTTTTGAAAGGACTAGGTGTGCTAATGTCACCAGGTGAAAATTTTACTTCAAAGAAATGTCAAAAAAAATTGTCAAAAGTATCAAAAGTAGCAGATCTACAATGTGTTGCGTTGTGATGCTTTGTGAACTTGTAGATTTGCTACTTTTGTGAAACAATAGGTCCCGATTCGGCCTTCAAATCCAGTCCCATATTGCGCTGATCAGAGCAATGGTCATGCACCGCAATTTGAAATGATAGACACTGCATGTGTGCAATTTCGTTTTTTTTTGGTGTGACTATTGTCATGGCAGGCCCCTGAACAGCATTTGTTCCATGTTTGGTGAGGATTGGAGCAATGGTGTGCCTGAGTCCGCCTCAGGCGTGACTGTATGCATGGCGTTCTCGCTTCCTTCGGTCCTTTGTTGCTAAGCAACCCGACGCTCCGGGCTGTGGGCCGGCACTTATCCCAGTGTAAAAAACTCTGGTTCCGTTGCGCGATCGTGGAATATTTTGGACCCATAAGTGAGTCTCTGTCACAGCTCAACAAAGTGGATGCAGTGGAGCTTATACGAATGTATAAAAGACATTTAAAAAAAAAACTGCAATGTCTGAGAGGAGCACAAGACGAAGCAGCCGTACACAGCGCCATCTTGGATGACCAGTGTTTGTGTCAAGTTTGCTGTAGATTGGAGCAACAGTGTGCCTGTGGCCCCTAGGGGGGGCCCTAACATGGACCCTAGGAGCCCCTGATAAGACTATTGTAATGGCAGACCCCTGAACAGTGTTTGTGCCAAGTTTGTTGCGGATTAGTTGCACCTGTGGTGACCCCTAGTGTGGCTATCCTTTTTTTTTTTTTACCCTTTTTTCACCCGGTGCCAATTTGCTAAGTGATCCTGGGCACTATCCTGGGGAGAACATGCAAACTCCACACAGAGTATAGGCCCTTTCGCCAACCCCACCTAGGGTATGGGCGCTGATGACGCGGAGGAGAAGACACGCCCCCAGCACCCACAGCGTCCCCGGCGGGAATCGAACCCAGGACCTTCTAGCTGTGGCTATCCTGATGGCAGATGCCTGACCAGTGTTTGTGCCAAGTTTGATGCGGATCGGAGCAACGGTATATGCCTCGCAAGTCCGCATGTTACTTTTTTGACGCCCACCGTCGGTCGACACTCTAGGCAATTTTATAATTTAGGATGGTTCACCCTGAACAGGAACTATCCGTTTTTAAAAAGCAGGCATTATACTTTGCAGGAGAAGAATGAATGATTGTGCAAAGCCTTTGGGGACAGTGGACCTGCCCTACCGCTCTGTACTCTCTCTTCTATTCTCAGTCTGCATTATAAGTTTGCCCTTCCACATAATGAGTAACAGCAGCCTTTGCGTAGCCCTTCTCCCTCTGCCTCTACTTCTTCTTAATCTGCATATTGATTCAATTTGATCTAATACCGTAATAAGTGAACTGAATTAAGGGATCACAGCTTACAGCTTCCACCTGGACTCGCGTATTTCAAAGATAATAGGATTGGATAATTGTACGCTGTCCGGCGGAAACCTTGTATCGCCAATTTTATTATTTTATTCTCCGGAAATGTATGTCCTACTTCATCATATAAGAGTGTCGTACTCTCGCGGTGCGACGCGTTGTGAGCTTGTAGATCAACTCTTTCACTGCCGGAATTTAAATAAATAAATGAATCAGCCTTTGCCAGCGATTTTTCGATTTTCTTACCTTTTAAAGTAGTCACAGAATATTTATCTCCAGTATGATCAATCTGATGGTTGCTAATCACGGGGGGTTTCACTGTGCTGCAAGCATGTCTCGTCAAAAATACATAGTAAAACACAGGAGGCGAGATACAGACGATTTCCCAAATACGTTAACCAGGAAGTGAATGGAGCAGTAAATCACGTGATCTCCTGGTTCTGTGTGCATCTGGGGATGAAATGGTCAATCAAGTGTTAGTGAAGAGTGCCATCTAGTGGAAACACCAACAACAAAAAAAGTCGTCAAAATCGTCCGTGGCAGTGAATGAGTTAATAATAATACAAAAGGAACAATTTTGGACATACAAGGGTTCCACCCGACAGCATTGTAAAGCAGCACCTGTAGTGCTTTGAATGGGAATGCAGAGTGGATCCAGACACATTTAATGCAGCCAGCCGCCGGGGACATTGTGTCAGAGGAAGTGACACCCTAACGGTACCACTTCCCTCTTTATTTGCGATCTAATCTCCATGCTCCGTTGGCAGGAGAGGCGGGCGAAAAAAGTTGAGTCATTCTTTAAAAAATGAATCAAACATTTTTGTCGCGACGTGAATGTGTTTATCCTGCCAACTGTGAACGACGAAAATATTTTTTTCTGCGTGACTTAACTTTTCCTGTCGCTGTGTATACGGTAAATACCCTGCTGGGACACAGCCAGCTGTTTTATGTTCGAGAGAGAGAGAGACGCGATCTAGTTCGATAATGCAGCAGATCTATGAGGGCAACAGTGCAGATGAAGCCAGATAAATATTTTTACTGACACCAAACAGCTGGATGCATTCCACCGTCCTGCTTCTTTTTCCCCCTTTTTTATGTGTCTATAATAAATGCTATTGAATATATGTTCTTACCATACCATAATGAAGGAATACTCTGTTACAAGTAAACGTAGAAAAGTATTGGCATCAAAATATACTTAAAGTACCAACAGCATAAGTACTCATTATACAGAATGTCACATTTCACAGCTTTACAAATTGTATACAAATATTTTGAAAGCCGATCTACAAGCTCACAATGCGAAGCGTTGTGGCAATTAAGTATATATAGGTTTGACAGTACAATACAATATTTGCCTCTGAGATGTAGTGAGTAGAAGTAAAAGTATTGAAAATTGGAAATACTCCAGTAAAGTAAACAAAAAAAAACCCTCAAAATTGTACTTTATAAGTACAGTACATGTAGTTACTTTCCACCACTGATTGGATTTAAAAATAAATCATGTCAATATGTGGAAGCAAGAATGACACAGGGAATAAGCAGAGGAATAAGCAGAAGAATAAGAAGCTGTAATCCCATCCAGTTCAACAGACAGAGCAGCTCTGCTATTGTCACTGTTCACTGAGGAGATTGAATGGGAGGTCTGAAAATCAATAGAAACCATTCAGGTCCATTTTAGACGCTCACATCAATCACAGAGGTACAAGAGCCACTATGCCACACCGAGTCTGGACCACAACCAAGGGAAGAGTGTGTGTGTGTGTGAGAGAGAGAGAGAGAGAGAGAGAGAGAGAGAGAGAGAGAGAGAGAGAGAGAGAGAGAATCAGCAGCTATTCTTAGGCTGAAGGGGGAAAAAATACACTGAAGCTGAATCCAATAGTTTGAGAGAATGTTGAAGTCGAACCGCCGTTGTTGTGAAGCAGTCTGTGTGTTTTTTCATTCTCTTTCAATGCTTTGGTTAACGCCATCGATCGCCCGCTCACTCCGTAATCATTACGGTTTTCGGCTGCGGTAAAAAAAAAAAAACACATAGCCAGGCAGACAGAGGACAGAGAGAGAGAGAGAGAGAGAGAGAGAGAGAGAGAGAGAGAGAGAGAGAGAGAGAGAAAACAACAGTCAGTTAGTTACTGAGTGAGTGAGTGAGTCAGGGGCGAGCAAGCCAGGCAACGGGTGGGCCTGGGTAGGCCGTGACCCTCCCATAGAAAGCTGGCCCACCCTGTTTTTTTTTACACGCAATTTTGAAATAAATAACTAAATGCATACAATACGATTTCATGATGTCTTTCTTTCTTTCATTAAAACGTTTTTTCTTTTTATCGCGATGTTCTTGCCTAATAATAAATGATCACTTTTTTTCGCTCTGCCACTGGTGCAAAAAGACCCACACAACCCACATACGCTTTAACGCACGAACATCGGGAAAAAAAAAATACAACCACCAACCAAGCATCCGACTCAGTGAAGCGGAAATGTAAATGCTGTCTGCGGTGACTAGTGCACTTAAAAAACGGCGAAGCAAAGCTAAATGAAAAAGGAAAAAAAATGCAATATTGGAGGAAGAAAATACAAATCTCCTCCAGCCTGCAGCCCGAATACCCAATACGCTTGTCACGAGGATTACGATGACCACATTAACAAGCCCAATAATGACTTACTAAGTCAATAATGCCTATACTGCCGTGGACCCGGCGTCAACTTCATAAGATGCGCTAGAAGTTGTAGAGGAGCTGCCCCGCGAATGCAATCAAAACAAGCAAAAAGTTTCCAGTGACAACAGCTGGAAAAAAACAGTCCTTTTCTAATGACTGATTTTGCTGGTTGGAATAGGCTACTGTAGAGATTAGAGCTATGTGTGTTCTGTAAACCATGCAGCTGCTTCCCAGAGATGTTGAACCCATTCAATCCGGGAACTCATCTGTGTCACTTTAGATTTCTTTGGGCTATATTAAAAAATAGCAGATCTACAAGCTCATAGCACGGCACCGAGTGCCGCGATATGAGCTTGTAGATCTGCTATCTTTTGGGGAAAATCGTGAAAATGGGTGCAAATCTTTGAATATATATATATAGAGAGAGAGAGAGAGAGAGAGAGACACACACAGACAGACAGACAGACAGACAGACAGACAGACAGACAGACAACCACCTTAAGGACTAAAAATGATTGTGTGTATCCCTGCACTGTTTACACCAAACGACCTCGGTACATAGAAATACTGTTTATAAACAGAGCAACTGACTTTAATATAATTACATTTGAATAAATCGCTGCTACTTGTCGCAAAGGTTTAACACCAAGTGAATGCAAAACATCAAAATACTGCTGTCAACTTTCAAAAGTTTATACCAAGCTAACCTCTCCTAAGTGGATGTATAACTATTTCTGAGAGAAAATGTACAATTTCTATAGTTTAAGAAAGCTCTGTTTACACTTCTATTTTCAACATTTATTTGTACATACATTGTTTTTGTTTTGAATGTTTTGTTCCACTTTTGCTTTGGCAATGTAAAAAAATATGTTTTCTCATGCCAATAAAGCTCCATTAAATTGAATTGATATGTTCACAGACAAGCCTGCGGTATCAGTGTACGACGCATCAGCAATACCTGCCTGCCTATAGCTCCATACAGCTTACTCAATAGTAAGCGAGTTTTGTGCTTTGGGCCTTATAAGGCTTTGAAATCCCTGTATAACTTCGCTCCTCGCATCCGTGTAGGCCTATCCACTATAAAATCCTCAGTGTCAATTTAACTCTGAGAGTGTGGATTCAAATGAACTATTAAAAGGTCCATTTGGTATGCTCGGGCGACGCAGTGGTGAAGTCCCTGCCCGTGCACCACAGAGGTTGTGAGTTCGAATCCACAGTGGTGCATCCGGCTTTGTCAGGTGTCAAAACTTGAAGGACGAAAAAAGGTCCATTTGGTCCCCTTTGTACAGTACTCTCTTGACATTCAGAATTGTATTGCATACACATCTCACCTCCAGAACTGACGTGCATACATACTACTGTAGAACAAATCAATATGTAATATCTTTTGTTTTTAAGTTAAAGTTTTCTACCCACTATATTTGATTGCAAAGTTGCAATGAAGACAGCTCTGTTTACATATTCCATTATTCTAGTAGAGCTACACTTTAAATGCACATACATTTGTTTTGATTTGACTTCACACTTATTTTGGAAGTGTAACATAACATAATTGCGGAAAAATATCTGTTTCCAAAGCCAATAAAGCCCCTTTGAATCGAACTCTCAAAGTGGGGTCCATCCAGGGACCCTCAGCAGAGTTACTTCACAGCGTTTCAAATGGACCGTTGCAGGTCTGTAACTCTGAGAGTTAAAGACCTGTTACAGACCCATACGGGTCCATTTGGTTCCATTTGTACAATCTCAGAGAATCGCAATTGTGTATACACTGTAAAATCCTCAGTGTCAATTTAACTCGGAGAGTGTGGTGGAACCAAATGAACTTTGTACATGGTTACCTTTGTACAGTACTCTCTTGACATTCAGGATTTTAATGCATACACATCTCACCTTCAGAACTGACATGCATAACACAGCGTAACACTGTGTTCCAAATGGACCGTTGCAGGTCTGTAACTCTGAGATTGTAACACATGGAATGGTTCCATTCGTACAATATCTCAGAGGTATGGGTCCATTTGGTTCGATTTGTACAATCTCAGAGTTATGAGGGTCCTTGAAATAAAATGAAGGAGAAGGTAAATCATCCGCACACTCGTTTAAAGCTCCCAAAACTTATTTTATTAACTCTTTCACTGCCATGGATGATTTTTACGACTTTTTCGTTTTCAGTGGTTTTCCACCAGATGGCGCTGTTCTCTAACACATGAGAGATCACGTGATCAAAAAATCTCCACCACCATTGACTTCCTGCTTAGCGTATTTGGGGAAATTGCTGTATCTCCCTGCATTTTTGACGAGACGAGCTATATTCAACGTCCTGTAACAAGCGACCTGGGGTTGGGATGACTTTTTTCTAGCGGAAGCACAGTGAAACCCTCCGTGTTTAGCAACCATCAGGGGATCGATCATACTGGATATAAATATCCTGTGACTAGTTGAAACGGTAAGGAAAACCAAATATCGCTGGCAGTGGGCGATTAATTTATGTATTTAATCTGGCAGTGAAAGAGTTAATGGTGCAACGTTTCGACTTTATAGGTCTTCATCAGGCAAATACATTTGACCTTCTCCTTGATTCTTGCCTTGATGTCCAGCACCTGGCCTAAATACAGGTACAGTAGAAGATGTGCACACAATCTCCTCTGTGTGAACTGTCCCTTGAAATAAAATAAAATAAAGTAAAAAGTCAGAGAAGCGTGGGTGTGTAGAGCGTGCTAGGCTACTGTAGCTTACTTGTGTGAGTTGTGGTCGTGTTCGACGTGGTTGACCAGCCTCCGGCAGCTGTAGAGAGAGGGCACGTTCCTCCTCACAGACAGCAGACTGTGGCAGAACTTCACTCCCATCTCCTGCAGCTCTCTGGTGCCCGTCTGCAAGCCCTGGAGACACACACACATTCAAAAACGAATTTCTCCCACTGTTTTACACCTGTAAACCTGTGATGTGACAATAAAGATGATTCTTCTGACGCGCGCGTGCACACTCACACACACGCAGTTACACACACTTACACTACACGCACGTGTGATCTTGAACGTACACACACACACACACACACACACACACACACACCGGTTTGCACACACGCACGCATGCAGAGTTTATTGTAATTATTTGTTTCTTGTCAGCAGCGAAAAGTACAGGGGTCCATCTGCAACTCCCTGACACGCACGCACACAGCTATATCGAAATCAGTCAGCATAAGCACATCATGATTTATGGGTGCCACAGGGAAAGGTTCTCCTTTCGGCTAACGGCAAAGTGCTGCCAACACAGTTTTGCATTCCACGTATAATATTGACAGAGGTCACATCCCACATCAACTGTCATAAACTCTGTATAAACTGTTACTTAACAAGTCAGCGGGTCAAAGTCTGGAGGCAAAAAAATAACCAGATTATCCGTGAGTGCTGTTGACAAGTTTGCTAGCTTGTTACCTTTCAATTATGTATTTCTTCTGGCATTTCACGCTAGATTAATTTGCACGCCTCAAAGCCATATTTCTCATCCAAATTGGTAATGACATTTAATTACGAGGACGAAAAAAGCGTAATCTGAAAAATGCCCCAAACAGTCAAGATTTAAATAAAAACTTGATGTTTAGTTCCGCTTGAAGTGAGGCTCCACATTTGCACCTGATTGAGGTCAAACAGGTTTTTACTATCAGGGCAACCGACAAGATTAACAGCAAACATTTTAAACTTTTTGGATATAAACATCATTGCATTATATTGAGCAATAACACTCTCACTCTCTCTCTCTCTCTCTCTCTCTCTCTCTCTCTCATCTCAAAGATTTGTGATGAGACAAAGACGCTTTAAAGGGGTAGTTCACCCCCCAAATAACTTTTTTTCTATTGATTACTCACCCCATGGAGCCTTGAATTCATGGATATTTATTTGTTTTTGTCGCATTCCTTCCTTTATTATTTGATTATAATAAATTTAGCCCCATTGATTCCGGTAGGAGACACAAATGCATTTGTGTCTCCTACCGGAATCAATGGGGACACATTTATTATAATCAAATTATTGGCTTAGGAATGTGACAAAAACAAAAAAATATCTATGAATTCAAGGCTCCAGATGGTCAGTAATCAATAGAAAAAAATTTATTTTGGGGGTGAACTACCCCTTTAAGCCTGATTTATCCCAAAATAGCATTTTTTTGCACCGCTTTTTTTGCACCGCATATGCGTTGCATATGCGGTGCGTAATGAGCTTATTGAGCGGCTTTTTTCAGCATGTGACACCGTCATACGACGGAGCATAAATGAAGCATTAAGAGCCCATTACAGGGTCCTCCAAGGGTCAGAAGTTTGGAGGTTTTGGACTGATATTGAACCGATTAGTCCAGTCCATATACGGGCAGAGCATATGGCGTTTTTGCGCCGACGTCGGGCATGACCAGTTCATACAGATGTGACATTGCAACGTTCAGTGAAACATCAGTGGATTGTCCAAGTATTGTCATGGACATTGTCATTGTCAAAAGGAGGAGGACCATGGATAGATCCTTGGTCTATCCTCGGCCGCCTCCTTTTGTCCCTCTTCGCCAAATCTCTTTTGTGAAAATAGCCGATGTACTCGGGCAATTTCGCGTATTCCTCCGATTCTTCGCCCATTATGACATGCCTTGAATAGGGATATGCTAGTTTGATGTGGTTCAAATGGCTTGAAGGGAGAGTTCACCCCCAAAATGACCTTTTCTATCGATTACTCGCCGCATAGAGTCTTGAATTCATGGAGATTTTTTAGTTTTTGTCGCATTCCTAAGCCAATCATTTGATGACCGCCGGTCATCAAATGATTGGCTTAGGAATGCGACAAAAACTAAAGAATCTCCATGAATTCAAGGCTTCATGGGGTGTGTGATTGATAGAAAATAAGTCATTTTTGGGTGAACTCTCTCTCTTTAATGCCACGCAAGCAAGTGTCTCTATACAGGTGTCAGTTTACAGGTTACTATAGCTTGTGACTACTATAGCCTCCTCTACCGCCCCCCCCCCCTCTCTCTGCTTACTCTAGCGCATAACCACACATTTCACTACATCTATTTTTTATCATCCACTTTCTCCATCCATCCATCCATCCCTCCCTCCCTTTCTCTTCCCCGCCTCCTCTCTTCACCACCCATTCATCCAGTACCCCGCCCTCCACTCTCTCCATCCTCTCTCTCTCTCTCTCTCTCTCTCTCTCTCGTCTGCAGATAAGTGGAATGCAGCTGCATGGCCTGCATGCAAAACAGCACGGTGTGCTCGCGGCTTGTGTGTGTGTGTGTGTGGAAAATGTGTAAGTGCACAAGCGTGTGTGTCTGTATGTGCACATGTGTGTGTTTAGTTTCACAATAGATGGTCTATTTCCCACGAGACCCTTAATGTATTGACCCAATCAGCTATGTCAGTGTGTGTGTGTGTGTGTGTGTGTGTGTGTGTGTGTGTGTGTGTGTGTGTGTGTGTGTGTGTGTGTGTGTGTGTGTGTGTGTGTGTGTGTGTGTGAGGGATGGGTCTTCAATAATTTAGAGCGTAGGGAAGGTTTACATGTGCTGCATGTATAGAGACCTTGCCTTTTGCCTTGGAAACAAAATCAATGGCTATGTTTTGTCCGTCCGTGTGTGTGTGTGTGTGTGTGTGTGTGTGTGTGTGTGTGTGTGTGTGTGTGTGTGTGTGTGTGTGTGTGATCCCAATTACCTCTCCTCTCCTTGTCTTTCACTTCTATTCATTTCCTTCACATTTGCCCCACCGCAGGCGCCCACCTCCTATTCTTTTCTACCAACCTCCGACCAGCTCCTCTCCTCTCCTCTCCTCTCCTCTCCACATCACCTTCTCTCTCATCAGCGGTCATTTACTCCTATCAACTCCTCTCCCCAATTGTCTCCTTTCTATTACCCCCCATACTCCTCTTTCCTCCCCCTCACCTCTTTCTCCACCTCTCTCTTACTCTTTCTAGTCACTGTTAACAGTATTAACCCTTGCATCCCTTTTTAGGCAAACATTTTCATAATTCTTAAATGTTTTAATGCTCATAACCAAATTATTTTAAAACTCCCCTGGGTCCTTGTTCCCTCCTCTCATCTCCTCTCCCCTGATTCCTTGTTCCCTCCTCTCGTCTCCTCTCCCCTCATTCCTTCTGCTTCCAAATGCCAAATCGTTTCACTCAAAAAATGCCAGGCAATTTCCACTGTTTGTCACGTTCAAACTGACATTTTAGCAAGAAGTCTGCAGAATAGCAGATGAATTGGTGATGTGAAGCATAAGTACATTTACTCAAGTACTGTACTTAATTTTAATTCCGAGGTATTTTTAACTTTACTGGAGTATTTCCGATTTTCAATACTTCTACTCCACTACATCTCAGAGGCAAATATTGTACTTTTTACTCCACTACAATTAGAACACTTTAGTTACTAGTTACTTAGTTTGATTATTATTACAAAACATACATTAACCACTTCAGCCCTATATAGGCTACATTGGCTATTTGAAAACGTGTTGCGAGCTTGTAGATCGTCTATTTTCAAAGGATTTCATACATTTGGAAACTTGCAAAATGGGACATTCTGCATAATGAGTACTTTAACTTTTGGTACTCTAAGTATATTTTCACGCCAATAAGTACATTTTTAATAGTGGATTTTTTCTTGTAACAGAGTATTTCTTCATGGTGGTATTGATACTTTTACTCAAGTAAAAAATATGAGTACTTCGTCCGCCACTGCTTTATACTCCGATGTACGGCGGTGTCTGAAATATAGCAGCTTTACAAGCTCCACATTTCATCGTGTCACACCATGAAGTATAAGCCAGGCTTAAGGAGTGTGAACTCTAGCCAACCAGCCAACAACAGGGTATCAGTATGTTTTGCGTTAAGAGGAAATAAATCCTATGTTTTGTTACAACTTTAATTGGATCTCTAAGTCTGTCTTGCGACAATTTTGGATGGAAGCGAATGGAAGCGTTAGACGGAAATGTTGGACGCCGGTTTGGTAGAAAATAACTTGGAATGAAGCCATTATTCCTTTTAGGTTTTTTAGGTTAATCCATTAATACCGGGAACACGGTGTCATTTTTGTATTTCTTTGGGCTATTCAAAAATAGCAGATATACAAGCTCTTAGCGCGGCACCGAGTGCCGCGCTAAGAGCTTGTAGATCTGCTTTTTTTTTTTTATCTTGAAAATGTGTGCAAATCTATGAATTTTTTATTTATTTAGAGGGAACATTTTTGACTCAAATATTTGCTTCAGTGTATTTGCTACTGTGTAGACAGTGTGTAGTAGAAACATTTTAACCACACAAATCTTGTATGGGGGTCCCTGGCACAAAATACTTTCAGATGGGGGGTCCGCGGCCAAAATGCAGTGCTCTAGTCTAGCTGATGTTTGGCCACTGTCTACAAAGTTCACTGTTTTGCCAAAGATTGTACTACGGCATATTACAGTGTATATATAAATACTGTACCAAGGTTTAAAGGTGATACGTTTCACCTCTGTTAATGTACTGTAGCTTTAGTTATAACTTAATAGGTGGCAGACAGTGATAAATTACATTTAGATACACTTTTAAATTGAAATGTAAAACATCTGTGGGGCGTGTCTTTGCATCTCCATGCCCATAACACAAACAAACCCAGGATCACCTCAGGATTCATTATGCAAGTGAGTTCTACTTTTTTTTTTCTTTCACTGTCTTTAACTTTCCTTGTCCTCCACATTTCCTTTAGTAACATAAAACTTATTTCATCCTTCTTCCACCCCCCCCCCCCTCCCAACAGAAGCCTAATAACACCTGCAAAAATAAAATGATGAATACAAAAAAATGGAGTGTGCTCAGAATAATGTTATGCAGATAAACATCCTGCCTGCACTCAGACAAGCTGATTTGTTGGGAGATAGGAATTAATAGACTTAATCCATTGAGACCGGGAACTCTAGAAGGCTGTGTCATGTTTAGATTTCTGTGGGCTATTGAAAAATAGCAGATATACAAGCTCATATCGCGGCACCGAGTGCCGCGATATGAGCTTGCAGATCTGCTATTTTTTTGAAAAATCTTTGAATAGTCTTTGAATATATATATATATATTTTTAAAGCAAACATTTGTAACAAATCTTTACTTCTGGGGGGGCCCCTGGAACAAAATATTTTACAAATGTTCGCTTTAAAAAATACATATATTCAAAGATTTGCACACATTTTCACGATGTTTCAAAAATAGCAGATCTACCAGCTTGTATATCTGCTATTTTTTAATAGCCCAAAGACATCTAAAATGACAGAGATGCGTTCCCTGGTCTCAATGGATTAAATGTCACCGCAGAGCTTCTGGCTGTGGCTGTTGGACACGTAAAGGGAAAAAATAAATAAACATAGACGGCAAATATGAGTTTAGAACATAAATGCTGGCAAACCGAAGTCAGCTGAGGATTGAATGAAAATACTAGATGTGGCTTTCGATTATTTAGTCTAGAATGTTGCTGTCAGGGCAGAAACCTTGTATCTCCATAATATTTTTTTCTCCCCCATAAAATGAATGCCTTACTTTGGCGTAAAACAGCGTTGCTCAAAAGCAGCGAAAATTAGCCGATCTACAAGCTCACAACGTGTCGCAACGTGCCACATTGTGAGCTCGTAGATCTGCTATTTTGCAAAAACAATTTAACTTAAAGTGGTTAAGTGTGTCTGTGGGTATTATAAATATTGAACCAATGAAAACAACAGCGTGTGACAAAATAACTGCATTGGATCCATTGGAACACAGGTTATTCTTTTCCCCCATTTCCTGAAAAGTAACAGTTTTGAACATATATACCAGGTGTGTCCAAAACCAAAGTCAACAGAGTTCAAGAAATAGTGGTCAGAGTGGCCGTGGATTGAAAAGAACGAAAACTAGACGATGCTGAAATGGCTTTAAGCAAGCTACTGTAGTGGAGCTGTAGGATATATGAGGGCAATGCATCATAACTTGTGTCCAATAGTTTCCAAAGACAAACTCTCACTGTAAAGACAAACTCCTTCCTCCGTAATGTAGCAGAGGAATGATTCTTAGGTTTCTTGCCGTGATGTATTGAATAGAGAGAGACACAAGAAACACACACACCTCACTGTGGCTAGAGATACTCATCAGCAGTGGTGAAGATCCATCAGCAAGCCACTTCATGGTATAGTGATGAAATGAGTCCAGTTTCTTCCATTTTGTTCTAGGTTACCTTCAGTATACGTAGCTCTACTTTATTTCCCATCTGAATTTGCTGAGTCATTCATTCACACCTACTTCTGCTTTAGAAATATATGACGTATGGCGTTAGTTCATGCAGGGCACGGGAGTCATATATACGCCTCAGTCTGCTGATTGCTTTCAATCAGCCACGCTTTCCTACACACCAGAGCCTTCTATTAGAGAGTTGCGCCAATGAGGGGTCAGAAACAGCGTCGCGTGGTTCATGTAGCTGGAAATAGTGACAAGGAGCCGTCGACTTCAATGCATTCCATGAACTTCCGGTGTAGGGATTTGTCACTATTCGCCAATGTATGTGTATGTAGAAGACCTGGCCCGAAGAAGTGAACGGAGTTGGCGTAACTCTCTAATAGATGGCACTGCTACACACCAATTCCCTCAACAAGGCGGTCCGTTTAAATACGGCTCCCTCCTCCAGTCTTGCATTTCTCAAACGTTTAAACTGAATGTTGAACTGGAATTCAATGTTTGCATGGCTCTAAACTGAATTCAATGTTCTATGTCTTTAATGTTAAAATGCATTCAAGTTAATCTGATTAAATGTCTTGCTATGGGCCCACTCTTGTATACCTAGCAAAATTTAGGGAACATCTTCAAAAAACGGAGCCATTAACGCCAAGTTTAACTGTATTCCATGTGTTGCAATAAATGGTTAAATCTATTCGTGACGTGAGTGTTCCTGACTGAATTAACTTTAATTCTATGATGGAAGTCAATAGGGCTTGGAATCGGGCTAAGACCCTGCAAACATTTTGAGTCATACATCACACAGTAGATAGATACTTTATAGAAAGAAGACCGACGGCCACAAGAAATACGCTCCCCTTTGGAGCCACGCTGTGATTCAGTTTTCTTTTATCCTTTTTCTCCCAATTTAGTCATTTTGCCAATTCCCAAACCCCCCCTTGTAATGTGGTCCCTTGTCACCGCTGGGCCCTACTTTCTGAGTCATCTCTTCCCTCTGTCATGAAAGTGAAATATCCCTTTAACCCATGTGGATGAACACGCTATTATTCGCCGGTGCAGCAGCAGAGATCGTCCCCTCCCTGCACAGTCAAGATGTGGAAATTTATGTTCATTGGAATGAACCGCAGAGGAACTTTAACTGCACCACTCTGACACCCTAAAGCTATATGTACTATTTACACTGAATATTATGTTTCTTCTTAACAAACGCATGTGTAAAAGCCCAACTAGCAGAGAGGCTGTATAATGATCCTTACATCCAACTAGAAAGTTGGGTTGAGTGGTGGTGCTTGAGGAAAAGTCATGGGGTCACCTAAATCAGGCTTCATCATGCAATCTGCTTACAGATTATGAGATATTGTGTGCAAATGTAAAAAATAAATGGGGTCACTCAAATGGTTCTGTTATCCTCCGGTGATCATGAATGTGTTTCATGGCAATCTGCCCCTTTGATTTTGAGATATCATGCAATTGGAGATTTTGACCAAAAGGCCACCAAAATCAGTAGGGCTCATCTTTTTTTATAGAAAGTTTCATGGCAATCAGTCCAGTTTGATTTTGGAGATAGTATTGTAGGCCATTGGACATCGCCTAGGGAGGATGACGATGCACATGCAATTGCATGGCAATCCAGTCTGTGGTGTTTGAGATAATTATCATGTTTGGTCTCGGACGGACGGACCAACCCAGTCAGGAGGCTGCATAAATGTGTAATATTGAACGGTAACTAGATTCTACCAAGCCCCCAGAGGCGAGGGTGGGGGCGTTGTCACATTCTAATACAGCCCGAAACCCCAGTCTAGCACTTGCCTCGGTGGCGTGCCTCGTTGATCATTCGACTGCCAATCTCCTAGGATCGAATCCCCCTGCTGCCACTATTTTTCCAACGACTGCAGACAATCTTTTTTGCCGATAAAGTATAGTTTTTGACTGCAACGGAGGCGCGCCGTCTCAAGCGAACTTGAGAGGCACTGCGAGCGAGCTCAGACGAGCAAGTCGCCGTGCCGAACGTTGTGAAGTTCAATTAAGCCGACTCAATACCGTCCGAGTTATGTACCGATAGGGTAAGAATCGTAAATCTGGGGTTTTGGGGTGAGCGTTTGCCCCAAATGCCATACAGTTATAACGCTGCTTAAATCAGTGATTCTCACCATCTTCTTTTATTTATCTCACGTACCCCAAACTGTGGAAACACTTCCACAGTTAGGGGTACGTGAAATAATGGGTCCGAATGGACCCATAAAGGTCAGTTATTTCCCATTTGTACACTCTCAGAGTTACTGACCTGTAAAGGCCCATTTCAATCATTTAGCTGGGGGACCCCCTGGAACCCCCTCAAGGACCCCTGGGGGTCAGCGGACCCCACTTTGAGAAACAGTGGCTTAAATGATGACACTATTTTCTTAAGGGAAACCAGTATGTGAAAATGTATGGAACTCATTAATACTTGAAATGATCTGTATTGTTCAGTAAAATAAAGGTGGAATAGCTGAACTGTGTTGAGATGCTTGTTAATTATAAAAAGAGGCAGAAATGATAGACGATTATAGAGGCCAGATAAATCAAAAATAATTTGTTATCTTGTTATTGTCGTGAGTTTACCTCAAGAACCCCTTCAACAGCATAATAGCTGTGACTAAAAGTCAGACCCAAAGTTAACCAAGGACTAGCAGAACTTACAAAGATGTTTATTTTGAAATATCAAAGTTTGTGCTTCAGCTGTTGGTAATTTCAATGTCCCTGACGGCGACGCAACCGTTTCCTAGGAAACTATTCATGATGCTTCATTCAGTCCCTTATGCTCACGTTCCCTTCATGTTTATAACATGAAGATCAATGTATATGCCTTAATCAATCAATCAAACCCTATTCAACAAACGACAGGGTAAATAGACATAAATAGAGAGCAGAGAAAACAACGCAGCGCTTCAAGGTAACTATGGATACCAGGTAAACATCATAATCTAGTATCTGTCTAAACAACATGCTACCTGATTAACGTTCGTAGTATTTGTGGTCCAGCACAAAGTACGTCTATCTAAACAACACAACAAACACGTTTAATATGACTATTTTTACGATAGGTGATGAGCATAATTGGTGTTGAACAGCAACTATTCCTGGACTATATGTGATCATCAGAGCTACTTTATCATTTTGTTTTTCCTCTTCTCATTATGGCACTCAGATCAGTTCAGCACAGCGGCTTTTGTAATGTAAATCATCTCTTTGAAAAACCTCCACCTCTCCTCTCCTCACTTCCTCTCCTCTCTTTTGTGTCCTATTCTCTTCCCTCTGTTAGTCCATCGTCTGCTCAAGAGCCGTGACAATCTCAGGACATTTGCTATTAGATAGTGGAGAATCACAGTCGTATAAAGCTTCATTGTTCATGTCCAAAAGATAGTTTGAAAACTGCTTTTTCATCAATAGAAAATGAAAAAATTCCAGACTTTAATTCAAATGCTCAAATTAGGTTCATGTCACGGTCTCCATAGAGACCTCCTCGATTCATCCACCTTTACAATGGGCGAAGCTGATTTATCAATTTCCCCCAAATTTAAGCTGTTTAACATTTAGTTTTACCAAGTCTGAGCGGATCTGAACTTGACCTACTGTGAGAGCAGACTACGGGAAACGAGACTTGCGTGATGGGGCCATATGGACAGAACGAACCATAGTGCACATGAGTAAAGCTGGCAGC
>NC_137610.1:42608668-42751168 GCF_963280865.1 Gymnoscopelus braueri | reverse complement strand
ATTAATGGCTAATTCTACTCATTTATGCTTCCATGAAAGAAAATGAGTGGCACGTCACTCGACACTAAATGAGCTATTTTCAACTGAGAAAAGAGTCTTTTGTTGTCTGAACAAGATGCAATCTGCAAACCTGAATACTACCAGTGCCATGTCCTCATTGACTCTCTATGCTACTGTTGTGACCTTACACGTGTCTCTCACAGGTGAGTCACCGCAATGAGTCACTGCGTTGAGTCACTGCGGTGACTTTTATTAGTTTAATTCTTAGTTGTATAGTTATAGTTAACCACCTTAACCATTATTTTAGATAGCAGATATACAAGCAGATATACAAGCTCATAGCGCGGCATCGAGTGCCGCGCTATGAGCTTGTAGATCTGCTATTTTGGAAAAATCATGAAAATGGCCGGCCAACCAACCAACCAGCCAGCCAGCCAGCCAGCCAGCCAGCCAGCCAGCCAGCCAGCCAGCCAGCCAAAAGAGCAGTTGTGCTCTGTGAACTAACCCCAAATGAAAACTACTGTGTGAAAATCTTTGATGGCTTTGATGGCGGTGACACCACGAGTACAGTGACGCTGCGCTGACCATGGATGAAAACACAACGTGACTCATAGAGCAGTGTATATCAACCCTGGCAAACGTCCCAATTTTGGGCCGGGGCTACTGCTGAGGTGTGCCGCGCCGTTTGAAGGAGGTTTGAAAAAAAAACATTTTGAAAAAAAAAAAAAAAAAAAAAGTTTTTTTTTTTTTTTTTTTTTAAACAATAATAATAATCAGGCATGCAAACAGCCCCGAGGTGAAAAGGGTGACAACATGCTGTTTTTTTTCGGGTCAGGTGTCACACTATTGCCCTATTTGGATTCAAAACGGCTAGTGGAAGCTGAAAAGCTACAAGTTTGCATGTCTGAATAATGCAAAAACAGAAATATTTGTTTGCATTTGCTTTTTTTCTCCCCCATATATTTTCATGATAAGAAAGTGCGTATCGTATCGAAATCGTATCGAAGTTGTGTGCCCAATATTGTATCGTTTCGTGAAATGTGAAAATCGGCACACCCCTAGTGTGTGTATATAGATATACCGTATATATATATATATAATTATATATACCGTATATCTAGGTGTGCCCTGGGATTTTTTGGCTATGCCAGGTGTGCCTTGGCACAAAAAAGGTTGATAGACACTGTCATAGAGTACTGTCCAACCAGGGTTCAATTTGTTTGGGGAAAATTGCAAAAAAAACAGCAATTCTACTTTAGAATTAGAGGGGGAAAAAACATTGTATGACTCATTTTGACAATTTGCCCAAAATGGACACTGGTTAATGTGATTTATTAAACTGTATTAGAGTCATATCAGAGTCTACATTTCCCAAAAGGAAATGCATGAAATGCATGACCAGAATCAGGGAAAAAACATATCCTCCATCCTCCCTTGTGCTGTGTTTTTTTCCCTGTCTGTAAACATTTGACCATTTTAGCTGTCAGCATAATTGTCAAACGTGTAATGCTAACTAGCATAAAGGAAGAATAGTTAATCATCACTTGTTAGCTATACTGCACAAACCCAGATGGCTTACAGTGGTTCTCAACCTTGACAAGCACTTGGAATATAGTTGTTGAGGCATTCAATTTAGTTTGATTCGGTTCCACAGATAAAAATTGCAAAAATAGCAGATCTACAAGCTCGTTGTGAGCTTGTAGATCTGCTATTTTCGCAATTTTTCCCTCTTTCTTATAATATTTGACAATTTAGCCAATGTTTGACCAGTTTTTATATTATAGTTTGTTGATTACTTTTGATGCAATAATGGTCTTATTTCTTTTCTTTCTTTCTTTCTTTTTGAAGTATTAAAAAGGTTTTAAAAGTCACTAAATTGTCACTTCACTGACATCTGAGGCACCCCAAAAAAATCATGTGGGGACTCCCCTGAGGGTCCCGACCCGCAGGTTGAGAACCACTGAATTAGACAGAGTATTTCTCAGTGTGCCGCAAAAGTGAAAACAACTCAAGTGCGCATTTGAATACAAATACCTATTCTATCGGTGTGGCCGTGTGCCTGCTTTGGACTAGAAAGGGTCAATTCATGATCAGGCCTTCGAGACCCTCGTTCTCTCCCGCCATGAAACCCAATCAGAGCCATAATAAGCGAGGCAGCTGACAAAACGCCAACTCATGAATATTCACAAGCAGACATGCATAGGGCTCATATTCTCTGGATAGATGCACACTCACACGCGCCGACACACAGAGGTGATAACAACGCCTCGAGTCAGTCAAGCGTGACTAAAGAACCTCTCCATCAAAACACCTTGACAGCCTTGGGCTTGCAGCGATGGCAGGGGAGAGTAGAGAAAGTGAGGTTATTTATGTCTCTCCTCTTTTGTAGAATGACTTCTCTGTTTAAACTGTCTGACAACATTGATCAGGACAACACAGAGTACTGACTTGAAATGAACTAGCAGAGATAGGGAGAGAACAAAGAAGTGCTTGGGGGAAGACAGCAGAATCTATTTTCTTTGTTTGTTTATTTGTTTGCTTGCTTGTCTGTGTGCTTGTTGCTTCTCGTCAATGCTGTGCTATAATGGATGTCTCATATAAACACCAATAAGAGACAAAACAACAGACTGTCAACCTTTAATGTGGGTGGCATGGGTGCCCATGTTTGTGTATACCATGGATAGACAATTAACTGTATAAGGGGGGTTTGTATAACATGGATAGAAGATTAACTGTAGGGGGTGTGTGCCCACAGGCTATTGTATCTGTCTGGGATTCTGTGTCTATCAGAATGTCTAAGCGTGTGTGTGTGTGTGTGTGTGTTTGTTTGTGTTTGTGTTTGTGTGTGTGTGTGTGTGTGTGTGTGTGTGTGTGTGTGTGTGTGTGTGTGTGTGTGTGTGTGTGTGTGTGTGTGGCTAAGATTGGCATCTAAAGTCTTGCATGAGTGGCTGAGGCTCGTTTTGAAATCAAATCATGAACGCACGTCTGATTGCCGTGAAAACATGCCCACTAGGCCGAGGAAGAAATGCCACCCTTTTCACACCAGGAGGACGATTTTTGCTAAACAAATCTTTTGATATTACTCCTACAAAATGTGTCCTAACATCACGTAAATCGGTACACATTATCGCTATAGTCATGTGATCAAGATGGATCCATCTGATTTGTCATATTCCATCCTGAATGGCTAAGATTGGCATCTAACGTTTGCAGGAGTGGCTCGGTTTGAACAAAATGCCTCAAATCATGAATGCATGAAACTTTGCAGGCACATTCCCACTCGGCCGAGGAAAAAATGCCACCCTTTTCACATTGGCCTATTATATTTGCCTGTGCAATAACTTCATCAACATTATTAATCCCTCAACCTCTACAGATTCCACTCACCTCTATAAAGACTGAATTCTGAACATTACTGGCCCACAATAACCTACCTGACCTGGCGGAGACCACATGTAACTGTGTGGTGACTCACAACACATGACATTTAGAAACTACAAGACAATGGCCATTCCAGCAGACATGGTTGGATATGTGCTATCATTGCCTCACAAAGATTCGAGAGGACATCTCTGTAATTGGTGATTTTCCACTGAAACATCCAATACGCTTACGAGATTGGACAATTAACTGCACAGAGAGAGCAATGGCCCATACAGCAATTTGACACAATTTATGTCTACCGACTCACAGGGAGGTTGAAGATAGTGCTTCTATAAAAGACAGAAAGGATTTTCAACCTCTACATATCGTTGCTGTCGGGCAGAAACCTTGTATCGCCATGTTTCACACTTTTAGTTTTTTGGGTAAATTAATGCCCTACTTCATCACACAAGAGTGTCACACAAAAGTAGTGAGAATAGCAGATATACAAGCTCACAATGCGTCGCCGCTTGTACAGTAGATTGGCTAATTTCACTATTTTAATAGGTTGTTTTTATATAGGCCAATAATAAAAAGGAACAGTTTGGACATATAAGGTTTCCACCCGACAGCGACAATATGATATTTTAGCAGGCAAGCTAAAATATCTGAAGACTTATTCGGAGGGGGTAAAATGTCACGGTTGAGTGCCTTGTGCGAAGGCGGCTACTGATTTTCGATTTTCTCAGCTTCTAGCCTCACCTCGAGTCTTTTGCGGCTATTAGGGTATAACTTTAAACACCAACAATGGTACATTTCCTACAATTTTATTTGCTCACCACAGGGTAGCAGACCCAGAAGGAGGCGGTGGTAAAATCTCAGCGTAAAAACTCTTTATAAAACTATTATTTAACACAATGTTTACTCTCCCCCTTGCACAGCAATGCAGCTGCCTAGCCCAAGGCGTGTGCGTGTGTGCGCGAGCGCGTGAGAGAGAGAGAGAGAGAGAGAGAGAGAGAGAGAGAGAGAGAGAGAGAGAGAGAGAAAAAATGCCTGTGCATGGCTGCAAGCGTGAGTTCGCAGGGGTTCAGTGTCTTGCTCAAGGACACTTCCGACACTAACCAGCTAGGGGGAGCCGGGGATCGAACCCTGGAACCTTCCGATTCCCGAGTGGCTCTAACTCTACCTCCTGAGCCACTGCTGCTTTTACGTGTCATGGATGGTTAATTAAAATGCAGCTGAAGGTAATCACATTAATTAAGGAGTTTCTTTTAGGTGTTACTCTTTGTGCCAGCATGGACATCTCACATGCAACTGAGGTTATTGGCTTCACCCTTGTCTAACCCAGTGCTTCCCAAACTAGGGGTCGGGTCCCCGAATTATTTTGGGGGGTCCCCAGGTGATTAGCTTAATGTGCAACAATGTTTTCTCACTCAACACTAAACCAACCAACCAACATACTACAGTATATAAGTGCATACAGGGTATCTACTGTAAAGTTACAATTGAATGACTTTTAAGACCTTTTTAATTCCAAATTAGCCAAATATTACGTAAGAAAGAGACTAACATTGTGAAAACAGCATCTACAAGCTCACAACGCCTCGTTGTGAGCTTGTAGTTCGGCTGTTTTCACAATATTTATCTGTGGAACCGAGTAAAACTAAATGTAAATGCCTACGATTCCAAGTGCTTTTCAGGGTGGGGGCTCCCCAGTTCAAATATGATTATTTTGGGGGGGGGTCTTTATAATTTTCCCCTTGTATTGTTGTATTATTGTATGTTTGTTTGTGTGAGTGGATAGGGATACGTATTAGTGCTGTCTAATTCAGCCGTGCGCACACTTTTCTAGGCATCACACCCCCTTCTACATCTTAAATGGGTCGATGCACCACCTATCCTCCACAGCATAACAAAAACCATGAATAGAGAGCTCTCACTCTTGAATGACACTGAAGCTACACTCCAGCAAACCTTCAATTCGTTGCAACACACGTACAAACCATCAGTTTTAAGGAGGGCAAGGACACACAGGTTCATAGGCAGAATAGACACCCTTCATGAAAGAAGATTAAAGGGATATTTCACTTTTTAACGTCTATTCTGGCTTTTGTGTGCACCCCAGACAGTTTTTAAGTTGTTTCCAATATACAATTTAGGCACTTAATCCAGAGCGATTTACAGTAAGCAAGGAAAATAACCTATCATCAGTCTAAACAGTATAATATAAAAATAAATCTATAATCTGTACATTGAAACTACACAGGCCAGGTCATTTGTAGACCTGGCATCTGTCTACATAACATGTTACATTTTAGCCTTTGCATAAGCTTGCAAGGTCTTCAAGGCTAGGACAAGTGCTACGACAAGTGCTACGGGCTTGATTCAGTATTTAGATATTTGATCTAAACCCATTGTAACTTCAAACTCCATTTTAACCATAATGAAGGAATAAGGCGCTGGAGCATCACAGACATATTGAATGCCTTTTTTATTTAGGTGCTATATCATAACAAAAGGACTAACGTTTCGATGCTCGAGGCATCTTCATCAGAACATTTGAACCATGTTAGATTCATTTAAAACACACGTCCTTGGTTCTGGTGAGTGATATTGTCTTTCTAATGCGTGAGGGGACCGTGTTTTTTTAATTACCTTTTTCATTTATTCAAAAAAGAAATTGGGGGAAAATAAAATAATAAAATAAAATAAATGAAAAAACACGGCCCCCTCACATATTAGAAGGACAATATCAGTCACCGGAACCAAGGACGTGTGTTTTCAATGAATTTTACATGGTTAGTTTGAATTAACAATGGGTTTGTAAGGGAAATACTGAATCAAGCCACTTAAAAACTGTCTGGGGTGCTCACAAAAAAAACAGAGCAGATGTTAAAACTCTAACATGTTTGAAAGTGAAATATCCCTCTAACTTTTACGTGCATTTATTGATTAAACGTTTTTAATTAAAAGTTTAGAAAGGAAAAGTTTTAATTGCATGTTTTTACTTCTTTAAAAAATCGATGGGATCAAAACGTTAAATTATTACAACATTAAACTACCATTAAATGTTTCTTCTCGCCCCCGTAGAGGCAGCTCGAGAAACCCCAAGGGGTGCACACACCTCACTTTGGGAATCTCTGGTCTAACTCAAACTCAGGTTGTGGGTAGCCTCGTTCCCAGCCTTACTCATGTGCAAAGAGAAAAGCCAGGGGCCTGTTCCTCAAAAGGTGAATTAAAAAAGCCTGGCCTTAAGCCAAATCCAGTCTTGACAAAGTCGGGTCCGAAAAGCCTCGTTTATTCCGTTCCTCAGACGCCAAGCCAGGCTGAAAAGGAGCAACTTTGTCGAGCTAGGCTATGTCAAGACAGGCTGTGTCCAGCCAGGTTAATGAAGCCAGGCTGAATGGGCGGCGATTCGCCAGCGACGTATTTCTATAAAAGACCATGAACTCGAGCACAGATTCCTTGAACTTGACCAATCACGGAGTCCAAAACCAGAGCAGCGTTCTTCTCTGTGGCTGAATAGCAGCACTGCAGCAGCTCATGAAATCATACAAGGAAGTAAAATGTATTTAAAGGGATATTTCACTTTCAAATAAAGTAAACTTACAAAAAGTATTTAAAATAATTATGAAAAAAGCAATGGAAAATTCATGGCCCCCTCACGCATTAGAAGGATATTCTAATGCGTGAGGGGGCCATGATTTTTCCATTACTTTTTTCATTTATTTTATATATTTTTTTTTAAAGTTTATTTTATTTGAAAGTGAAATATCCCTTTAAGCAAGAAAGGAAACGCGACCGCAATAAATAGTTCCAGGGAGAAAGCATGGCAAAGTATTGCAAGTGTGTGTGTGTGTGTGTGTGTGTGTGTGTGTGTGTGTGTGTGTGTGTGTGTGTGTGTGTGTGTGTGTGTGTGTGTGTGTGTGTGTGTGTGTTTGAGACGGACGGGCAACGGGACGAACGGGACGAACGGGACGGGGGGGGGTGGGGGTGTACTGCGACGGAGGCCACAACGGGACGGGACGGGGGACGAGACGGGGGGGGGGGGGGTTGACCACGACAGGGGGCCGTGACGGGATGAGCGGGGGGGACGGGACGGGACGGGACGAGACACGCAATAAATAACCCCACATTTGCAAGACCACTTTGGTAGAGGTTTGGGTTGTGTAGTTACCATCATGATGTAACTCCAAAGGTGGACAAGAAATAAAAAATAATTTCTCCAATTGACTAGAAATTGATAATTTAAAATATGCTCCTCATTGACTTACAAAGAGGCTCCTTTAAACCCGTAACTAATAATTTATATATATATATATATATATATATATATATATATATATATATATATATATATATATATATATATATATATATATATATAAATTATTAGTTACGGGTATATGTGTGTGTATGTATGTGTCAGACATTTTTTATAATATTTAAAAAAAAAATTAATATATTATCAAACATCTAACAACAAGATGAACTATAGTGTTAACTATAACAGAGTGACAATTACATATCACATGAGTCATTGTGAAACAATTATGATTATGATTCATGGTCACACACTATTTCAGTAATTAATTTGATTATATCTTATTGTATTTATTTCATTTTATTTGAATGCAGGGTCATTAAAATGAGTCCATATACAAACACGCCACCAGGAGGACGATGGTGGCGTGTGTGTTTGAGACGGACGGGCAACGGGACGAACGGGACGAACGGGACGAACGGGACGAACGGGACGAACGGGACGAACGGGACGAACGGGACGAACGGGACGAACGGACGAACGGGACGGGGGGGGTGGGGGTGTACTGCGACGGGGGCCACAACGGGACGGGACGGGGGACGGGGGACGAGACGGGGGGGGGGGGGTTGACCGCGACAGGGGGCCGTGACGGGATGAGCGGGGGGGACGGGACGGGACGGGACGAGACACGCAATAAATAACCCCACATTTGCAAGACCACTTTGGTAGAGGTTTGGGTTGTGTAGTTACCATCATGATGTAACTCCAAAGGTGGACAAGAAATAAAAAATAATTTCTCCAATTGACTAGAAATTGATAATTTAAAATATGCTCCTCATTGACTTACAAAGAGGCTCCTTTAAACCCGTAACTAATAATTTATATATATATATATATATATATATATATATATATATATATATATATATATATATATATATATATATATATATATATATATATATATATATATATATATATATATAATTATTAGTTACGGGTATATGTGTGTGTATGTATGTGTCAGACATTTTTTATAATATTTTAAAAAAAATGTAATATATTATCAAACATCTAACAACAAGATGAACTATAGTGTTAACTATAACAGAGTGACAATTACATATCACATGAGTCATTGTGAAACAATTATGATTATGATTCATGGTCACACACTATTTCAGTAATTAATTTGATTATATCTTATTGTATTTATTTCATTTTATTTGAATGCAGGGTCATTAAAATGAGTCCATATACAAACACATGTTTTGAATTAACTGTGGAAAAACTTGAAGAACAAGGCACTGGATTAAGTAAGCTTGGCTGTTAGCCTGCTCCTGACCAGGCTAACTTCACAGCTAAATTGCCATGGTAACTAAGCTAGGCTTGCTTCAATTCTCTTTTGAGGAATCGGATAAGGCTAAACTTAGCCAGGGTGAACTGGCTAAACTAATCTTCAAGATAATTCACCTTTTGAGGAACCGACTCAGCTCTAATCCTGGCTAAATTAAGCCAGGATAGGTGGAAAAGCCAGGCTTTAGCTCTAATTCACCTTTAGAGGAACAGGCCCCTGGTCACGACCTAGCCTGGCATGGCCAGACTAATATCACTGCGTAGATATCAGTCTGGAATCTCTGTATGGAACGTGCATTTCCAAGGGGCGGATTTAAAAAAAAAATGCCTCTGGTGATAAACCCGCCTCATATTTGCATACTGGGCCCTGATTGGTCCCTCAAAACTAGGGAGTGAAATCCAATCACAACTGAGCAGTGCCAGACCAAATCTGCCGAGGGACATTTATTTTCTGCAATGGCAGATTCGTCTGGTTTCCAGGCTAGTCACGACCTAAAGCAGAGAGTGTCTATAGGGGCGGGACTTCTGGCATATGTATTTTCCCCCGGAAACAATATTTTTCGACCACTCACAACACTTGTTTCATTCACGGAGAATGTAAACAGATTGGTAAAGTGTCAACGTAATTTCCTTGGGCGGTACTTCCGCCAAATTCCGGTACTTCCTTTTAGACACTCAACCGGCTAGGTCTTACCCAGCTTAGGTTGTGGGCCAGCCCAGGGCTGGAGGTCCTTGCGTGCTCCTCATTGCTTCTTCATTGCTGTCTGCTAGTGCAATATCTGACACACATAAACACACATAAACTCACTCACTCACTCACTCACACACACACACACACACACACACACACACACACACACACACACACACACACACACACACACACACACACACACACACACACACACACACACACACACACACACACACACACACACACACACACACACACACACACACACAGTATGCTTTGCTTGCTTGTTTTAACTGTTGTTTATCTTCTCGAGAACATTGACTAGCAAACATCACTTTTATGATCAGAATTCCCTTGCAGGTGTGAATTACAAAGTTGTAATAAGAGATTCAACAAACTAGACTATTTGGGCAAAGACATAGCTTTGGGAACCCCCCACTTCCCATGAATAAACCATTTGAAGTTAACAAACAAATGTACACCTTACAAAGTAAATTGTGAATGTGTAGGCTACACTGCATTTAATTTGCATTAGCCAGGATTGCTTCAATCTTTGCATCTAACTTGTATTGCTAGGCATGAATAATCCAATAAATTCTTTGTTTGTTTTTATATTGCTACTACAAAGTTGAGTTGAGGAACCAAAACCCAATTTTGCTCTTATTTTCTTCTAATGTATTATGTACTCTACTATGTAATCTGAATATAACACAATTTGCCCTGTCAAAGTCTGAAGAATGCAGGCGCTATATGTCACTTATTGTTATTGTGGGCCAGTAACGTTTGGAATTCAGTCATCATAGAGGTGAGTGGAATCTGTAGAAGGGATAAATGTTGATGAAGTTATGGCACAGGCAAAAATCGTCCTCCTGGTGGCGCTATAATAGGCCAATGTGAAAAGGGTGGCATTTGTTCCTCAGCCTTTCGAATCGGCCTGTTATAGCGCCACCATGAGACATATATGTCGTATGTCACTCAATGCAGCGTCAAAAGTAAAGAGCGACGATCGAAAGAGTGAGAAGTCCGAGTGAAGACTTGCAAACAGTTCTGAAATGTACTTTACACAGTGGTGTAAAGTAACTAAGTGATTTACTCAAGTACAGTACTTAAGTAAAATGTTGAGGTATTTTTAACTTTACTGGAGTATTTCCAGATTTCAGTACTTTTACTTCTACTCCACTACATCTCAGAAGCAAATATTGTACTTTTACTCCACTACAATTCTTTGAAAAATGTAGTTACTTGTTACTTTTTAGACTTTGATTATTATCACAAAACACACTAACCACTTCAGCCCCTATGTACATTTTGGCCATTTGAAAATAGCAAATCTACAAGCTCACAATGCGTCTCGATGCGACACATTGTGAGCTTGTACATCGTAGATTTGTTATACATTTTGAACTTGTGAAATGGGACATTCTGCACAATGAGTACTTTTACTTTTGTACTTTACGTATATTTTGATAACAATACTTTTGTACTTTTACTCAAGTACAGTTTTTTATTCCGGACTTTCACTTGTAACAGAGTATTTCTACATTGCAGTATTGATACTTTTACTTAAGTAAAACATGTGAGTACTTTTTTCCACCACTGACTTTACAGCCCTCATATTTTTACCCCCATGCTGCCATCATTCCCAGGGAGCGACACGCACAGACTGCAAAAGAGGGGAAATGAGCTGTGTTTGCTCGACGATACGGATAGTTGCATCTCCCACAAACATCCTAGTGGTAATCTGTCACATGACACAAACATGATGGGTAATGTTCTTAGGCTACGCCCAAATGGGAACGTGTATACTATATCTTAATTGCATTTCAAACTTTGCCAGGTGTGCACAGGAGATTTCCACTTGCAGTATCCAAGCAACTAACACCCATCATGCATTGTGCCATGTGCTCCAGAGCCAGTACTGTGTGCATATGGTTACAATCAGAAGCCTGTTGGTCTACAACACAATTGTTATGGGTCGCAAGTAAATATCCCCTTTTTTGTCTTCTATTTTAAAATAATATATATATTATTATTTTTTTTTAATTAAAAAGTTACTTTCATCAATTAAATGAATTCCAACACATTTAAAAAGTATTTCATGAATACAATTGATTAAATCAAATAATTTCCATAAACAAATAAAATAATCGCTTAAGAAGTAGTGACAATAGCAGATCTACACAATGTGTCGCGCCGCGTTGTGAGCTTGTAGATCTTCTAGTTTCACTAGTTTAGGTCTTGAGCTAAAAAGGTTTGAGAACCACTGGTCTACAAGCTACATAAACATTTTCTTGTTAATAGGTTTGGCACTAGTAAGTGCTGCTAGTAGGTACTACTTTAGATTTTGCACAAATAATAGGACAATTCCAAAAAACTTTGAATGACACTCATGGAACTTTACACTCAAATCTGAAATAGCCAATAGATTGCTGCTCCATTCAGTAACGCTCTTCACTTCTTCTGAAGTGATACTTTTTGTTGACCTTTTAGCGATGAATCTCTGTATCCAACTTTGGAAAGGTTAGATGCGGGTCAGGTCACGGTTTGGTTCAAATTAAATCCAGAATTGTGTGGGATTTCCTCTCAACTCAACGTGGGCTGATGTGTGAAAAGGTGGGCAGCCTTGAACGCACTGGGGGGGAGGAGGGGAGGATGCAATTTGCAGGGCTCAACAACACCATCAGTGGCAGTATGCAATTATAAGGCCCCCCTGATACACTGAAAGCGTCAGATGCTCACGTCATCAAATACACCTATTGTTACAAAGGCTGCAGCTGTCAAAACCTGTCAACGCCTCTTTCCGGGCTCGGTTCTATCTTGGAGCATAACGAGCGAGTAATGATGCTGTCAGTGGGCTTTAAGGGTTACTCAAGTAGAGGCTAAAGTAAATTGCCTGATTGAAGCACCGTCTGTTACAACGTTGTTGCGGCCATTAAGCATGTATAAAATCGGCCTCTTTGTCTTACGAATAGTGAAAATGTACAATGCGTCGCATTCCAACACATTGTGACCTTGTAGGTGTAGATTGGCTATTTTCACTAGAACAAAATTAAGCTCATGAAACCTTGACTTTTGAAAACATTTGACAATTTTCACATAAGAGCTCTGTTATAGCCACCAAAAAAAAGCAAGATCATGATGCCTGTCTGGGTCATCCAACTCTGACCTCCATTTCTCGTTCATCCCTTCCTCATTCATGAATAGTCCAATTTCTGCGAGTAATTGAAATAAATGTTTGAGCACAGCCGCTCCGCACAACCATGGACTTATGGAGTATAGACTGAGCTACTGGCCAAGCTGAGACCATGAAGAGGATAGGACAGAAATCAGAGACAGATGGCAACAGAGAACATGCTCTGTGACTACTAATATGCAACTGAAACTCAATGGGAATATAGTTATACATATGAACTCAAAGCAAAGGGAATATACAGTGACTCTTTAGCTACTGCAGCATGTTCAGAAGCATAAAGGGAAGCTCATTCAAGTTAACCCATTAAGACCTGTGGCCGATTCTACAAATGTCTTTTAAATCAGTAAAACGGTTTTATGAAAAAAAACCTGTGTTGCTGTATCAGTGGAGCTCAAACTTATTCATGTCAAGGACCCCCAAAATGATATGTATTTGGCCGCCGACCCCCACCTCAAAATATGTTGTTGCAGGGACCCTCGGAAGCAAAGATTTGAGTTTTAAAAACATGTATGTTCAAAGATTTGACACATTTTCACGATTTTTCAAAAATAGCAGATCTACAAGCTTGTGTATTTGCAATTTTTTGAATAGCCAAAGTATAAATATGGTTAAAGTGGTTACACAGATGCTTTCCCGGTTTTAAAAGGTTAAAAGATAGACAGTGACCCCAGAAAGTTCAGCTCCAAAATCCTCTATCCCACTTTAAAGACATTAATTTACTACAGAGGATTAATTAATTTGTTTTACAATTAATGTGTCACATTTATTAGAAAGACATCACATTTTCCTTAAGCCACAGAGCCACTAGTGACTCACTCCCTCACTCACTCCCACTCTCATGCGCGCGCGCGTGCACACACACACACACACACACACACACACACACACACACACACACACACACACACACACACACACACACACACACACACACACACACACACACACACACACACACACACACACACACACACACACACACACACACACGCTTGATGTTTAGCACCATTGGTCAAATTGCAAGCTGATGCCCAGCAAATGTAATAGCACTGAGAAAGACAGAGAGAGAGAGAGAGAGAGAGAGAGAGAGAGAGAGAGAGAGAGAGAGAGAGAGAGAGAGAGAGTGGAGATGGGGATAGACATGAAAAGAGAGAAGAGACGTGATTGACCTAAGGGCTATATGAGTAAATCCCTGCCGTGTCCGACGTAATTCTTGGGAAATGTCAGAATCGTATATTGCAATGCTTACATCACATAAACACACACACGTTGACATTGGCACACATGCACAGAACACAGTGTGTGTGTGTGTGTGTGTGTGTGTGTGTGTGTGTGTGTGTGTGTGTGTGTGTGTGTGTGTGTGTGTGTGTGTGTGTGTGTGTGTGTGCGTGTGCGTGTGCGTGCGCGTGCGCGTGCGTGCACGTGTGTGCCTGCGTGCCTGCGTGTGTGCGGGTGTGTGTGTGTGTGTGTGTGTGTGTGTGTGTGTGTGTGTGTGTGTGCGTGTGTGCGCGTGCGTGCACGTGTGTGCCTGCGTGCGTGCGTGCATGTGTGTGTGTGTGTGTGTGTGTGTGTGTGTGTGTGTGTGTGTGTGTGTGTGTGTGTGTGTGTGTGTGTGTGTGTGTGTGTGTGTGTGTGTGCGGGGGGGGGTTAAATCAGATGGATCAAATCGTGCGAGAGAAGAATCATTGCACATTTTCTCCTGGTGAAGCCTGAGTTATACTTTGCACTCCCGTGTTGTATGCCGTAAATAGCAGATCTACAAGCTCTCAAGCTTGTAGATCTGCTATTTACTGAGCATGACACCGGCACACAACTAAGTATAACTGAGACTTAAAACGGCTAAAAGGCAGCCTGCTGTGAAGCCAGTGAAAGCTCCAGTAGGTCAGAGCATGTTGATCATTCCTACCCCACTTTTCTTTAGATGATATTTGAACTGTTGGTGCCACTATATATGACTATGAATTGAATACCAAGGACCTCAATGGAAACAAGACCGCAAGGACTTTTTTGAACGGACCTTTTAGACAAAGTATTTTAAATGTAACTGTGCCGTTTTACATTTTTGCCTAATAAAATATTCAATCAATCAATCAAAAACTCCAGTTGCTCTTACATCCCCTCCCTACTAGTGGTGCAACAGTTAATCCAACTAATGTAATATATGATAAAATCGATAATCGATAACTTAATAAATGATCAATTAATAACCTATCCCATGTAATTATAGCCAAAATGTTTTTTTTAAAACCACAAAATGTCAAATAATAATAATAAATAGCCAATGTAGAAGCTCACAATGCGACACTCTTGTGCGATGAAGTATAAAATAACACTTAGGTGGTTAATTGATTGATTGATATACAGTATAAACAAATGTACACAAAATTTACAAAAACATGCTTCTCAATTATTCGATTAATTGAAAAAGTAATCAACTAGAATATAATTTCTAGTTGCTTGCAGCCCTACTCTATATCCACCCCATTTTAGCAGACCATGATCTTCATCATTCCATTCCCTGGGTTCAACATACCAAACTTTTGAAGGCCAGGTCACCACGGGTGAACAAACTTAAAACACATCTCCCTTGGTTGTCGACTTTGTAATTTTAGCTGGACGTGGGGCTTGCTTGGGTTCAACGCTGCAATGAACAGCGAGTATAAGTTAAGGGCACAATGTCTCAGAGCGTCAACACAGACACAGTGAAGTAACGAAAACACATTTCACTGCAACATCCTTTACACTGGATTGCAACCAAGCCTTATCTGCTAGATTGTTGACAATCACTAAGTAGTGAAAATAGCAGATCTACACAAGATTCCCCCAGGGCTGTGCATTTGACAACCAACCATTCTGAACAATACGCTTTTGGGTTTAATCACAAAAGCTCAAACAATACAATATGATGCTTGATTTGGCAAAAAAAAAGCGAAGCCTAAAATAAGTGACTGTAATCCCACACGAGCTAACTCCTGACTGTATCGTTCACAATGTTGATTGCACAGTACTTGAGTTAATGTACTTGAGTACATTAACTCAAGTACTGTACTTCAGTATTTCCACATTTCTGTACTTTTACTTCTACTCCACTACGACAAGGGACACCTTTATACAGTGGTGGAAAAAGTACTCAAATGTTTTACTTAAGCAAAAGTATCAATACTGCAATGACTCTGTTACATGTAAAAGTCTGGAATTCAAAATGTACTTGAGTAAAAGTACAAAAGTATTGGTATAAAAATGTACTTAAAGTACCAAAAGTAAAAGTACTAAAATGTTTGAAAATAGCAGATCTACAAGCTCAACTTGAGTAAATGTACTTAGTTACTTTACACCACTGCCTTTATACAGTATATGTTACAGAGAGAATGAGAGAATTCAATTAAATTCGTATTGATGCAGTTGTTGTAGGCCAGCCTAGGAGGAGTAACCTACATCAGTGGTTCTCAAACATTTTCATGTCAAGGACCCCCAAATTGACACTTATTAGCCCGCAGACCCCCATTTGAAAATATATATGCCAAGGACCCCCATAAGGACCCCCAGTTTGACATGCATTAGGCTACGGACCCCCATTTAATGGCATTTCTATCTCTGGGACCCCAATTTATATTGTAGAATCAATGTTAATTTAACTCTGAGAGTGTACAAATGGAACCAAATGGTCCCATTAGGGTTCCATTTGTACACTCTCTGAGTTAGACCCATAAGGGTCAATTTGGTTCCTAACTATGTATCATTTAGCTGGGGACCCCCTGTAACTCCCTCAAGGACCCCACTTTGAGAACCAATGACCTAGCATCGTGGGTTCCAATCCTGGATGCTTATAAGAAGTCTGTTGCATGGGGGGAGGAGGAGGAGGGGTCGCTTTGTCAATGCCGTGAGGGGAAAATTCGATTTCAGCTTCACCCAGCTGATGGCTGTCTCACATGGTGAACATGATGAGCACTCAGCTGAAGCTGTGAGGGGGTTAAGTGTTGGACACGTAGACACGTAGGCCCCGGGAGGTGAAGCGGTGACGTTCTAATTACAGATGGCCTCTCCTCTCTACCCACTCAGCTGCTAACAGCCGCCCCTCAGTTAGTGATGATGCACAAGTGCCTCATTCCTACCATCCCTACTGTCATGCCAATACAATTATGTAATGTAATCGTATATCGTTGTTGCTGTCGGGCAGAAACCTCTTATCTCCATATTTTAACTTTTTGTGTTTTTTTCCGTAAATAGGCTCTATTAGCATAATGGAAAGAAATTGGGCCTCTTCTTACTTCTTTAACAGGTGTTACCAATAATACTAATTAAGGCTCTGTTCCATTCTGGGCAAACTCATGGTTCCTTGAGGGGGTTCCAAATGGCCCCTTACGGGTGTGTAACTCTGAGAGTGTACAAATGGAACCAAATGGACCCGTAAGGGTCCATTTGGTTCCATTTGTACACTCTCAGTTATGGGGGTCCTTGAAATTAGAAAGTTTGAGAACCACTGTGCTACACTAAATGGAACAGCCTTCATTAGTATCATTGGTGACACCTGTGAAGGCTCAATTTCCTTCCAATATGGCTGCTGTGCATATAGCCCATTAACGACCTACTTGATCATACTACGGCGTCACACAGAAGCATCAAAAGTATCAGATCTACAAGCTCGAAACATCGCCAAGCTGATTTGTTTATTTTTGGAACGGAGTGCTTATACAGTATGATGCGATTCTAGACAACCCTATGGTATTTATTCAATAGAACAAATACTCCCGTGACCCAGGGGATAACGGAAGTCCGACGGCGCTACATTATAACTAAGCCTAACCCTAAGCCTAACAGTAACCTCACACCAGTGTTGATTTTGACAGCAAATTTAGATTTAGTTTTAGTCATAGTCTTTTGAATAAAATTCCATTTAGTTTTAGTCTTATTTTAGTCATCTGATTTTTTTTTAGTTTTTGTCTAGTTTTAGTCGACTAAATATCATGAGATTATAGTCGACAAAATCTACCGTCGATTTAGTCGACTAAAATGTATTTTGGCGGTGCCTTGATGGCGTCGTAATGGCTGATTTTACACTGGGTTGCCCTAGTGTAAAATCCCTAAAATACCCTAGCGCAACCAAACATAAAACAACTTGTCTTTTAGTTCTACTGGATCTCTTCTCCACTAGTCCCTCACTAACATTTTAGTCTAGTTTTTATTTGTTAAAGAAATTGTCAATATATTTAGTCTTAGTTTTAGTCATCGTAGCTTAGTTTTTAGTTTTTATTTAGTTTTCGTCAGTGAAAAAAAGGTAGTCGACGAACATTTTTCGTCATAGTTTTAGTCGACGAAATCAACACTGCCTCTCACTAACCAAAAAAATTATAATCTGACTATAATTGGGGACTTTGGAAAAGTGAGCCATATCGGACTAATGACCAGTCCCTGTTATTCAATGACTGATTTGGCGAGTTGAAACATCAAATGGAACGGAGAGGTGGACCACCCATAGTGGTCGTGCTGCTGGTCGTCCTGTAATGTCTCCTCATTTATGTCCAAGAGACATCTGGGACATCTTGACATACTGTATCAACTTAAAGGCAGGGTAAGTGATATTTTTGGCGAAAACAAAACTTTTTGCCTTCTCACCCTTCAATCACCCTGTTCAAAATCAACCGAATAGAAAGCAAGTAATGTGTGGTGCTTTTATATGAAATGTATGTATGTTTATTTGCCGTGTGTGCGGTGCACTACAAGTAGTAGTAGTAGGTGTGTGTGTCATATGTGTTCAACCCGAGTTCTTGACTGTTGGGGTTGAGGTCTGTATGTGCAAAGGTGTGGTGTGGTCTGTATGCAAGGGCATGGTTCGTATGAGAGGGCATGGTCTGTATGAGAGGATGGGATTTATGACAGAGTGTGATCTATGTTTGGGGAGAGGGGAGTCTGTATGAGGGGGCATTTTGAGTGAGAGGGTGAGGTCTTACTCTTGAACTAGAGAAAAAAATATGTTTTCTTTTGTCCCTTGCTTATTCTTCAGCCTCTTTGTTCTGTTTAATGATTATTTTTATTTGTTTACAGTACGGCTCCTCCTGTGTCAGCCAGCATCCATATCAGTTCACTGGACAAACTAAATGATTAGTCATTTTATTTTGTTATTTTCTTATGTGCGTAGCTGTTATTGCTAGCATTTTAGGACCTATAAAGGACCTAAAGGTATATGAGAATGAAGATATGCAGAGAGAGAATCCTGATTGGCTTGTGAATCTCTGGAGCTGTGCAGTGGGACTATTTGTGTGATTTAAGACAACACTGTGTTTACTTTTTTATTTAACCATTATTTATTCAGGCTCATCCCGCTGAGACCAAGGATCTCATTTCCAGGGGAGACCTGAAGACTTTAGTTAAATTAAATAAAGTTAAATCTGTATATTCTGATAGTAATCATTGTTATGGAGTGTGTGTTCAGCAACAGCGGTCTCCCAGTAGTCTCTACATCTCGTAAAAGAAACTGAAAATAAATGTTCAGGTGGGTTGCAATTTCATCCAAGAAAGTACACTTTTATCAGCTTTTATCATGTATACCAGTGCCAGTTTGATGCAAAAATTGATGCAATATATGGACAGTCTAATAATCTGGCCCAGATCATTAATTATTTCATAAAACCTCAATGCAGAGTCTCTCAGCAAAGTCATCTACCATGTTGAACATGTGTTGTGTTGAATTCAGATGGATTTAGATTGCAAGCAGCGTGCATGCACTGAGAACCCATCTATATAGGTCAATCTACTATCGAATGTGCTCTTTAAAACATTGGTTCTCAAAGTGGGGTCCGGGGACCCCCAGGGGTCCTTGAGGGAGTTACAGGGGGTCCCCAACTAAATTATACATAGTTAGGAACCAAATTGACCCTTATGGGTCTGTAACGCAGAGAGTGTTCAAATGGAACCAAATGGACCCTAATGGGTCCATTTGGTTCCATTTGTACACTCTCATAGTTAAATTAACATTGATTTCCCATATAAATTGGGGTCCCAGAGAGAGAAATGGGGGTCCGCTAATGCATGTCAAACTGGGGGTCCTTGAAATTAAAATGGTTGAAAATCACTGCTAGAGCGTAAACATTTTCTCTTATGGGGGTCCTTAGCATATGTCTTTTCAAATGTGGGTCCGCGGGCTAATAAGTGTCAATTTGGGGGGTCCTTGACATGAAAAAGTTTGAGAACCACTGCTTTAAAAAGTACTGGAAGACTGCAATATATTTTAGACAAGGTCAGAGCTGGTCTACCTGAGATAACAATGTGCCACACCACAGCTCAACCTAAGGATAACCTGCCCATGGGCGCACAGATGGGCTCAAGTACATTATAATGTGCACGCTGAGCATGAAAATGACAACTGGGTAAGTTGGAATATGTAGCAATGACAATTCCATTCCACAGTGCTGTGGTTTTGCACCGCTTTGTGAAACACCCGGGATTCGAAACACTTTGAATTTCCTTTATTGTTAAAATGTGCTACACACAAATAACATACAAATTGCCTATGTGAAGCCCTTTCTATACAAAATGAAAACCCTATGATGAAAACAACAGCAGTGAAACTCTGGCGAGGAAGCAGAAGGAAGCCACTGCTAAGTGCTAACTCGCTTCTACACACTTTAGAAATCTATCAATTCAATGTCCACAGAAATAATCACTGTCAATTTACTTTCAACGTCAAATTAACACTGAGCATTTACTGTGTACTCTATCACCCATTTAGAGCTCTCTCTCTCTCTCTCTCTCTCTCTCTCTCTCTCTCTCTCTCTCTCTCTCTCTCTCTCTCTCTCTCTCTCTCTCTCTCTCTCTCTCTCTCTCTCTCTCTCTCTCTCTCTCTCTCTCTCTCTCTCTCTCTCTCTCTCTCGTCGGAACAATCGTCTCTTACATTTCCCATCTTCTTCAGTGTCTTTGTCTTGTCCCCCAGGCCGTACCAGCTGTTAAGCTGAGATTGGCCTCTTAAAACAACTCAAACAATAATTATCACATCTGAATGGCCAGTACATACACCAGCAGGTGTGTGTGTGTGTGTGTGTGTGTGTGTGTGTGTGTGTGTGTGTGTGTGTGTGTGTGTGTGTGTGTGTGTGTGTGTGTGTGTGTGAACCCTCAGCCGACGCTGGCCAAACTCACACACGCGTACAAACGACTGCAGACGTGTGCACACACAAACTCACATACGGGACGCGCAGTACAGAGTCAAGTGCATACGCACACAAATGCACACCCAAACACACTTGCATGCCGGTGCACTCAACTTTGCGTAATCGCCGATGACAATGACATCATGTCTGGTATTGCTCCATGACACGCATACAAAAACTAGCACTGACAAACACACTTTATAAACAGTCATTTGTTTGTTCATTTTGTCACTGGAGAGAATAGTCTGAATAAGTTCAAATAGAGTTCAGAAAATGTGTGTCTCTGTGCTTATGCAGTGTGTGTATGTGTGTGTGTGTGTGTGTGTGTGTGTGTGTGTGTGTGTGTGTGTGTGTGTGTGTGTGTGTGTGTGTGTGTGTGTGTGACTCACGTGCCATTGATGACTCCGTCTGGGTTGAGCATAGGGATGATCTTGAAGACGAAGGCCTCCCTGAGGCTCTGGGCCACGGGGTCGTCGCTGCACAGGAACTCCAGGGTTCCCTTCATCACCCAGCTGGCGTTGGACTCCCCGGGGTGGACCCGCGCTGTCAGCACGATGACGGGGCGACTACCTGCACACGACACACACACGCACGCACGCACGCACGCACGCACGCACGCACGCACGCGCACACACACACACACACACACACACACACACACACACACACAGTATGAGAGGGAGAGAGAAAAAGAGCTAAAGCCTGGTTTATACTTTGTTTATAAACAAAGTATAAACTAATAAAGTATATTATATGTTTTGTTTCTTAGGTGCTTTAGTGGTGTGATGATTCTTTTTTATGCATTTGCTTATTGAAGCACTTTGAGATCTTCACAAAATGTGAAGTGCATTATAAATAAAATCCTTTATTATTATACTTCATCATACAACAGTGTATAAATTATGCATAAGGGAAACAACAGTCAGTGAGAGACAGGCAGGCAGGCAGGCAGGCAGGCAGGCAGGCAGGCAGACAGACAGACAGACAGACAGACAGACAGACAGACAGACAGACAGGCAGACAGGCACAGACACCGCTTGAACAGACTCATAGTCATCTGCTACTGTATGCATTTTGACTACGGTATGTTTGTTAATTTGGCATGTACATTGTTACTGAAACATCTACATAGCCTACAAACAGAATGCTAGAACAGATGGATATAAGCTACAATAGTTCACAGAAAAATAATGAAGAGAGCAGTCAGTCAGTCAGTCAGTCAGACAGCTTGGCTCCCAGTGACACAGTAAAGTCCTCAGGGTTACTATTATCGTTTTACACGCACGCCTCCTTTTAGGGGAGCGAAAAGAAAAGAAAAGAAAAGAAAAAGAAGCAGAACAAAGAAGAACTACAGCATGAACATTTAGAGACCAGGGGCCTGTTCCTCGAAAGGTGAATTAAATAAGCCTGGATTTAAGTCAAATCCAGGCTTGACAAAGTCGGGTCCGTATAGCCTGGTTTATTCGGTTCCTGGAACGCCAAGCCAGGCTGAAAAGGAGCGACTTTGTCGAGCTAGGCCTTGTCAAGCCAGGCTGTGTCGAGCCAGGATAATGAAGCCAGGCTTCACTTATTTCTATAAAAGACCATGAAAGTCGATAGCAGAATCCTTGAACTTGACCAATCATGGAGCCCAAAACCAGAGCGGCGTTCTTCTCTGTGGCTGAACAGCAGCACTGCAGCAGCTCATGGAATCTTACAAGGAAGTAAAATTTATAATAAGCAAGAAAGGAAACACGGCCGCAATAAATATAGATCCAGGGAGAAAGCGTGGCAAAGTATTGCCGACAAATTAAATGCACAAGTTGTCCAAAAATATGCAATTAATTTATATACAAATCCATAAATATATAATTCAGTTAGGTTTAAACATAAGGAGTTTAAGTGAATGTTGGAATTATAATTATAAACACTTAGAATAATTTTCTAATTTGTAATTTCTAAAATCGAAGATCTACAAGGGAAAAGCTTGCCTTTTGGCGGCCGGGGGTCCACGGTCCACGGGGGTCAACGGGGGTCCGGGAGTACACGGGGGGCCGGGCCCCCCGTGTACTCCCGGACTATATCGCTCGCTTTTAACCATCACTTTTATGCTTCTTCAGATATTACTTAACCCATTAAGACCGGGAACGCATCTGTGTAACCTCTTGAACCATTATTTAATACTTTGGCTATTCAAAAATAGCAGATATACAAGCTCAAAGCGCGGCACCGAGATCTACAATGAGCTTGTAGATCTGCTATTTTTGAAAAATCGTGAACATTTGTGCAAATCTTTGAATATATATATATTTGTAACATTTTTAACTCAAATCTTTGCTTCTGGGGGGTCCGTGGAACTAAATATTTTGAGATGGGGGTCCGTGGCCAAATACATGTAATTTTGGGGGTCCTTGACATGAAAAAGTTTGAGAACCACTGATTATAGCAACATAAGTTTTTTCAAAAAACTGTTATGTGATTTAGAAGACATTTGTAGAATCCTCAGAAGCAAAGATTTGAGTTTTTTTGAATAGCCAAAAGTATAAAATAATGGTTAGAGCGGTTAGAATCTAAAATGACAGATGCGTTCCCGGTCTCAAAGGGTTAAGGCAAGTGATGCCATGCAATTCACCGTCTCCCACAGCTCGTTGGTCAGACAGCCTGGTCATCCTACATTACCATTAGATGATTACCTGTCAGGGTCCATTACTATTGGCCCATGGTGGGCCCGTCGAGGTCCATTACGATTGGCTTACCAAGTAGTCGAGGTCCATTATTAGCTATTGGTTTATGGGAGGTGTTGAGGCTCATTACTATTGGTTGATAGGGAGGTTTTGGGACATTACTTGCAGATAATGTATTGGATGTCATATCTGTTTGATAGTATTTGATGGCATTTGCATAAAATAGACGTGACTTGACTATGAAGGACACGAAAGGCGTACCGACCATCATCGCCATGGCAATATGGTGAATCAATGCCTGTCATACAAGCCACCAGTGAGTGGCGTACGGTAGTTACTTTGCAGTTGGAAGGTAGAGAAAGCAGATGCTCTCAATAACGTGGTGGTGTCAGTGGTGTAAAGTACATTTACTCAAGTACTGTACTGAAAGTACAATTTTGAGGCACTTTTATTCTACCGGAGTATTTCCAATTGTCTATACTTTTACTTCTACTCCACTACACCTCAGGCAAATATTGTACTTTTACTCCACTACAATAATATGAAAACTTCCGTTACTAGTTACTTTGCAGATATAAATATATTACATTATAAAACATACATTAACCACTTTAGCCCTATTCTATACCTAGGCAATTTGAAAATAGCCGATCTACAAGCTCACAACGTGTCGCGATGCGACGCATTGTGAGCTTGTAGATCTGCTAATTTCAAACATTTTAGTACTTTTACTTTTGGTACTTTAAGAACATTTTGATACCAATACTTCTGTACTTTAACTCAAGTAAAAAATGTAATTCCCAACTTTTACTTGTAACAGAGTACTTCTACGTTGCAGTATTGATACTTTTACTCAAGTAAAACATTCGAGTACTTTTTCCACCACTGCGTGGTGTTATATAAGGCTCCTGGAGAATGACTGGAGAGAGACACGTGGCACTGCCGGAAAGATGAAAATAATTATGTATCATCAAGTGAGTAGCCTCAAGGATCATCGATGATGCATTCCATAGGCCCTGAGTGCCGAGCTCCAATGCCACATTTTATATTCAGCCGGTAGAGGTGTTGTAATGTGTCAGCCAGCCATGTGAGTCACTTCCATTTCTGCTATAGGCCTATAACCTTTCTCTGTCAGGGTTGGAAAAGCTGGGAGAAAAGGGGGGGGGGGGACTATGGGGAAACAACAACCACATCCGATTTCTGAAAAAAGTTTCACCTCCAGACTGTTGAACAAGGCCTGCCAGACTGTGGCCGTCTAGTCTCCTTTATGCTGGATTACCTTATCCCCCATGTAGATTACGGTCCATACTTCCTTATGCAGATTTAACGGAACTACAGTTTTACCTTTCCTTGCGGCATGAACTGTCCTAGTGAACTGCACTTTACGGACACTGAAAAGGTGAAGCGCCCCGCCCCCCCCACATCCCAGCCCAGCATTCGCGGAACGCCGTAGCAAACTGGGGACAGGTGGGGACAAGCGGTGCATCATTGGCCGGCTCTTCCGATCCAACACTGCCTCAACTGCCAAGCGTGCATGCTCTAGCCCAGGGGTGGGCAACTTTGTAGATGGTGAGGGCCACTAAATTTCCACACTCACTCTGGAGTGCCGCATTGTTTATCGGCACTCTCGCCAGTAGTACCCCATTAGTCAAAAAGACCATAATAGTCACATACGTGATAAATAAGGGATATTAACAATTATTATTCGTTGTAACTTTGTTTTTATTTAGCATTTAGTAACGCTTCTATCAACTCACTACAGCTGTACTGCTAAACAAAACTTCACATTCCTGAGTATGCCTTTCAGAGTATTGCTGTAACCTTGGCTTAAAAATATACAAAAATGAACACTACAATCATAATTAATAAGGCTTCTATTGAAATAAACGAGAGCGCGCTCTACTGGTGGACTGTTGTAATTAAAATGGTTCATGTAAAGTTGCATGTTTGGAACAGCTGAAGGCAATAGTTCACCATTTCGGATATGTTTAGATGACTTTGTTTTTCTTTGTGATTTCCAAAGTTTCCAAAGTGCCTGGGGCCGCATTGAGTGACAGTGCGGGCCGCGTGCGGGCCGCGTGCGGGCCGCCAGTTGCCCATCCCTGCTCTAGCCCAAGGGCAACGCATACAGGTGCCACGCAAATCCACTGTGGACATGCAGACATCGCAAGACAGACAGAGAAAAGCCATCGTGATACAACACACACCAAGTGACGTATCAACATTTAAGGCTTGCAAAAGCGTGGAAAACTACAGTGTAAAACCATTCACACACATGCATATGATGCTAATATTCTAAAGAACGTGTAAACACCTGCATATGATGCTAATATTCTAAACACCATGTACAGTACTGTACATACCTGCCATAAAACACATTCTTTATATCTTCCCTTATTTCTATCCTGTTTTTCCTTGTCTCTCCTGCTCCTACTCCACTTGTATCCTCTCTCCAAAACTACAAAATGATGAAGCGTAACACAGATTTCTTTTTTTCCCCCCAACACCTGTAAGCCTGTGACAACAAAATTGATTCTGATTGTGATCTCTTGTATTGAACCCATCCCAACACCTCACACACAAACACACAGCCATATAAATAAGCTGTGTGTCTGCCAATTGATCCCTCAGGCACAATGGCAGGAGCTGGCATACTTCTTCTCTCCAACAACCCTCCAGCTAGCTGTGATGTTGCCACATTGTTGTACTATCTGGTACCGCCCTCGCTCCCTCTGTCACCTGGGAGCGAGGGTGTATGTTGCAAGACCCGAAACAGCCCGTTGACCCCAGGCTACAGCAAAGATGATACGTCCCAGGTACGTCCCACAAAATAATACGCCGTCCCTGTCGGACAGAACCTTGAATCTTCCATATTTCAACTTACTTAATGGCCTACTTCGTCATACAACACATGTCACGCAGAAGTAACAACTTAGGAGATCTTTGATTGAGTTACCAACTTTACTTTTTCTTTCTCTTCTGCACTGTAACTGTATCTGTTTTTTCTCCCTTCTTTTGTTTTATGCACCTAAATGTCATTGTATAATTGCGTTTCTTGATGTTCCGAGTAAAGCACATTGAAATGCCTTGTTGTTGAAAGGTGCTATCCAAATAAACTGCCTTGCCTTGCACGGTTCTTCTTAACATTTTCCTGGAAAGCAACAGTGTCGGGACATACAAGGTTTCCACCCAGCAGTCGTGACTCGTGGCGGTTCTTAGAACCTTGGCTTCTCTCAGTAGAGCGACAGAGAACGGGTCAAGTCACGTACGACAAAGAAGAACAACGCTCCCATTCTAATGCGCGTGACCGAATGACACAGGTGATAAACACTGAATCCTTCCATGACATTCAAGTAATCAAGGTGTCAGTAATGGTATAAATTTGTTTGGAACCAGTCGGAGGGAAGGAGGCCGGCGGTAAAGAGAGAATAAGAAAGCACAGGGAGGGCGATGAAGGACAGAGGAACAAATGAAGATAAAGACCATAACTGACTGAGGGACATAAGAGCAACAAGGGTAGCAGCAGATATCGAGAGAGAGAGAGAGAGAGAGAGAGAGAGAGAGAGAGAGAGAGAGAGAGAGAGAGAGAGAGAGAGAGAGATGAGAGAGAGAGAGAGAGAGAGAGAGAGAGAGAAGAGAACGACTAACAGTACACAACCATGACAAGATGGCCGTGAGAAAAGACAAGAGAGAACATACAAGGGTGAAATCGTGCTGTAGAAGACGGACACGGACGAGATTGAATGACGAGACAGCGATAAGGTCCATGAAAGGAAAATGAAAAGCTACACACAGAAAGCTGACACAGAGAGAGAGAGAGACACAGAGAGAGAGAGAGAGAGAGAGAGAGAGAGAGAGAGAATGACAGCAAGAGATCGTGGGAGAGAGAGAGAGAGAGTCCCAGTCCAGTGGAAGCTATCTGGAAGCCATGCCTGTCCTGTTAAATGAGATTATGTTTGATAATTAACAGCGTTCAGAGAGCGAGCTGTGATTGCATGGGAAGCTTTTTTAATTAGAGACGAGAGGAGGCAAAGGGGAATCCAGGCTGCTTTAAGTATCTGTCAACGCTGCTCGAGAGAAAACCTTGCATGTTGCAAGAAGACAAATGTAAGAACCCAACTCCATGAGGCCCATGCATAGATCTATTATTCTTAGTTTTATATGAAACGGAATTGAAAGGCGCATCGTGCGTAGCTGGAGTCGTGAAAGGTATAGGTTTAGGTGATGTTTTCTTGGTTGAAACAAAGTTTTTCATTAAAAAAAGTCAAAGCTATATATTCTGATAGTAAATCATTGATAAAGAGTGTTTGTTCGGTAACAGGGGTCTCATTGTCTCTCCAGCTCTTTAATAAACAGAAAATACTTGTTCAGGCCTGTTGCCAATTTCAGCCAATCAGGCCAGTTTCCCTTTTTCAGCTTACATTTTATAGTGTTCCAGTTACAATTCTGTCCGCTCATTTCTTCGTGTCATCACTTCCAATTTCACTTGTTTATCCAGTTTGTGTTCTCTGATTGCATGCAATTCCGACCTGTTTACTAAAGAGCTGAAGAAGAATGGATAAAATTGGTATTCCAACCTGTTTACTAAAGAGCTGAAGAAGAATGGATAAAATTGGTATTCCAACCTGTTTACTAAAGAGCTGAAGAAGAATGGATAAAATTGGTATTCCAACCTGTTTACTAAAGAGCTGAAGAGACAAGGAGACCCCTGTTACTGAACAGACACTGATAGCAATGATTACTATCAGAATATAGAGCTATTTTCCATTCTTCAGGTCAGACTGAATTGAATACATGCATTTCCTTTCGGGAAATGTAACCTGTCGGATATACTTGATATTTATGCTTGATTATATGACAATTTAAAGGTAGGGTAAGTGATATGTTTTTGTTCAAATGAGTGTTAAATTGCTATATATTCTGATAGTACTCATTGCTATAGTATAGAGTGTTTGTTCGGTAACAGGGGTCTCCCCGTTCCTCCAGCTCTTGATTAAACAGAAAATGCGTTTTCAGGTAGGGATATCTATTTTATCCAATCAGGACAGAGAACTCACACAGGATACAGATTAAAACAGGTGGCATCGGAAGTCATGGCACAAAGAAATGAGAAAACAAAAAAATTGGAATTGGAACACTATGAAATTGAAGTTGATAAATGAGTACTTTTCTCCTGATTGGCTGAAGATTGGCCAGCCATCTCAAAATGTATTTTCTGTTTATTTAAGATCTGGAGAGACGCAGAGACCCCTGCTACTGAACAAACACTCTATAAGCAATGATTATTATCACAATACAGTGCTTTAACCTTTTAACGAAAACCTTTTTGTTTTAACCAAAACATAATAGTGATATGTTTTGGTTGAAAAAAAAGTTTGAACTTAATTTTACCCTACCTTTAACAATTTAAGTCTGTTATTTCACAATAATGACCGCTGCTATCAATAATAGACAGATGGAGACAACACACCTGAATCAAATGAATCTATCCCTGCCGTTTGGTTGTTGCCGTATTCAACAAGGCAGCCATGTAAACATACACATGCTGTCATTTTACAGCTAAACAGTGAATGTTTTTGTGGTAACGGAATATTGATTCAACAACATTATTGTGGCATTGCTACTTTTACTTAAATCAGCACTATGTAACTTTCCTCTTCTACCCCGGATTTGACCGCGGGTCTCCTGCGCAAATGCTGATTTTTTTTTTACCATTGAGATAATAGAGCCTTGCTCAGCGGATAAATTGAATCTTGACCATCGGGTCATATTTCGTGTCAGATCCTGTGTCTAGGTGAGACATGACCTTTGACACTATCTAAATGTCTCAATAGAAGAGCAGGGAGACTAAATACAACCACCCCAATTGTATATAACTTATACATTAACATACTCTACCATACAGATTGGACAAAATTACATTTTATTCACAAAAAAAAAGTTGAATAGTGCAGCTAGTAAAACACCTTAGTATTCATTCCAGCATTGTGAGTTTACAATGTAGGATTTACTTAGAAAATCAGCAAGGTTGCCCCATATTAAAGTGATATGATTAAAGCTGAAGTTACGAGGTTTTCACGTGACCACAACGCTCTGACGGGTAAAGCCTCGCTCATGTTGTAACCCAGTGACATGGCTGGTTGTAATTAGACCTGATTAGCATAGTAATTTGCATACAGAGGAAGGAAACTGGAACTGATTAGTTGTGACTGCTCGAGGCCTCTGTTGCACTTGGATTCAAGTTGTTTGTCTGTGTGGGTATGTGCACGTGTGTTTTATCTGTTAATCCCTTCTCTTGCAGGAACTGTGCACACACAGACACACACACACACACAAGCACACACACACGCACACACATTTGTATTACTATACTTGTGAGCAAATCAACATTTTAGGATGCCAATTTTAAGAATGCTATTTTTCAAGCTCACAGCACATGTTTGTAAATCTGCAATTTTCAGTGTCTAATCCGAACCCTAACCTGAATATTTTCCTAAATGTAAGCCTAACACACACACACACACAAACCCGTAAAACAACCATTTATCTTGTGAGGACCAGGACAATTGTCCTCACAATGTCTATTTCTCAAATTCTACTATACTTGTGGGGACATTTGGCCCCAACAAGTATAGTAGCACAAGTACACACACACACACACACACACACACACACACACACACACACACACACACACACACACACACACACACACACACACACACACACACACACACACACACACACACACACACACACACACACACACACACACACACGCGTCTGGGACTGATAATACGTGGTGGTACTATCGTAGCCTCACTCGGCTGCTCGCTGAGCAGCTCAGCTAGGAGGGTTTCATGGGTAATTCTGTCCCTCGAGGGGACGTCAGCACTGCAGCAGAGGGTGAGACACAGTCCACTTCCTCTATACACACCATACAGTCCACAGGCAACATGTCTAGGCTTGTGGACGGCGGCCATATTGCCTCCAGTGGGGATTTGCAATCGAGATGAAAACCAACGTTGGACTGTAAGGTAAGAGAAAGTCTGAGATTCTTGATCGCTGCTAAAAAAAACCATAGCAGGCCTGGGCCAGCGTAGCGGTCCAGGCCTATGATCAATGTAGCCTGACAGCGCATCACAGGTTCGAGACCCGAGCCCGGTGGCCTTTGCTGCATGTCATTCCCCTCTCTCTCTCCCCATTTCCTGTCAGACTACTGTCCTATAAAAAATAAAGGCATAAAAGCCCAAAAATAAATTTAAAAAAAACACACAAAAAAACAAAACAAAAAACACCATAGCAACTGCCTTAACAACTTAAACCCCAGCATCCGTATTCTGGGAGGGTGGCGAATTTGCAGAAAATAGCAGATCTACAAGCGCCAACTGTTGGCTATTTTTTAGCGAATATAGGGTTTAAGTGGTTAAGGTACACAATAGAGACCTTAAGAGTACAACCTATGCAATGATGCAATGATTTATATGTTGTGTCCTGTGGGCTGGGCACCTTTGGTGCATGACACATAAATAAAGACATCTATCTTTCTATCTATCTTTTCTACATATAAAGTAAGTAAGCCTTGCCGAGCCCATAGGGCAGGAGCCTATCTCCTGTCTCTGTAGCTTGATGTACACGCTCTGGACATGACGCTAGTATGTCACAGGGACTTACCCCCCGATCCAACCCGTGTTGCCGAGTGCCAAGCAGGGAGGCATTGGGTCCCATCTTTATAGTGGCCTACGGATGTGACACGTCGTGAGCTTGTAGATTTGCTATCATTTTTAATAATAATTTTCCAGAAGATCCGTAAAGCCCAAAATAGGGACGCAAGGGTTAAAGTGGTTAACAGTGTTATTATTATCTTCATTTTTAATTTTTTTAGTTTAATATGTCAGTACACTCATTTCCCAATAGAGAGGCACATTAAATACCGACAAGAAAGAAAACTTTCAACCTGACATCCCTATTTTGAACATTGAGTTTTGAATGACCCACTGGTGTGCCTTGGGAACTAAAAGTGATTGAAAACCACCGGTGTGTAGACACTGTATGAGAGAAGCTACCAGCCTCAGAAATTCATAATGTTCCCAGCAAGCCACATTATGAATCTTTAGCAAAACGACGCCTTTCGCCATTTTAACAAATCTACTTTATGAGGCTGTCGCACCAAACCAATGCTCATTTCCATAACAATATCAAGCTGTTTGGCCGCTACAGTAAGTACACCACAACATGTTTGGTTTGAACAGAGATGCCAGTTAATTTGGGGAAATTCATGTACCCAACGGAACGCAAGATTAGTCAGTACTTGCCATTCGTCTACAACAGCCTGCTTCACACTTGCACACATTTGCTTCTCTAGGAGTTGCCAAGTGCTGCCATCAAAATGTGTTACTGCCGGACAGTTGGATTTCAATTCAGTTCATTTCAATTTTATAATTGTGCCAAATCACAACAAGCTTTGTCTCAAGGCACTTTACATAATAGTCCATTTGATGAAGGCTCCAATTACGTTTGTTTAAGTAAAGAGTTGGTTTTATAGTCTTTTCACTGATTGGAGACATAAGAAATGTTGCATCGGGAACATGTACGTGAAAAACGTTGTTCCTAATTTAAACTACAGTAAGTTTGAAGCCATACTGTGTAACATTCTTACAAACAGTCTTTTTGCCAATACCACTGGTAGCTCTATCCTGGCTTACAGCACTGATTAGAATTCAATTCGAAACAAAACCATGGAAGTATACTGCTCCAAAACGAATGCTGAAGGGTCCTTGCACAGAGGATATTTTGGAAAGAAACAACAACAATGTCAAAAATTGTATTTATTCACTTTAAAACAACTAAATAAAAACATTTCCAGTATATATAATACCAGTGAAAGTTTACACCAAAAAATAACTGTTATTTAATTGAAAAAGTGTGACTTTAATATTGACTAATTAAACTAATGTGATAATTTAGAAGTTCCCGAAAAAGGAGATCAAATTGTGTTGGAGAAGCGAGGCACCCACCACAGAGACTGACACTCTAACCCATTAAGACCTGAGGCCCATTCTACAAATGCCTTCTAAATCACTAGTTCTCACACTTTCAAGATTCGAAACATATTTTGAGATGTTGGTCCGCGGCCAAATACATATCATTTTGGGGGTCCTTCACATGGAAAAGTTTTAGATATACATATCAAATTTTTAGATATGTATTTGGCCGCGGATCCCCATCTCAAAATGTTTTGTTCCAGGGAACCCCAGAAGCAAAGATTGGAGTTACAAATAATATCTTCTCTATATATAATTTATATATCTCTTTGAATATATAAATTATATATATTCAAAGATTTGCACAAATTTTCAAGATTTTTCAAAAATAGCAGATCTACAAGCTCATACAAAACTCGGTGCCACGCTATGAGCTTGTAGATCTGCTATTTTTTAACAGCCAACGCAAAGAAAATTATATGACACAGATGCTTTCCCGGGGCTAATGGGCTAATTATGTTAATGCTGATACGGCATAGTGAATCTCATATGGTTTTCTCCCAGACAAATTATTCCTTCATATTTCTGATTGCCAAGGATCACTGGGTTTCAATTAAGTACGAAAAAACAAACAAAGTATGAGATATATCTCTGGCAGGGAGGCTTATACAGACTATTTCCCATTAACTGATTGTTTCCTCCGTAAATATACGGACGGACGGACGGTCCTTCTATCCGTCCGTCCATCCGTATGTCCAAGCGTCTGTCTGTCTGTTTATAGTTCATCATCACACAAACACAAACTGTTGGGGCTGCTTTACTTCGAATAAAGAATCAACTTTTCTAGGTGCATTTTTTAGGGAACATGGCAGTAGCTATTGCCACTGTATAATGTGGTCTCTAAAAGCTACAGGGATGGATATAAAGTATGGCCTTAGAGCAGAGCTCACTGGCATTAGTGTAAATATGATGATGATGAATATGTGATATTACTACAGACACGTTAGAGCACAGCCTGGTGCACACGTTCATCATCTGAGTCGTACATACATTCATTACACATGTAGCTCTAAGCCTAAGTTCAATAAGGAAGATCTCTCTCTCTCTCTTACACTTTCATCTTTATTGCTGCGATGCTTCACAAACATCCTCTCATTCACAGCTTGAAGTGTGAGCACTTCACATACACATACTCGCACGCACACACACACACACACACACACACACACACATACACGCGCACGCACGCGCAGACTTACGGAGTTGGTGCAGGTCTCTCATGCCCCTGGTGGCGGGACAGGCAGTGATGGTGACCAGGGGACAGGGGTTCCCAGACAGGGTCTGACACAGGACCTGCTGCCTGAAGAACACTTTGGAGGGGTCCACTGAACGATAGAGCACCATTAGATGAGACTGGAGAGAGAGAGAGAGAGAGAGAGAGAGAGAGAGAGAGGGAGAGAGAGAGAGAGAGAGAGAGAGACCAATTGTTATGGGTCACAGGTAAATATCACTTTTTTGTTCCCTACATTTAAAATATTATTTCAAAAATAGAATTTAAGAATTTAAGAATTTTATAAATAAAGAAACAAAATCTAAGAAATCTGCGACGTGACACATTGTGAGCTTGTAGATCTGCTATTTTCACTAGTCTGGGACCCGTGGAGACATCAAACTTCTCTTTTGGGTTTCGTGTGTGTGTGCGCACACGGGTGTGCGTGACGGAGGGGATGTGTAGCCTACTGTGTGTACTGTTGTTTGTATATAGACCAGCTTGGCAGACAAAGTTATCAACAAACAAAGACTACATGAACCCAGAGATGCACACTGTGAGCCAAGGCTGTTCCCATGTGGATCCCGTGATCCACATGATTACATTTTCTTGCATACAAAAACATTCGGTATGGAATCGCTGCACTGTTTTATATATATATATATGAGACCCCTGGGGGAGTCACATTAATGTCCGCTGCCTTGTCCCATTGTAGCCACAACTATTACATTTGCATCCAATAGCAGCTCAATAAGTGCATAGTGGCCTCCGTTGCAGCAAGCTCATACCCTTAATTCCCAGGCCTGCAGGATACAACTATGATTTTTTTCCCCCTATATTTCCGTGACTCATATAGTTTTTAAACTCCAATTTCTGTGTGCAAGCAAAAGGAAAGTAGCTCTGAAATAACACAGCAAAATTGAGTTTTGTGCCCCGAACCTGACAAATGCGAACTTTAGTTCAAGAAATGCTTATTGTAGAAATAAGTAATGTGATAAACAAAAGTATTCTTTGTTTCCACGGCCTATTTTACACAGAAGACGTTCTATCCCTTCACAATGCAACCATCATGTAGCCTACTCTGTGTGTGGCTGCGTGTGTGTGTGTGTGTGTGTGTGTGTGAAAATGACACTGAAGCTGTAAAGTAATGGCATGTAGGATGGATGAGATGTACTGTACACAGCTTTATCTGAGAGGTGGCAGAACCATGTCAGCAAAGTTTCAGGAATGAGACCTCAGTCCTGTGTGTGTGTGTGTGTGTGTGTGTGTGTGTGTGTGTGTGTGTGTGTGTGTGTGTGTGTGTGTGTGTGTGTGTGTGTGTGTGTGTGTGTGTGTGTGTGCGTGTGCGTGTGCGTGTGTGTGCGTGCACGTCTTGTGATTTGGGGCTGTTGGGGTGTCATCACATTGATGAATGTATATTTTCTGTATTCATCTAATTCCTGAATGCCATTGACCAGTATCGGCACATCCCATAAGCCGGAGGGATTGGAGCATTGTAATTGGCTATTTAGTAGTAGATCCCCTAAGCCGGACAGACAGGCTGTAGTTACATCTGTTGGGTCAATCTGAGCAAGAGATGCCTTTTTTTTAATATCTCTGATCCTCTACTTTCATAATAAATTAACCCATTAAGGCCGGGAACGCATCTGTGTCACTTTAAGATTTCTTTGGCTATTCAAAAATAGTCGATATACAAGCTCATATCGCGGCACTTGTTGCCACGTTACGAGCTTGTAGATCTGCTTCTCTTTTTTTTCAGCGTGAAAATTTGTGATTTTTCATGTCAAGGACCACCCAAAATGCATCTCAAAATATATATATAAAAAAAAAGAGCTTGTAGATCTGCTATTTTTGAATAGCCAAAGAAATCTTAAAATTACACAGATGGGTTCCCGGATTGAATGGGTTATAGACAGAGACAGAAGCAAGGCAGACAGACAGACAGACAGACAGACAGACGGGTACCTGTAATGCAGAGTATGTGTAAGGATAGTGGTAGGCCAGATAGCAGACGTCATCGATGTGTCTGAAGGTCACGGTGAAGGTCAAAGTGTAAAAGGTTGGTCTCTTCTTGCCCCGGGCTGCACAGAAGTGGTTTCTGGGTGAGACGATAGGAGGAGATTCAAATCAGATTAAAAACATGGAATGAAACACCTGGAATTTAAAAGTCCCAGTCCAAAGAAAAAGTCAGGTTTACATTGTTTCTGCATAGAGCTTCAACTACAATAGAAATATTTTAATCTTAACCACTTAACAACCTACATACTTAATTTACCGGGTTCCATACACTAGACCCCCTCCTTTTCCCCCTCTACACCTAATCTCTTTGGCGAAACTAAAATAGAAACTAGCCAATCTATAAGCTCACAACGTGTCGCAACACAGCGTGTCGTGAGCTTGCAGATCAGCTATTTTCACATAATGTCTGCCTCAAAACAGGGATGCTAGGGTAGGGTTCATGTGGTTAAAGGTATCATGACATTCATTTTCGCTTTTTTTATTTTCAATGTTTTATTTGGGGTTTTATGACCTCAATTACACCCAAAAAACCTGAACTTAAAACATTCAGTGGATTTTCTGTGGTCTGGGGTTTTCTGAATAATTAGGCTGAAAAGTAATCTGAGCTTGGCCCTTCGACAGTGAGGTCACTGTCGAATAATCCCGCCCACTCTCCTCCTCGCCCCTCCCCTCCCCTATCCTTTCCTTTGGGGGGGGGCGGAGCAGAGGCGATGATTGACAGGCAAAATCCCTCACCAGCGACACCCGCAGGCAAAGATTTCTTTTTTCATTGCAGTTGAAAAGGCTTTAGAAATGTGAGAGAAAAACACCTGCCATTGATCACTGGAATGGAATTTTCACTTAAAACTTTTTGTACACTTTTGAAGGACCAGGACAAAGACTTTGAATGTGGTGTAAAAGTGAATGTCATTAAACCTTTAAAGGGTGACATAGCATGGCCTGTTCAGGACTCATGTTCATAAATGTGCAGTGAATTTGCAATTTTTTGTGGTTTTCTTATGACATGAAAAGCCGACATCCTCAGTGGAGCCATTCATTATGTAATGTGTACCTGTAATAGCAGATCTCCGTTCCAGTCCTCTTCCAGTGAGGTCGGCCTTCCAGGGCTTCCCTCACCGAGTACAGCACAGGCTGCATGCCTGCAACACACACACACACACACACACACACACACACACACACACACACACACACACACACACACACACACACACACACACACACACACACACACACACACACACACACACACACACACACACACACACACACACACACACACACACACTTAATTGCTGGAAAGCATCAAACAATTGAGGGTTAAAAGACAATTGAGGATTAAAAAAACAGACTTCTTTCCATCGTGGTCCTAGCCACAGCAGAAAACAGAGACATGCATAAACAATACAGTCAATGAAAACTTTTAAAGGCTAAAACCATTTTAAATCAAGCACTAGCAAATACAATGCAAATATATTGCAACACATTGTGAGCTTGTATATCTACTATTTTTGGCATATGTTTGCCTATACTGTATGCCATACCTATAATAAGGTTCCTGTCGTTAAAGACGTATTTGCAGACGACCATATACAGAAGTACTGTATGTCTACCACACAATGGTTCAATTCCTAATGGAACCTTAATACAGGTCCATTTGGTCCAAGGGGCGCACTGGACGAAATCTAAATCAAATCAAAACAACCAAAAATTCTGTGGTGAGACCATTTCCTAGAAAATCAGAAGATAACTATCTTTCAAAGGAGAATACATGTTCATTCTAATAGGACGCATGCAGGAGGAGTACGCCTCCCTTTGTGTTTGCTCTCCTCTCAGATGAGACCAATTTCCTGGAGAAAAGAGCTATTTACTGGAGCACGGGACGTTCTGTGAAAGCCCTGTGTGTGTGTGTGTGTGTGTGTGTGTGTGTGTGTGTGTGTGTGTGTGTGTGTGTGTGTGTGTGTGTGTGTGTGTGTGTGTGTGTGTGTGTGTGTGTGTGTGTGTGTGTGTGTGTGCTCAACATACAAACACATGAATGTGTATGTGTCATTTAAGTCAGCTTTTAGCCATACTGTAATGTCTCCTCTCTCTCTCTCACTCTCTCCCCCTCCCCCTCTCCCTCTCTCTCTCTCTCTCTCTCTCTCTCTCTCTCTCTCTCTCTCCCTCTCCCTCTCTCTCTCTCTTTCTCGGCTGACCTGATTGTTGCTCTTCTTATAGTTAATGACTTTAATTTGCTGCCATGTCAGCCGTCTTGCTTATCCCTCTCTCTCCTCCTTATGTCCATCCCTCCCTTTCCTTTGTAAAGAAATAATGTTTGTTCTCAGCACACACACACCCACACCTACAATGAACGGATTGCAAATGTCTTGGGGTGATTTTCGGTACAGGGGAGGTTGTAAATCGGACACATTTCCATCTTTTCAATGAAATGCTGATAACTTCAAAATTGTGGTCATGAGCGCAATATCTGCCCAGAAGGGATTCTGTCTTGAATTGGAGCGACAGATGTTGGTCTCCCAAGCAGGAGACATATGGGTTCAAATCAAAGACATGAAACTTACAGATTGCATCTTTAACAGGGCTCCCACTATGGATAGTGTTTATTTGTGTAGCTTGTGCTGGCCTCGTTTATTTGGGGAGATACGGTATACACCAGGTTCTACACTCCATATCCTTCACAGCCCAGCTGTGCTCTCTCATGATGGTACTTTCCAGGGGGGCAGCAGGTGTGTATCGTGTGTCTGATCTTGGCACGCATTCTGTACGTCAAGACCAGCCTTATAGGAAGACGTGCACATCCAGCAGGTGCAACTGGCTTCTGGTTCCCTTTTTATTTCATTAATTTTACTTAGGTTTATGTGAGCAGAAGTAGTTTTAGTTAGTTTGTGTTTGTTTATTTTATTTCGTTTTAGTTTTCTTTGTAACTTTTCCAAAGAATGCCTTGATTTATAGAACCTAAGAGAGAAAGGTAGGATAATAGAATGCATATATATAGGCTATTAACCTGTGATTGTGGAAAGATTGTGACAAAAACAAAAGCTGATAAGATTAGGCTATCCTCCAGACTATATCTTGTGAAACGAGTTTGATCTTTCACTCCACTGCCCTCGCTGGACCAATGCATTTGAATGGAGAGAACATACGGGGGGATTGCTCATCTAATGGGCTGTGAAGTGCCTTTATCTGCTGGCTATTGTTTTCCTACAGCAGGTCACGGAGAATATTCCATGATTTTTCAAAGGTAAAGTAAAATAGCTGTTTTCGCTGGCAAGGGGACGGTAGACGGATGCATTCAAAGAGTTAATTGATTTAAAAAAAATGTAATTCGTTGCAACCTTATCTGAGACCCTGTCTCTCTCTGTCTCTCTATTGTCCTGATTCTGCTGCTGTCTTCCTGCTATTAAAATATCGTCACTGTCGGGTGGAAACCTCATATGTCCAAAAACTTTTGGGGGAATGGAACAAACATTTTCATAAATAGCAGATTAACAGCAGATCTACAAGGCGATGTGACGCGGTGTGAGCTTGACCACTTTTGCTTGACACTCATGTACGACGAAGTAGGGCATTAAGTGACGAAAAAAAACGTTACAAAAGTTGAAATATGGAGATACAAGGTTTCTGCCCGACAGCGACGATATGCATACTGTATATAGACATTGATGCATAATGAACCTAAAGGCTTTTAATCTAAAAAAAAAAAAACACATTTCGGATGCGGTACAACTGACTGACCAACACAATAATTGCATTGACTCTGTGTGCAAGGGCCTTAAAACTAAAGCATAAACATCCAAAGTTAATAATCACTAACCCACTGCCTCAAAATATAGCCTGCAGCTCCACCTGTCTCACTTGTCTCGTACCTTGTTGCTTGTAAGTTGTACCTGCATTCTAATTTCACCATGATATTTAGAGCAAAGTAGCCTAGATACGCTATCGTTTGCATTTACTTTGAGTCTTGTGGACTACGTGAAAACGCTTACCTTCCACTAACTGTTGTGAAATTACATACACATTCACTGTAGCATTTGTAGAATTATTGGATGGCGCACAAAAAAGTTTGGGCAAAGGGAACCATTTTAACAACTTGACCTGACCAAGTTAGCTAGAGGCTTGTTCACCTAAGCCGGTGATAAATTGTCAATGAAAACGTCCATCAGCTGTATTTGTTTCATAACGCTTTTAAGATAGATAGCATCTGTTAGCATTTTCTTCATAGTCAATAAAACATTCATAACTGAGTCAACGTTGGCTAAACATCATTGCGCGACTAAGACGTCATAGAAGCTCGAATTTCATTGAATCATGAATCAATCAATTTCTCCAGTGGCTATTTTCTGCTACAGTAGACCTAATTCAAATCAATCCACGCTTTAAAATTGATTCATACACATTACAACAAAAACGACACGATTATACTGTGCTGGATTACCTATCTCAAGCCAAGTTCCAAGTGAATGGGATCCAATGGCTTACTTTTGACAATCAAAAAAAACAACGATGCTTTGGAAAACAGTCAGCAGTAATGTCACGAATACCGTGAGTCACAGTCAATGGGCTAAACATGTCCAGACCACCGGTATGATCCTTTAACCACTTAACCCAATGAAACCGGGAAAGCATAGCATACTTTGGCTATTCAAAAATAGCAGATCTACAAGCTCGTAGCGCGGCACAAGCTTCTAGGTCTGCTATTTTTTTAAAGTCGTGAAAATGTTTGCAAATCTTTGAATACATTTATATTTTTTAAACAACATTTTTAACTAAAATACTTGCTTCTGGGGGTCCCTGGAACATAAGTTTTGTCAGAAAAGCTAAGATTTAGATGAATCTTTTTAGAATCGGCCTCAGGTCTTAATGGGTTAAAGGTGCTGTCCGTGGGCTTTGTTGACCACAAATGTTAAGAATGTTATTTAGAGAGCATGTTGTTTAGACAGATGCTAGCTTTGATGTTTACCTGGTCTCCTAGTTTAAGCATTGCATTGTGCACTACAGTGCTTACCCTGTCGTTTGGTTACAAGAGTTCATGCTTATCTGCTTATTCCCATCTCGCACTTGTAAGTCGCTCTGGATAAGAGTGTCTTCTAAATCCTGAATTTTAATTCTACAAGCTTGCAATGTGTTGCGAATGTTAGAAATCGTATAATGTTCACCTATAATGACATGCGCCCAAGGGTTAATGTGGTTAAGTGTTCAAAGGTTAGAGTTTTTTTTTCTCATTCCTGGCCTCACCGTAGTTGAACTGACTGTTGGTCTTCTCACAGTTGATGACGTTGAAGCGATACGGAACACCGGCCACCATGTTGCTGACCTCAAAGTAAAACCACTGGGTGTGCTGGGAGCAATTAGCATCCGCATTCAATATGAGGTCATACTCATTCCTGGAGAGGAGAGACTGTTATTACTTACTGTATGTACTGTTATACTGTTTGTTTGTGTGTGTGTGTGTGTGTGTGTGTGTGTGTGTGTGTGTGTGTGTGTGTGTGTGTGTGTGTGTGTGTGTGTGTGTGTGTGTGTGTGTGTGTGTGTGTGTGTGTGTGTGTGTGTGTGTGTGAGCATGTGTGTGCGTGTGCGTGCGTGCGTGCTGCGTGCACGTGCGTGCGTGACGCCTAGACTACACCAGACTTTTCAAAGCGCGCGCATGCGTTGAATTTACTGCGCCCATACAGCGTGTTTGGAAAGATCCAATTGATATCAATGATACGGGCTACACCAGGCGCGCGGATACGCGAGCCCCGCATACGCAGGCTTTAAAATAGGACTGGATCTAAAAGTGTGTGTGTGCGTGTATGTGCATCAGTGCGTGTGTGCGTGTCGCTTTGAAAAGTCTGGTGCAGATGCAGTGTGAGAGAGAGTGTAAGAAAGAGCAAGTAAAAAAAAATCAGATGTTCAAAAGGATCAATACAAAAAGAAGTTGAAAAGTGAGCGAGAGTTGTTGTCCATACAGTACCTGCGGACCTGGACAGCTTTCCTCAGATTCCCACACTCAAACTTAGAGAAGAACTTCAAGGAGTTTGACCTCTCAGATGAACACTGAGGACTAAGACAGACAGACAAGACAGACAGACAGATGGACACACACACACACACACACACACACACATACACACACACACACACACACACACACACACACACACACACACACACACACACACACACACACACACACAGACAGACAGACAGGGAGGGGATTGTGAGGGAGAGATAGAGCAATGAACAAAGGTAAGTGATAGAGAAAGGAGAGAAAAGAGAAACGTGTAGATTCACCATGTGAATCCATTCAACATAATTTCTTTGACATTTCCAGTGTTTCTGCAGTTCTCTGACAGATACATCTTGATCACATGACCCCAGAGATAATGTGTACCGATGTGTGTGAGTTCCGGACACAATTTGTAGGAGTAGGAGTAAAAGGTGTGTTTTGAAGAATACACAAAATGGTGGGAAATCTAGTCAGGCAAAAATGGCAAGTTGCGCATGATACAACGAATTGACAAAATGTGAGGCCAATTTGAAAGGGGTGTGGTGGGGGTTCTTCCTCTGCCTACTGGGAGTGCGCGTGCAAAGTTTCACTGCAATCGGTCCAACGGGCCAGAGATGAGCTGCACGGACACACGGACAGGAGCGAAAAGATAAGTCTCCGGCCTTTTGCTGTCCGGCCTGGTGGAGATAGCAGATTTACAAGCTCGCAGCGTGGCACAAAGTGACGCGCTGTGAGCTTGTATATCTGCTATTTTTGAATAGCCAATGCCAACTATTTTAAAATAACACAGATATTTTCCTCGTTTGAATGTGTTAATTGATGACTGTGTGTGTGTGTGTGTGTGTGTGTGTGTGTGTGTGTGTGTGTGTGTGTATCTACCTGGGATCCTCCAGGTCAAAGACTACCTCGTTGATGATGTCATCAGGATTTAGGAGACGCTGGATATCCTCAAACACTTTCTGCCTGTTTACACACACACGCACGCACACACACACACACACACACACACACACACACACACACACACACACACACACACACACACACACACACACACACACACACACACACACACACACACACACACACACACACACACACACACACACACACACACACAAATACACTTATTACTGTGCATGTATTATATAGTTTAGTATAATCACCATTGTTAACACATTGAATGCCAAAAACGGTCCGGACCGTTTTTGAGGGTCCAAACGAGAAGTGCCGAAAACGGTCCGGACCGTTTTTGACCCAATTCTATTTTTATACATGTGGGCCACGTGGGGCGCTAAAACGAAACTTTGACATCACCCAAGCAGTTTCTGAGAAGAAGAGGCTGGATCTGGCTCCATGTAAAAAATCCTTCCGGTCGGCGTTTTCAATGTTATCTCCTTGATTAAAAGCTTAATATCTCCATTTCTTTTTAATGTGGTGGAAACGAGCCGTTTTCGATCGGCGATCACGCTGCAATGGAGGGTCGCGTTGGAAATATTATTGTTCCAGGCGTTAGTCGGGACCCTCCGCCGTCTCGCACGCACGCTTTGTTTACATGCACTTCCTCGTCGGGGCTTCTCACAGCACGAAATGTATAACGCAAGTGGATGGAAGAAATGCTGGCACTCAACGTATAATATTTTAATAAACCTCTGGCACCCAATGTGTTAAACACACATTCAACACATCTGTTCCAGAATAGCCCCTCTGCTGACTTCAGTGTAGGCTGTGTGAAACATAATTTTCTGACAAGCGAGCATCAAATTGCTGATGTTTTAGTCCATTGGCTCTAATAACATTTAGCCTTTTGATTGCTACACTGACGTTGTCCATATTCAGGATTTAGTTTTTGTTAGGCCTACATTAGTGGTTCCCAAACTGTTTAGCTCGAGACCCAAAAGAGCGACCCAAACTAGTGAAAATAGTCGATCTGCAAGCTCACAACGCATCACGATTCAGATGCTTGTAGATCAACTTTTTTCCCCCCTCTTTTTTCATATACATGGAATTTTAGATTTTTTTATTTTTTTATTTCTGAAATTCTGTTGAATAAAATTATATTTGAAATATCTATTTAATTTCTTTTTAATTAATTTCTTTTACTTTTTGAAAAAAACAAATAATAAAAAAAAACTCTTAGTAAATGTAGAAACATTTATTTTTAATGTCTGTGACCCAAAAGGTCTGTGACCCAAACCTGGGTCCCATCATGGATCCAGTGTTTGAGGGAAACACTGGTCTACATGACGCCGGAACCACAGAATCCACCTCAGTGACAGTCATGCATCATCAGCATGAATAAACAGCCGCAGAGCCTCCGTTTACAGTTTGCCACATGGATAGATTGCAATCAGATACAAATTTGCAGCCGAGCACAATTTGCCTTAAGGGCAAGGGCAAATTGCACTCAGCTGTGACATTGTACAGGTCTTGTTTGCTCCGGCATCATTAGCACAACAATATCTGTTGTGAATCAGACTATAGAGCCCTGTGCCATTGGGGGTGTTGGAAAAAGTACTCACATTCTTTACTTAAGTAAAAGTATCGATACTGCAATATAGAAGTAGGCTACTCTGTTACAAGTACAACGTCTGGAAATTGAGTAAAAGTACAAAGTATTGGCATCAAAATGTACTTAAACTACCAAAAGAAAAGTACTCATTATGCAGAATGTTTTTTTTTTTTTTTTAATAGCAGATCTACAAGCTCACAGTGTGTCGCATCATGCTTGTAGATCGGCTATTTTCAAATGGACGAAATGTACTGTATATAGGGCTGAAGTGGTTACTGTATGTTTTGTGATAATCAAAATCTACAAAGTAACTAGTAACTAAAGTTTTCAAATAATTGTAGGGGAGTAGAAGTACTGAAAATTGGAAATACTCCATTCAAGTAAAAAATACCTCGAAATTGTACTTAAATGCAGTACTTGAGTAAATGTACTTAGTTACTTTCCACCACTGCACGGGACCCAACGCAAATCTCACATAAGGTTTTAATTTTTACTTAAACTACTGTTGGTGGGAATGGGCGGAATGGGCGGTCCCGTATTCCCGCATTGTCCCGCAATAAACCCGATATTTATTAACCACTTAAATCCCTGTATATGGTTGAGCCTCTCTGGGCTCTATGCTAGTGACTTTTCTGTTTTGCGCTCTGCATTAAATATCCTCGCTGAAAATAGCAGATCGTTGCAGCCCCGGTTGAAGCTTGTAGATCTGCTATTTTCCTGTGAAAGGTTTTCCCCAGAAAACGGATGCAGGGGTTTTATCCATAGAGTTCAAAATAAGGTTTTATCCTATTGTCGAGTAGTAAGGCCAGCCCACTGTGTCACTGTCCATGGTGCTGTATTCGCTCTCTCCCTCTCTCTCCCTCTCATCTACAGTATTTGGGTCCCAGAGGAAATGTTGTCGTAGGCAGCGTATACTTTTTATTTTCTTGACTTTTTTATGCCATGTACTGTAGCACTTTTGAGATTGGTGTCAAATATAAAGAGCATTAAAATCAAAAGTATTATTGTTACTATTACTTAAAGAGGTGGTGCCATGTTTTTGCACTTTTTCTGTTTTTCATGTGTCTATGAGGTTGATAAAACTTCATTAAGCCCCCCGGTGGTGTTTTTATGGTGTTTTAAGTCTTCTCTGACTATTTGGAGTTTCTTCCTGGAGGCTGAAACCTTGAGGGTCAAACGTGCCAATAGAGAAACAGCACTTTAGTGACATCACAAAGCCCACACCCTCCCCCTCATTATCATAACACAACAGGTGTGGGCATGAGGAGGAGGAGGGACTAGGACAGGTGGGTGGTGCTAAGGTGGTGGAGGAGGTGCTAAGGTGAGAACCAGGTATACTTAATGCACTGGTGGATGTGTCTACATAAAAACAACATTTTAACACTTACTGTACACTTTTTTTTTGTTGAAAAAAATCCTTACATAATAATAATACCTTATGATCAGGTTTTAGGGTTGAAAAATATCATGGCACTCCATCTTTAAACCTTTGCTGCAACCTTTGCTGTGAAAACACCCCTCATGTTGGTGCAGTCACAGTACAATACAGTAGTAGGCCCACTGGTTCTCGACCAGTGGGCCCGGGGCCGAGGGTATTGCAAGTGGGCCCGCATAATAATACGTGGAACACAATCGACTGATTGATAGAGTGGCAGTGGCTGAGGGGTAGAGTGGCCGGTAGAGCGGCCAGATGGGAATCGCAAGGTTCCCAGTTCGATCCCGGGCTCCCCCAGAGTTAGTGTCAAAGTGTCCTTGAGCTAGGGCATTCACAGAATAGTCGAATATTCAAATATTCGAATATCAAACCGACTATTCGACTATCAAACCACTATTCGACTATTCGAAAAAAAAGAAAAAAAAAGCATTTTTTTTTTTTTTTTTTTAATAAATTTTTTTTTTAGTGGCTTTTCTAGAGCAGACATGCAGCTGTGAGCTCTGGTGTGACGTCAACTCGCATTCCTTGAGTCGAGTCATCAATGCAATTGAAAAAAAAAAAAAAAAAAAAACTTTTTTAATTTTTTTTCATTTTTTAATTTTTTATAATCAAATCGAATAATCGAATATTCGAATACTTTTGGGTCGAATAATTCGAATACCATAAATCACTATTCGTTAATGCCCTACCTTGAGCAAGACTTGGTTGGTGCCTTGCATGGTTTCTTCCACCATCGGTGTATGAATGAGTGAATGTAATGCACAATCTATATAAAGCGCTTTCGATAAAAGCGCTATATAAATGCACCATTGATCATAAATAAAAATGTATGATCTTGTTATGATTTATGATTTATGATGATGATTTATAATTATTTATGATTTATGAGATTTTTCAAGTGGACCCTGATGTCTGGTTGACAATGTTACATGAAGCAGACATAGCGCAGCGGACTGGACACCAGATGACCACTGCCATATGTTTATTGTACCTCAGACAATGTTGCAATTAACTCTCACCATCATGAAGAGAGAGACAACAGATGTATAGCGTTCAAAAAGTTTCTCTTTGAGGATATTAAATATTAAATCTTCCTGGCAAGGTTGTGGATGTGTCAAACCCTGAGACAGAAAGTAAGGTAGGACTCATTCATTCTAATCACCTTCATCCTAAAAGTCTTAACCCATTCACTCCGGGAACACATCTGTGTCATTTTTTTATTTGAGCTACACCCATTATCTTATACTTTGGCCAATTCAAAAATAGCAGATATACAAGCTCATAGCGCGACACTGAGGGCTGCGCTATGAGCTTGTAGATCTGCTAATCTTGAACATTTGTGCAAATCTTTGAATATATATATTTTTTTTTAAAGCAAACATTTGTAACTCAAATCTTTGCTTCTGGGGGTGCCTGGAACAAAATATGGTGCCGCGCTATGAGCTTGTATATCTGCTATTTTTGAATAGCCCAAATAAATCTAAAAAAATGACAGAGAAGCGTTCCCGGATTGAATGGGTTAATGGGACAGGTCTCCTCCAGACCTTCCAACACTTGCATGAGTGGCTGCTGAGACGCTTTTATGAGCGTGACAATGAGTGACCTCCCGCCTCCTTTACCTTGGCCTCCTAGACCACCATATCTCAATCCAATTTAACACTTGATTGGAGATTCAGAAGTGCACCAGGGTCACTGTTTTTTCTTCTTCTTTCCTCATTTGGGTCCCACCTTAACAAAAAGTTTTTCCTTCTCGTTTTACTTGGAGTCCTATTTTTGACTGTTGCCATGGATATCTGAGGCTTGAATAAAAACCCTCAACCTTTTTCTGACCTTTTCTCTCCCTCTTTGATGCCTGTATTTCCTCCCTTCATCTGTCAAGTCTAGCTGGACACTATTTTCCATATCATCCTATTTTCCACAGTTGAGTGCAGACAGCTTGAAGAACATTGCTGAATGGGTATAGAGAGGGCCCGCCGGGGAAACAAAAGGTCCCAGCCAGGTTCAATTCTCGTCCCCGGCAATGTATTGAGGTGTCCCTGACCTATGTACTCAAGTCTGACCACTTGGGTAGCAATCAGCTGGGTGAAGCTGAAAACTGGATTTTCCCAGCGGAATCAAATAGGTCTAAATTTAAGGATTATACTGTATTATTCATGTCCACTTATACATAAAGACATGCACCTACGCTCACTCGCACACACGCACACAGCGCACGCACAGCGCGCGCGCACACACACACACACACACACACACACACACACACACACACACACACACACACACACACACACACACACACACACTTCCAGTTGGTGCTCCCTATCCTTATCTTTGTTGTGCATTCCTATCGTCCTAAATCCTATACAAATAGTGTTAAGGAAAAGAGCAGAGCAGAGCAGAGCAGAGCAGAGCAGAGCAGAGCAGAGCAGAGCAGAGCAGAGCAGAGCAGAGAAGAGAAGAGAAGAGAAGAGTAAAGAGAAGAAAAGGGAAATAGAACTTAAATACGTACGGGTCTTTACCCCATAATGATTAGTTGCCTGCCTGCTCTTTGGTAAAGCACTTGATAAAAGCAGTCCCTTCCAATTATAGAACACAGACAGAAGCGAAGGCGACAGAAAAAAAGAGGGAAAAAAAATACCTTTTGGGTTTGAAATTAGACAGAGCTTGAAAGGTCTCTCACATTAAGGCCTAATCTCATTCCACACTCGGGACAATTTACTCACAAAGCGGCCCCAACAAAATAGCCTTAACAGTGGTCCTGTTAAGGGACTGCAGACTTAAACTGTTCCTCTTATTTATTTATTTATTTATTTGTGAGCGCATACATACTGGCAAAATAATTAGATAAAGTTCACAGCGAAATTAGGTCTTTAACATTTTTTAAATGTCAGCGTCTGTTGGCCTCATGAAAGTGCTGAGAAAATGTCTCATTGGGAAGACGTTAAAACACACACACACACACACACACACACACACAAACATGACCAGACCAGTACACTTTGAACTGTTGTACGTACACATACGGTACAGACATACAGGGCACATATACAAATAATTGCAGACACAAAAAAAAATTTCACATGCATACCCAGACACACAGACTCACAAACACTAATAAACCCAGATACACTTCAACGTTGAAGATGGAGATTGTAGATAATCCTGTACTGACGTAAACAAGATCAAGATCATATTTTGTAGATAAAGAGATAATGTTGTTATAATGTTCTACATAATATACTGTGTGAGCCCCTCTTATTTACTTTAATAAACGTATCTGCATTTTACAAAAACAAATGCCATAGTGACACTAGTACAGTGGTTCTAAACATGTGGGTCGGGACCCCCAGGGGGATCCCCATGTGATTTTGTTTTGGGAGGGGGGTCCTCAGATGACAATGAAGTGACAATTTAAGGACATTTAAGACCTTTTTAAGACCTAAAAAGAAAAAAAAAAATACCATGCTGCATCAAAACAACAATCTATACAATAAAAACTGGTCAAACACTACTGAATAAGAAGAAAGAAAACCATGCAGTATGGTGGATTTTTTTCTGATGTAGTATCAGTAAACACAAGATTAACACAGTAGTTTATCTCATGTTAAATATCTTTGTTGTCGGGCAGAAACATCTTGACTCCATATTCTAACTTTTTATGTTTTTTTCATAAATTAATGCCCTACTTCGTCATACTACAGCGTCACTCATTCCCAAACATTGTCTTAATATAAGTGAGGCTGCCATCGCCTCCAACTTGTCGTGGAATTTACGACCGCACGCTAATATATTTATCAACCGCTGAGATAAATCAATGAAGTCTGAATACACAATGACTCTGTCTGGGCTCTTTATTGTAAGGTTCTGCGGGCCTGTGGAAGCGGTCTGCCAGTCCCCCAACAAGGCGATAATAGAGAATGTCTCTCCAAAACAAAGTTTTCACATCAGCAGCATTTCGGTCCAGCTGGCTCACTGTGATTAACCACATGTTCAAAGAAAAGACTGAGCTCTAGTAGCGTCTCTATCTCTCTCTCTCTTTCAACCTCCACTGAACTCACGCTGAACTCACAGCCACCAGATATGTGGTGTCCCTAATACTTGGCATTATCTTCACAAAACATGCACCCATCACTGTCCCGTCTACACATTCCTGCCTGTAATGCTGTCAACACAATATGGCCTCTCATCTCAATGTACTATAACCGCCGAGTTTTGTGATTTTCCATCACTCAACCGGAAAATTTCCTTCTAACAGCTTTTTACCAATTTGTTTTTGCTAAACTACACTAACCCCCGGGTGTCCCTATTTCTGTCAACATTAAATGTTTTCTAAAATTTGTTTTCAAGATTTGTCAACATTCTTTACAACTTTTCAAAAATGGTGGAACTAATAAGCTCCACAACACAGTGTGAGCTGGATCAGCTACTTTTGAATAGCCACAGTATAGAATAGGGCTAAAGTGGTTGAACTGTATGTTTCTAAGAAAAGAAAAAAAAACATCATATATCCTGTTGTGTATTCTGGTAGATTTATATTCTTAGTATACCTCTCCATAAATATCTGTACAAATAGAAAATAGACCCTAATTTTCCCCACTTATAACAGTTACCTTCCAAACTGAATTATATGATGTCCATAGAGAAGGACAAAGCAAAAAGCCCCTCTTCAACATTGAAGTCATGAAACATTGTTTACAAACATTTTGGAATCAACCTTGACTGATTCCATCTAATCCTACAGATGACCTTAAATAACATGCTCTTGCTAAGCAGACATAAATGCCAAACTGAAAATGGCCAGAACTCAAAACATCGACCATTGGCCATCATCTCTGGAACGGAAGGTCCAATCTGTTCGGGCCCTTTGAATACTCTACTCTGTTATACTCTGCTGAACTCTATTACACTCTGTTCCCTCTTAAGGCCAATTCATGCTTTGAGCGACACTACGTGTGTCACAACATTCTGAGATCTGAGCATTGACACCGTCTTCAAGTTGCCGAAAGCATCTCCCGCAAAATGTAAACAAGGAAGTGAATGTGGTCTGATGAATCTCTGTGGTAACAAAGCTTACTTTGTCTTCCCAACTAGTCTGACTCTGCGTATGTGACATTATATGAATCGCCTGCAACCTTTCATTTTTCCAGAGGTACGCCATGCCGTCGCCAAATGTCCTCCGCAACAATTTTTTTTACGTTTTGACGACACATTCATCGTGCGTGGCATAAATTGGTCTTTACACTCTGTTATGCTCTGTTACACTCTGTTTCCTCTAATGTATACACCTGTTATACTCGTCTATACAATATTGCCTTGGTTATACTCGGGCTTCTAGTGTTCAGTCGATAGAGCTGATGTCTGTGATTTATAACCTCTAGATGTGTAAAATTATGTTTAAAATGTGTTTATTATCAGTTATCCCCATCCTACCTTTCTGAGGAGCACAACTACATAAACACATTTTTTTTTTTTATATCATTAATCAGATTTATGTGCTTTGCACACAAGCCGTGACATAATTGTTAAATAATATTATTGTAATTCTGTTACATATTGTAATTCTGTTGCATGTAGTTATGTAATTACTATAATTATGTATGTATTCTGTAAACTCTGCATGGAATTCTTTGCAGAATGATAGGGAAACTTGCTGAATTAATTATGTTAAATGCTTTTAAATCCAGAATGAAAGAACTCTGGGGGGAGAATTGTTCCGATGTCATTGTTTTGATTAACTTTTTACAAACAGTGTTTATGCGATGCGTTGTAAGCTTGTCGATCGGCTATTTTCTGCGAAAGCTTTCCCCACAATAACAGAAAACAGAAAATACACTAATCCGCTCAATCATATGGGGTTTAAGTGGTTAATCATCAATGTATTTTCTCTCCTGGTTAACCCATTAAAACCGGGAACGCATCTGTGTAACCACTTTAACCACTATTTTAAGATAATAAATAATAGAACTTTATTTGTATAGCACTTTTTTAAACAATGTTACAAAGTGCTTGAACAATCAAAACAGTAATCAAACAACAACAATGCAATAACAGTAAAAAATTAAGTTTACAATAGAACAACAGAGCAACAACAAACAAGATTTATCTCAAGCAGTTAAAAAGGCCATTCTGTAGGAATGGGTTTTCAATGTCAATGATCTGGTAGTAGGCTGTTCCAGAGTCTAGAGGCCTTTATGGCGAAGGCCCGATCTCCTTTGGTCACCAAACTAGCCTTATGAATCTCCATCTCCACCATATCAAATAAATAGCTAGGAAAAAGACCATTAACTCATTCAGTGCCAAGAAAGTAAATAAATAATTGCCAATGGTGCCAGCGATTTTTCGTTTTTCTTACGTTTTCAAGTATTCACAGAATATTTATCTCCAGTATGATCGATTCCCCGATCGTTGCTAAACACGGGGGGTTTCACTGTGCTTCATGCACACATCACTGCTAAAGTGGTTGAACTGTATGTTTCTAAGAAAAGAAAAATATATCATTATATATATATATTCTGTTGTATATTCTGGTATAAAATTATTCTAAGTATACTTCCCCATAAATATCTGTACTAATAGAAAATAGACCCTAATCTTCCCACTCAAAACAGTTACCTTAAAAAAACGGAATTATATGATGTCAATAGAGAAGGACAAAGCAAAAAGCCCCTCTTCAACATTGAAGTCATGAAACATTGTTTACAAACATTTTGGAATCAACCTCGACTGATTCCATCTAACGGCCGATCTACACCAGACTTTTTAAAGCACGCGTATGCGTGGCGCGTAGAGCGCGTTTGTTTAGATCCAATTGATATCAATGATAGCGGCTACACCAGGCGCGTGGATACGCGAGTCCCGCATACGCAGGCTTTAAAATAGGACTGGATCTAAAAGTGCGTATGTGCGTGTGTGCGTATATGCGTGTGTGCGTGAAAAAAGTCTGGTGTGTTTCCACCGTAATCCTACAGATGACCTTAAATAACATGCTCTTGCTAAGCAGACATAAATGTCAAACTGAAAATGTCCAGAACTCAAAACATCGACCATTGGCCATCATCTCTGGAACGGAAGGTCCAATCTGTTGAGGACTCTACTCTGTTATACTCTGCTGAACTCTATTACACTCTGTTCCCTCTTAAGGCCAATTCATGCTTTGAGCGACACTACGTGTGTCACAACATTCTGAGATCTGAGCATTCACACTCTTCTCTTCTACACTCGTCTTCAACTTGCCGAAAGCATCACCCGCAAAATGTAAACAAGGAAGTGAATGTGGTCTCATGAATCTCTGTGGTAACAAAGCTTACTTTGTCTTCCCAACTAGTATGACTCTGTGCTTCCGAGAAAATAAAATAATATGTCATCGCAAACCCCTGTATGCTTGTTATCGGCCGTTGAATATAGCATGTCTCGTCAAAAACGCAGAGTAAAAAACAGGCGTTTTTCCAAATGGAATAACAAGGAAGTGAATGGCGGAGGAAATCTTGCTATCACATGATTGTAGTTGTTTATTTTAGAACCCCATTAGCCACTGCCGCAGCAGTGACTATTCTTCCTGGGGTCAAACAGTACAAATAAAAAAAAATATCATTGACAACCAAACATCTCCTGATCTCCTGGTTCTGTGTGTGCCTGAGAGTGAAATGGTGGCTCATAGGTTAGGGAACAGCGCCATCTAGTGTAAACAATTAAAACACGGTTTGGACGTGTTAAGACGTCATTGGCACTCTGGGTTTGGAAAAAAATGGACGTGTGACACGTCAGTGGCACTGAATGAGTTAACAACAGTCTTAAGATTGCCTGCAGAAAGAAACGATTTGATCTTATACTGTAGATGTTTCTTATGTGCATGAAGCAGGTTTGTACCACTTTTTTTACCTGGCTTTCAAACCGGAGGTCAGAGTCAAATTGGACACCCAGGTTCCTCGCAACGGGAGTCATATTAGTTGCCAAGGGGCCAAGACTGTCTAGAATGGTGGTTTGTGAACTGAGGGGACCAAAAAGAATAATGTCAGATTTGTCGGAGGTTAACTGTAGGAAACGTTGAGACATCCAGGAGTGAATATCGGACAAGTAAGCTTTGAGGAAGGATAGGTAACTAGGGTCGGAGGCTTTGAGTGGAAGATAGAGCTGGGTATCATCGGCATAGCAATGAAACTGGATATTGTACTTTCACTATTAAAAAATAGCAGATATACAGTAAAAGCTCATAGCGTGGCACCGAGTGCCGCGATATGAGCTTGTAGATCTGCTATTTTTGGAAAATCGTGAAAACTTTTCTGCAAATCTTAGAATATAAATACTATTTATATATATATATATATATATATATATATATATATATATATATATTTTTTTTTTTTTTTTCACCCAGTGCCAATTGCCTAAGCTGTAATCCTGGGTGCTTCCTTCAATGCATGAGGATTGGAGTGAGCCTGCGCTTCTTATCACCTGACAGGGGGGAGTTTCCCCAGTAGGACGTAGCACGTGGAAGGTACAAGTTATTCCAACCAGTTCCTTTCCCCTCCATCAGGCACCCCAGCTGACCAGGGGAGGCAGTATAGAGACCAGGATTACTGCATGTTTTTTGTGAGGGTACCTACTAGTGGTGCACGATAAGTATCGGCCCGATAATTATCGGTCCGATATCAGGAATTATGACGTCATCCCGATAGACCCGATAAAATTATTTATCCCGATAATTTACCCCGATAATATATAATATTTGTCAGCCATGATCTGCACGGACTCTCTCGGTTAGACACCGTTGTGTGGAGAAGTATAACTCTCGGTTAGACACCGTTGTACTGGAGAAGTATAACTCGGTTAGACACCGTTGTGTGGAGACTCTCTCACACAGCAGCAGCAGCACAGCCCCTCCCCTCCCCACACACACACACAGCGACGCTACACACACACACAGAGAGACAGAGAGAGAGAGGAGAGCTGGTTGAGACCTGGTCTCAAACGTGTTACGTCTTGGATAGACCACTGTCTGGAAGAATAACTGATCATCATACATACAGGTCTACTACTAACCTTTGATGCTGTTGTCATCTTAAATTGACCAGCTAAAGTAACATTTTAGACTAAGTGTTCTCCAACTTGCTTGGAGATCAGAGTGGTGTGGTGGATGCGTTTAAGGCATGTTGCCAATCAGCTGTGTAACATTAGCAGGTTAACGATGGCTCGTTGAGGCTGTGCATTTGACCCTGATTTGACCACACAAAAGCACTAATTAATGGCAGCTGTAAGTAACCGGTTGTCTGTCGTCTGTGTCTTGTGTATGTTTAATAGCCAATTGAATGTTTTCTGTACCCTAGAGCAGTGGTTCTCAAACTTTTTCATGTCAAGGACCCCCAAATTGACACTTATTAGCCTGCGGACCCCCATTTGAAAATATATGCCAGGGACCCCCATAAGAGAAGATTTTTTACAGCTCTAGCAGTGATTCTCAACCATTTTAATTTAGAGGACCCCCAGTTTGACATGCATTAGGGCTACAGACCTAGCCTGACACTCAGCCTGAATTTTCATTTCGTTTCACTCGAAGCAAAGGATTCAGGGGGTGGAGCCAGGCTACTACAGACCCCCATTTAATGGCATTTCTATCACTTGGACCCCAATTTCTATCGTAAAATCTATGTTAATTTAACTCTGAGAGTGTACAAATGGAACCAAATGGACCCGTCAGAGTTACAGACCCATAAGGGTCCATTTGGTGCCTAATCTATCATTTAGCTGGGGACCCCCTGGAACTCCCTCAAGGACCCCTGGGGGTCCCCAGACCCCACTTTGAGAACCAAAGCCCTAGAGATATCAAGTAATTCCCTCTCCCTTATGCTAAACTTAAAGTGACTTCTAAGGTTACTTCTCCTCAAAAAGACAACTTTATTTTCCTTTCTCAATGACAAGCATATTATTATTGCATTTTGGCTATGTGCAATAACTGCAAGCCAATGTTCATAGGCATTGTCTGTATTTGTCTTCATTATTTCTTGAATTTCTATTTCTTTAGTTGCCAATAATTCAACTGTAAGCCAGTGTTTTCAGTCTTTTATTGCTACACAATAAATAGTAAAAAGAAATTCTACATTCATAAATAATACAAAATAAAATAATAATAATGATTAAAATGTTCTATGATTAAATGTATTATATTGTTCAAAGCTATGTTAAATCCACCTTTGCCCACTACTAGTATTTCTTACCATAAGGTGTGCTAATACTACAGATTCATATACATTTGAAAACATTTTTTTTAGATTTTTTAATATATGTATATATATTTGTATTATCGGTTATCGGTATCGGTATCGGTCTTGAGAAGCAGGAAGTTATCGATATCGGTATCGGTTTCAAAAAACCAATATCGTGCATCCCTAGTACCTACCCATGGGAACACGGGGAGAACATGCAAACTCCACACAGAAAGGCCCTTTCGCCAACCCCACCTAGGGTCTGGGCACCGATGACACGGAATATATATATATATATATATATATATATATATATATATATATATATATATATATATATATGTATATGTATATATATATATATGTATATATATATATATATATATATATATATATATATATATATATATATATATATATATATATATATATATATATATATATATTTTTTTTTTTTTTTTTTTTTAAGCTTCCATTTTTAACTCAAATCTTTGCTTCTGGGGGTCCCTGGAACAACATATTTTGAGATGGGGGTCCGCGGCCAAATATCATTTTGGGGGCCCTTGACATAAAAAAGTTTGAGAACCAATGATTATAGCAACATAAGTTTTTTCAAAAACTGTTTTTTTTACATTTGTAGAATCGAATCCCAGAAGCAAAGATTTGAGTAAAAAATTGCAGAAAAAAATTGCAGATCTACGAGCTTGTATATCTGCTATTTTTGAATAGCCAAAGTATAAGATAATGGTTAAAGTGGTTAAAATCTAAAATGACAGATGCTTTCCCGGTCTTATTGGGTTAATTAAAATGTCCCCAAACTGCATGATAGCCCACTGTGGTGCAGCAGAGTTGCCTTACCTCTGTAGTTTGGGTTTGCGTGGAGCCATGGGTTCATTGCCCGGCGGTGGGAGGTGACCCCAAAAGTCAGGGAAGGCCAGGATGCTGAATCCAGGGATGGATTTGGCGAGCACGGCCGTGGCGCGATAGAGCCTGCGGTCGTGATGGGGGATGCCCGCCCCGGGTCTCTCCGCCAACGTGTCCACCATGGTGCGATGTTGATGCTGGGCCTCCTCCTCGTCTTCGGCTCTCTCCTCCTCTTCCTTCTGCTCTCTGGGACCGTGGTCCCTCCCCCTGAAGAGCACTGCGGCACAAGGAGGCGACAGGCTCCTTGTGGAGGAGAAAACAAGGTGCTGTATATATAAGGCAGTGGTTCCCAAACTTTTTAAACTCGAGACCCAAAAGAGAAATTGTATGTCTCCCGGGGCCCGAACTATAGTGAAAATAGCATATAAAAGTTCTGCGAAAAAAAAGTTAGTTTTTCTGGCCCGGACTGCTGGCCTAGCAGTACATTTGTTCTTTTGAACAAATGTTTGAACTAGTTAATTCATGAAAAATTGTGAATTTTCTTTGATTTTTTTTTTTAATAATGAAATAATAAAGATAAAAAAAACAAATGTAGGAAACAAAAAAATGGATATTTATTCACGATGGGTCCCAACCCAGCGTTTTGGGAAACAGTGCTATAAGGCCAGCATGAGCCGATTGCCTTCATGTCATATGAGGACACGCTTCAAAATATCACAGCCATGCTGCAAACGCCTTGTGCAAGAAGACCTTGACTCTGTTTGATGCACTTTTTTTTACTTCGTTCAATCTGTGTAAAATGTGTATTGAGTAAACCGTTTTATCACATACCCAGCCTTTATTTGACCTGCCTGGTGAGAGGAGGAGTGATAAAAGGATTGAGAGCGTGTTAAAGGCCCTGACACACTGACTGAAAGCGTCAGAAGCTCGCGTCGTCAAACGCACCCACGTACAACGGCTGTAGACACACTGGAGGTGTCTAAGTGGGCGCGTCAAAACCTGTTCAGGGCTTGCTTCTATTTTGGAGTGTCGTCACGCAGCGCAGACCATCCAAAATTTGTTGGAGCGACGCAGAAAGGTTTATTTTTTTATGTCAAACTTGTATAAAAAGTGTGTAAAAAATTATAAATTTTAATAAAAGAAAAGAAAAGATGCTTCAAAAAATATTTGGTTCATTAAATTGTGTCATTGTCTCTGTGAATAAAGAAGTTCTTCTTTCTTTCTTCAGATGATTTCACCTTACCTCGCATCCCCCCTCCCTTTGGTCCGAAACGTAGGGCAGTCACAGGGTTTCAAGCGGGAGGCATCTAGAGAAGGAACAAAACAACAAGGCCTCGCATTGTTAGAGATTTACAGAGTGCCGTTTACCGTCGCGTTTTAATACCCTCGTGAGAAAAATCATTAAGGATACAAATTATCTCCAAATCTAGCTACAGGTTATTATTTCTTCAGGGTTATCAGGTTATAATTTCATTCGGGGAATTAGAATGCATACCAGGGAGACGCGAAGGGGAGCAGAAAAGATAGGGCACAGGGAGAGGAATATGCGCCCACTGGCCACATAAGTAATTTTCATCATGTTTAAAAAGGGAACATTGGCACCGGGGAACGCCCAGAGATGGAGACTCCAGCCCAGTTATCACAGCCTGCGGGCATCCTTTGACTCATGGAAAAACCTCTAATTGACCGTTGAAAACTTCCCTTGAAAAAGTAACGCAGAGCATACAGAAGCCCTGGATAGAAAAGCATAATTATATTTATGCATATTTATTATAATGTTTTTTTTTTATTAAGATAAATAATTGAATTCAAAACAGTCTCAGGCACAGCAACAAATAATATGCTAGTAGACATATTTAAAGCACATCCATTATGCACTTTCACGCTCATCCATTAGTTATATAAACGCATATTATTGTCTGTAATATAATAATAATAAAAATAATAATAATACAAATGCGCAAAAAGTCTGTGCGTTCGTAGTAAACGTATCTCGAGAACCGTGCGACCGACTGACAAATTCGACACGCGTGACATCGTTGTATAAGTATTTGTTCTTGCCACAATTTACCCTTTTATGTTAAGGCAAACAGTAAAGTCTTTTCATTTCAACAGTAGGAAAAACAACTTGCAGCGCATTGCGCTGTTATTTTATAACACGCACAAGCACATGTGCGTGTGCGTGTGTGTGTGCGTGATAGAATGCATTTAAAGCATTTAAAGCACATAGATTGATTTGAAACGTCTACCCCGAGATAGTCTCCGGAGCCAGGATTGATTTGGGAACTATACGATTCAAACGTCAATGACTTATTAAGCAACGCAATAAGGTTTAGACAAAGTTGATTCAGTTGTTCAGACAGGTTCAGTAAAGATGTTAATGACTACGGAGAAAATACACTTCAAATGTCGATGTAGTTCAACAGTGGTGGAAAGTAAGTATATTTAAGTACTGTACTTAGGTACATTTATTAGTACTTATTTTACTTTCAATTCTTTATACTTCTACTCCTCTACATCTTGGACGCAAATGTTGTACTTTTTTACTCCGGAATAATTATTTGACAGCTTTAGTTACTAGTTACTTTACTGATTTAGATTATTCAACAATAGCCGATCTACAAGCTCTAACTTTAGTACTTTAAGTAGTCTCTCAAATATGTCCAAAACTGTTACTTTTCAGGATTCAAATTCAAAAATAGCAAAAGTAGCAGATCCACAAGCTTTCGAGCTTGTGGATCTGCTACTGAATGAATGAACCATTGTAAAGCGATTTGAGCACTTAATGCAATTAAGTATTACTTTTGATGCTTTTGTGTGACGCTGTAGTATGATCAAGTAGGGCATTAATTTACAGGTAAAAAAAAGAAAAAAAAATATGGATAGGAGGTTTCTGCCCAACAGCAAAGAAGTCTATTTTGTGCCCTTTTACTCAAGTGAAATTTTGAATACAGGACTTTTTTTTTTTACATTGCATGCAAGAGTACTTCTTCCAGAGTACTTCCTCCAGAGTACTTTTTCCACCAATGAGTTCAAAGCCTCACCTTCATCAGAGCTCTGTGGGACCTCCTCATCTGATGATGATGATGATGATGATGATGATGATGATGATGAACTCTCCTCTGGCTCTGAAGATGATGAGTCCAGCTCCTGAGAGAGACAGGGATGCTGGTTAACAGTGACATTACATTCATATTTACATTTCTTTGGCTATCCAAAAAATAGCAGATGTACAAGCTCATATAGCACGGCAATGAGCTTGTAGATCTGCTATTCTTAGAAAAATCGTGGAAATGTTTGCAAATCTTTGAATATATATGTTTTAAAGCAAAAAATTCTAACTCCAATCTGTGCTTCTGGGGGTCCCTGGAACAACATATTTTGTGTATTTTGCACCCACACATAACAGTTTTTATAATCGATTAATTCAAGTACATCAATTAACTGTTGCACCCCTATAAAACTCCTCTCCACATAACAGTCGGAGAGTCTGTTGTGTGCATGATGGCAGAAAGCATCTGCTATGACACATACCATATTTACACATTAATCACGGTTAATTTAGCGTGGCCTATTCGGCATGGAGTAGTACATATCGAGTCACGTTTAATTATCTGTTTTGTTTTGTTTATCGTTAACGTGGCGAGCCTGGCAAGCATGTCTCCATTATGTTCTACTATATCAAGGGTTCCCAGACAATGGGTCGGGAGCCATTTTTGGATCGCTGACCCATTTTTATGGGTCGTGGGTACATTTACTGAAAAAAAAATTGAGTCAGTTAATCAGTACTTTAAAAAAGTCAAAAAATGCAGATATATAAAATGCAGATATACAACCATGCAAGCCTGTAGATCTGGTGTTTTCACACATTTTGTAAAAGGCCTTATTAAGTGGTTAATTCATAATGTATTTTCTTGTACGTTTGGGTACCGGCCGGGGAGACGCTGAGGCCCCTTTTCCACCAAAAGAACCTTGGTTCTATAGAACTGGTTAGATTTTTGGAACCTTGGTGCTTTCATGGAACCGGCTTGTGTTACCACCAGTTTAAAGCAAAAACATTTTTAATTAGGGGCGGGGGGCCCCAGTTGCCCCAGGTTCTATGCCAGGCCTGACCAGCAATGTGTCGAATATGACCGGTCAAATTGTCCATTTAACGGGGGAAATTCAATCGTTAATGGCAGTTACAGTTTCACTTTTCTTTTCTTTTATTTAATGATGATTTTCCGCATGCTTTTGCCATTGTTTATATCGCATCTGTCACTTCCAACCAGTAGAGTTCAGGGCAAGAAAAAGCATGTTTTTTTGGTTCCAGTTCCGAACCAACTTTTAGGGTACTGAACCAAATCATTTTCAGTGGAAACACTCTGAACATAGGCGGGGAAAACCTGTCGGAAAAGGGGCCTTGGGCTGAAAAGGTTTGGGGATCGAGCCCTGCTGCGCTCTGTAACGTTAGGGGCAGTATGCTAGCTATTAGCCAGACATTACCACATTCATCATGTAGCGAGCCGGACGCTATACTCTGTGTTTTATGACGTGAAACATGATCATGGGCCGAGACACTCGTTCATTACCTGCCATCCGTCACTGTCAAAGCCGCTGCCAACGCTTTGCTATTTCTGTCCTCCTCGCTCTCCCACACACACACACACACACTCCAATCCAATATTTGATTTTCACTCATTTGCACACGACACATGCCCCCGTCCAGGCGTCCACATACACACACACACGCACGCGCAAATACACACATACGTTTGTATAACTATACTTGTGAGCACATCAACATTTTAGAGATTTTATTATTTTAAAGCCTAACCCTGAAGCCGAAAATAACAGATCTACAACCTCAAAACCCGACACAGTTGTGAGCTTGTAGATCTGTTATTTTTTTGTGCACAACACAAGTATAATAACTAATGTAACCCCTAAACCTAGTGGTCTCTCATCAGGCCAGGCAGCTATTCCACAATCTTCAAATGCTACTGCACATAAAGTCTGTAACTAAACCTACATTAAACCATTTAATCCGGGAACACATCTGTGTCACTTTAGATTTCTTTGGCTATTAAAAAATAGTAGATATACAAGCTAATTCAAAAATAGCAGATCTACAAGCTCATAGCACGGCACCGAGTGCAGCGCTATGAGCTTGTAGATCTGCTATTTTTGAAAAATGTGTGCATATCTTTGAATATATATTCTATACAAACAGTTTTTTGAAAAAACTTATGTTGCTATATCAGTGGTGCTCCAACTTTTCCATGTCAAGGACCCCCAATATTATATGTATTTGGACCCCCATCTCAAAATATATTGTGCCAGGGACCCCCAGAAGCACAGATTGGAGTTACAAATGTTCGCTTTAAAACATATAAATTCAAAGATTTGCACGAATTGTCAAGATTTTTCAAACATGGCAGATCTACAAGCTCATAGCGTGGCACTTGGTGCCTCGCTATGAGCTTGTAGGTCTGCTATTTTTGAATAGCCAAAGAAATCTAAAATGACACATGCGTTCCCGGTCTTAAAGGGTTAAAAGCAGCGAAACGGAAGCTGTAACCTAGCTGTTTGTAATTTCCGTTCACTAAAATATATTTAAACATATATACACGCCTGCACACACGCACGCATACACACACACACACACACACACACACACACACACACACACACACACACACACACACACACACACCACCTCTATGTTAATCAGTCATGTCTTCCTCTGGTAATAGCCATGTAAGTCATTCCGTTAATTACCATGTTTGATATGAGCAGTTTCTGCCTGCCTGTCTCTCTCTCTCCCTCTCTCTCTCTCACCCCCTATGTCTGCCTGTCTGTCTGTCTGTCTGTCTGTCTGTCTAGAAAACAAGTAAAATACAATAAATAATGGGACTAAACAAGGGAACAGTTCACTTAGGCGGCTGGCTGCTACTAAACTGTGTTTCTCAAAGCCTATTACAAATAATAACACCGTTGTTGTTGTTGTTGTTGTTGTTGTTGTTTTTTAAGCAAAGTTGAATAAGTCAGAGTTGACCTTGTTGACTTCACGACAGAAAATGATGTGTCGATGAAAACAAAATCCCAAAAATAACAACAACAACAACAGCAGCAGCAGGTCTACATTTAGATTTGTTTCACTGACAAGCTAAAAATACAGTGGATTGGAATGTTCCAGCAGGTGACAGGTGTACACAGTGTGAATCATATTTTAATCACTTAGTGCTGCTGTTCAGTGTGTAGCCATAACCCCATGGGATTGGGAGCTGCCTTATACTGGCATAATAAACCATATTATCGTCGCCGACGGGATATGAAACCTCTTATCTCCGTATTTTAACTTTTTGTGTTTTTTTTCGTAAATTAACCCATTATAAGACCGGGAACGCATCTGTCATTTTAGATTTTAACCATTTTAACCATTATTTGGTTATTCAAAAATAGCAGATATACAAGCTCATAGCGCAGAGTGCTGCGCTATGAGCTTGTAGATCTGCTATTTTTGAAAAATCATGACAATTTTGGCAAATCTTTCAAAATATATAAATTTTTAAGCGAACATTTGTAACTCAAATCTTTGCTTCTGGGGGTCCCTGGAACTAAATATTTTGAGATGGGGGTCTGCGGCCAAATACATATCATTTTGGGGGTCCTTGACATGAAAATGTTGTAAAGTAAGCTTTTGGACATAATCGTTGCTGTCCGGCAGGAACCAGCTAACTCCATTTTTCCGCTTTTGCATTTTTTTCCCATAAATCAGTGCTACTGAACACCCTTTACGTCTGTGTGTTGGTAAAACAAATATTGAACCAATGAAAAGTATTAAAAAGTGCTTCTGACAAAACCATCTAACTCCATTGGATCCTCAAACTTTCTGCTACACCAGCTAACTCCAGCAAAGGGAGGTGGAGTTAGCTGGTTTTGCTGACTCCAAGCTCCACCCCCTTTTGACCTCCAACCTCATTGTGAGCTTGGAGGTCCATTCAGCTGTTCTTATCAATGATAAACAAAACCTCCTAACTCCACTTTCTGTTTTGTTTTTGTCATTTCCTGAAAAATGAACATTTTGGAGTTAGCTGGTTCCACCCGACAGAGATGATAATGTCACTGTAGGTTCTGTGGTTGCCATGCCGAAAGAGAAAAAAAGTTATAGTAATGATCACATAACAGCTGTACTTTCTGCTTATTAAAGTTGCAGAGCAACACATTTTGTAGTTACCTAAATTGATCAAATTTGCATGAATGTGTGAATAAACACAGCTGCTGAGATGTGAAACCACTGACCCTCAAGTCAGTGTGTGATATTATATATTATATATCACATCATCACGTCGAGGTGTTGCATTTTGTGTTGCTCCGGCAAGCCTGATAATCTTAGAAGTGTAGTTTTGTGATTAACCATTATTTTTTAAATCTTGTAGTGTGTTTATGTTTAAGATCATCTAAAAGCTGCACTATGTAACTTTCCTCTTCTACACCGGATTTAAACCCTGTTTCCTGCGCAAGTGCAGATTTCTGCTCAGGGGATACATTGAATCTTGACCATCAGGTCATAATTCGTGTCAGATCCTGTGACACAATCTAAAACAGTTTGCAAAGTCAAGAGCAGGGAAGTACAGTTCAATACAAGGCTTTGACTTTTTACAGGGGCCAGTTCCGAATTGCAGCCACCTGTAAGGGCTCTTTTAGAGCGGTTCAGATTCCCGAATCATTTAGGATTAACTCTGATCCCAGCTTAACTTGCAACAGACAAATTTAAGACTGTTATTTAGTTGCATATGATTAACCACCCTATACCGCCCTATACACTTCGTCATCCAACCAACAAATAGCAGAAATAGATCATCTGAATCATATTTTATTCACTATAGTGCTGCTGTTCTGTATGCAGCCATAACCCATGGGAACTGCCTTTATATACTGGCATAATACAGCATATGTCACTGCAGGTTCTGTGGTTGGTTGCCATGCCAAAAGCAGCTGCACTTTCTGCTTATTAAAATGTATTACACTTAAAGTATAAACTTTAAGTGTAATAAATTTTAAGTGTAATAAACTTTAAGTGTATTACACTTTAAGTATCCTGTAGGGTGTGTTGCAACCAGATTCCCAAATCGTTTAGGATTGTAAAATTCCTGTAGTCTGATCCCAGCTTAACTATTGCAACAGACAAATCAGTTAATTAGTTGTAAATGATTAACCACTTAAGCCCTATATACTTTGTCATCCAACAAACAAATAGCAGTAATAAACAATCTACACATTTTGCTATTTTCGTATTTTTTTGAAAGATGTGTGAAATTTTTTTAATTATTGAAAATCTCTTAACATTTTTTAAAACGTATCATTTTCGCCTATAGGACCAAACCAGGTTTAAAGTGGTTAAAGATTCCTGTAAATTTACCAGCCCTGTGTTTTTGGCCATTTCGTCCCTGCTCTTCTTCCATTATTTTTGTTGTCACATTCAGTCACATCGGAGGAATGCAATTATTATTTGTTTCAGTAAGGCAGTAATCCCATCTCCAGACCCATGAGTGAACTTATAGCGCTGTAAGCTTCTGTAAGCAATGACAAACAAGATTAAAAGAAAAGAAAACTCACTGAGCTCTGAGACTTTCTGTTTATCTGCCTGCTACTGCATTGATCTCTACGTTTCTCCCACTCTCTCTCTCACACTCGCTCAGTCACCCCTCCCTCGCTCTGGTTTATTCCATACCATTTCACAACTCAGGATTGTCTTCATCGTGCTCGAGGGGGAAATGCCTCGCACACAACACAATACAGTATACGAGACAATGCAAAAGTCCCTAAATGTTAATCGAATAGAATTATAGTATATGAAACAATTCCATCCGTCTGTCTGTGTGTGTGTGTGCGTGTGTGCGTGTGTGCGTGTGTGTGTGTGTGAACATAGTTATGTTCTGTGAACATAGTTATGTTCTGTTTGTGAATGTACATCCTCAGACATCCCTCCAGGCTATGGGATACGTGTCCACGACGAGATGCGTTTTCCCTATAGGATGGCACTTGAACTGAGATGTCCTGTGATTGGTTGAGTTAGGGAAAAGGGAGCACTCATTTTGGTTCATGTGATAACCTATTGCCAAGGCTTCGGCACACTTGTCAACGTGCCTGTCAACGTGATTTAAATAGCTATGCATTTTTTGTTAAACCTTAAACATACGCAATGCAACATTGAGTTAACCAATATGAGTGATCCTAACCCCCTGCCGTTGCTGTCTAAGCGGAAGGCACATTTGATATTTTATTTTGCCGTTTGCAGACACCTCGGCGGCAGGTGGGGAGTTTCCATGGAATACGGCTGAGGACTGTTACTATTGTTATTGTTGTCATTAAATTTGTGGTTGCTGAAAAGGCTTTCTGCAACCATATCGTGACATATTTCCTAGTGAAACAGGGGCTGGGTGTTTCGTCAGCCAATCACAGCCTTGGCGTAGTTGGATCGTGAGTGACGTTCACTGACTGAAAGACTTTCAGCCGACTGCCCCATCCCATCGGACTATGGGATCTAAACTCTTGCACTGAATTAAGTTTATGTTACTGCGATCTGTTTATATAGCTGTGTCCACCATCTTTGTTTAACATTCTACAGAGTGGCACCGCCCTCTAGTGTCTGTAGCAGACTGATTGACAGGTGCCTGTCATCATATTAATGGTTATAATTGGTTCAGACCTGCCAACGTAATCACACATTACGTTTTTGTTTGACAGGAAGTAATTAAGATTGGACCTTTGATATTAAGAAATAGACTATATTAGATTTTCTTTTGCCATCTATTGTTAACAATGTCCTCGTTATAACCACAGTTAAAAAGTGTGAAATACAAATGTTCACTTCAGCTGGTCTTTAATCTTCTGCTGTCCATTTAGTTTCTCCCTTCTCTCTCTCTCTCTCTCTCTCTCTCTCTCTCTCTCTCTCTCTCTCTCTCTCTCTCTCTCTCTCTCTCTCTCTCTCTCTCTCTCTCTCTCTCTCTCTCTCTCTCTCTCTCTCTCTCTCTCTCTCTCTCTCTCTCTCTCTCTCTCTCTCTCTCTCTCTTCTTTCCTTTCCTCTCCTCTCCTCTCCTCTCCTCTCCTCTCCTCTCTCCTCTCCTCCCCCCCCCAGACACGGTCATGGCAGATGGCTGCCTACCCTAGAGTCTGGTTATGCTCAAGGTTATTTCCTGTTAAAGTGGAGTTTATTCCTTGCCACTATCGCTAAATTCTTGCTCAGGGGGGAAAACGTCGGGTCTCTGTTCTATATGTAAAGTGTCTGGAGACAACTAGTCATTTTGGCACTATAATAAAATGAGAGATGGGGGGGGAAGAGTGGGGGGGAGAGAGGTAGTGAGAGAGCCTATTTCACCCACAACAATGTTACAATAAATGCACAAAATCTCTGTCCTTGTGTATGTAGTTAGCGTATCTAGATAAGTGTCCGTCTGTCTGACGGACCGACTCGGTGCGTGCGTTGGTGCATTAGACGTTACTGCATCACACAACAGTGTAAGTATTTGAATTTTTAGGGTGCTGTATGCCTCCTGACAGAAATTTTTGCTCCACTGATCGTACCTTACCTAGTGTTTGGTGTACTCACCTATGGCACTGGTTCGTCTAATTTCTCTTTTGGGTCTTGAGCTAAAAAGTTTGGGAACCACTTGCTCTATCTATGGCATCAGCCTGAAACAGTGGATGGATTGGATGTGAAAGGATCTCCAATGATTTCCCTGACCTGCCTGATAATGGTCTGCTCAAAAATAGACTGTCACTGAGCACAAGGTCTCACATTGCTGATGGCCACCGTGAAGGACTATCGGTCAAGACACAAATTATACCTAGTACCGCACACAGCAGTGCTGGGAAGTTTGTGATGAACCCTTTAGAATGTTCTACCTTTCTGCATGAATGTGACCTCAAACATTATCCAAATTTCACACAAGTCCCTAAAGTAGAGAATACTTGGTCAATTATTTATAGACGAAAATGACACAATGTCACATATCTTTGAGAGGCAAAAGTATGTGAACCTCAAGGATTAGCAGTCATTTCTTTTGAAGGTGCAAATAAACAATGCAGTTAGTTTGACATATGGCTATGGGGAAAAAAGAGGAACAAAAGACAAGTCAAACAAAGCAATTAGGAGCAAAACGGCACCAGGTGAACCTACAAAGGGATAACAGGAATTACAGGGTTCACCATGCTGCATACTATAATTATATTTAAGTATATAGTGTATTGTCGCTGTCAGGGAGAAACCTTGTATCTCCATGTTTCAGCATTTTCGGTTTTGTTTTGTTTTTGTAAATGAATACCCTACTACTTTACTTACTTTACTTTATTTATTTCTGTGACAGTGCACATTAATGAACATTTTTAAATCAATAAACATGATATCATGTAAATATGCCGGATTTAGCTATAAGCTAATTTCCATCCGTAGTTCCACATACAAATACATCACAGCAACAACATGACAAAACACTACTGAGCTAAGCTAAGGTGGTTCGGGCATCTAGTAGGCGACGGATGCCTCTGAGCGTCTCCCTAAGGAGGTCCTTGGTGCACGTCCCACTGGGAGGAGACCCCCTACCAAGGTCCAGATGGGGGGGGTTACATCTCCAAGCTGGCGTTGGAACGCCATCGGGATCCCCCAGGAGGAAGTGGATAATGTTGCTCGGGAAAGGGAAGTGCTGAAACTGTTGCCCCTGCGACCCGACTCCGGATAAGCGGTTGAACATGTATGGCTGGATGGAATACCTTACTTTATCATACAAGAGTGTCACACAAAAGTAGTGAAAATAGCAGATCTATAAGCTCACAACGCCTTGCAATGTGTTGGAGCTTGTAGATCGGCTATTTTCACTTTCCTTTCCATAAAAAGGAACTGTTTTGGACACATGAGGTTTACCTCAGGTTACCTGCACGCCTCAGGTCGATTAGCCCTATTGCTAACATTAAAAGTCCTCCAAAAAAGGCTGGCTGAACAACAGCTGGACCAACAGCTGTTATCACTTTAACCACACACTTACAGCAAACACCAGACAGAGGACAGGAGCCAAAAGAGTGAGCGTACTGTAGGTGCCATACGCCTCATTTATACTTGGTCGTTGTTGTGTCACTTCGCAAGCTCACAACGTGTCACAATACGACACATTGTGAGCTTGTACATCAGCTATTTTCGGTGTGTGAAACCAGCACACAATAGGCTCTATGCACAGCAGCCATATTGGAAAGAAATTGGGGTTAATATATATATTAATTAATATATATATATTAACCCCAGTCATTCAAGGCACACATTGCAGCGGTCACTCGATCCTGTAGGTTTACACTCTATAACATTCAAAGGATCAGACCCTTCCTCACCCAGGAGTCAGCCCAGCTCCTTATCCAGACATCAGTCATATCAAAACTTGACTACTGTAACTCGCTCCTCACTGGCCTCCCTGCATGTGCACTTAAGCCCTTCCAAATGATCCAGAATGCCGCAGCACGCTTGGTCTTCCACCAGCCAAAATTTTCACACGTCTCCCACCTTCTCTGCTCCCTCCATTGGCTCCCAGTTACTTCCCGCACAGAGTACAAAACACTGATGTTGGCCTACAAAGCAACCATAGGTATGGCACCCCCGTATCTTCAAAGCCTGATCCAACTCAGATCAGCTAACACAGGGGAAGCTGTCAGAACCTTCCCTAAAACATCCGGGACAACTTCTGCCTCCCAAACTGTGGAATGAACTCCCCATTGCAGTTAGAACTGCAGACTCACTCCCAATCTTCCGCCGTACAGTTCAATGTACAGATTATAGGTTTTTCGATATTATACTGCTTAGACTGATGATGATGGTGTATGTGTACAACAAAGGCCCAGGCAGTGATTTGTTGATCTGGATAAGTGGCGGGCCATGTTTGACAAGCTGAGGTCCCTCTACACTACAGCGAGGTCACTGACAGTGACAGTTCTAGCCTGGTAAACCCTCCCTCCGGAAATCTCATTTCTATTTGATTCCAGGAGTGAGTCTGGCATGAACCGCCTTTCTGCAATATTGGCTGTGTATGCCAAACCTGTGCCAAACGGCCGAGCCTATCAGCGTCGTCGCTCATTGTTCTGTGATTGACAGCTTACGTTGGCCAATCAGGTGGCGAGTTCGAGTGAGCCCAAAACACGAACGGCAGCCATCTTTTTCTTGTGCGCTATATTCTCCGCTATTTTTTTACTTCTAAAAGCTCTCTAACTTCTATTTTGAGGCACGGAATTTACTTATAAGATATCGTTTGGATAGAATTTCCAGTATGAAGTTGTTTAACTTCATATATGTGGTCAATTAATCATGACAAAGCTTATTTAAAAATAAAAATGTAGAGAACCGGTAGGGGCGGGCAGTGACACCCATGTATCCGAATAAGGCAACCCATTTTGGGCACGGCCGTCTCAAAAGTCCCGTTGCGTCACATTACACTGGTGAACTGCTGATTGGCTGAAGGGGGAAAATTATCATTGGCTGAAGGGGTTGTCAGTCAACGGTATTACTCCCGCCCAACTCCAGCCCACAGCCAATATTGCAGAAAGGCGGATCATGCCAGACTCACTCCTGGAATCAAATATAAATGAGATTTCCGGAGGGAGGGTTTACCAGGCTATGACAGTTCAGCATGCGGTGGCACTTCAGGTTGACAGGTCAGCTACTGTACTGGTGATCAGCCCTCTAGGGCTTATCAACCCTCTGGATTCTGAACCGCCCTCTGACAAGGTACTGTATGTCGTCGCCGTCGGGTGGAAACCTTGTATATCCAAAACCGTATTTCAAAATACTTCAAAAATAGCGGGAAATAGCAGATCTAAAAGCTCGGATTTATGGAGCTTAATTCATGAAAAAAAGGTTGAAGCATGGATATACGAGGTTACGGCCCGACAGCAACGATGTGATAAATACAGTATACAGTATGACAACAGACAACCTGCTGGAATAGTGATCCAACTCAAACACCCTGAGCCTCCAAAGCAAATGAAGGCATCGTGGAATTTGACAGCACAAGGTATCAATGTATCAATGTTTAGAAAATAGAAAAAATAACTGCGGATATACAAGCTCAAAACTCATTTATACTTGGTTGCGCTTTGCGTCGGGCAACCAAGTATAATTGGCTATATTTTAGCTATTTTCCGTCCACATTCCATCACTATTTTGAATTTGTACGTACATTTTTTTGGTTTGGCTTAACCTGTGCACTAGGATAAAAGATATCCCCACCTGTTTCTGTCACTACACAGGCTGGATTTCATACAGTGTACTTTGAAGTCCTGTTTGAACTCCTGTTGGACACAGATAACATGCAAACAGCTCTGACGGATGTCTGACACCCACCCACACACACACAGAGGCATAGTCAAACATACACACACATAGTCACACACACACACACACACACACACACACACACACACACACACACCTGGAATTCATATGTGAGTTCTGGGCGCAGGCGGCTGTACTGTGCCAGCAGTTCTGGAGGTCTGTCTGGTTCAGGGCGAGTCCGAAGTTTGTTCACATCTGTCTCCAAGTCATCGTCCTGGAGATAGGGATGGGATATATATATATATATATATATATATATATATATATATATATATATATATATATATATATATATATATATATTAAGTAGGCATGGTATGCTGTAGAGCAGACAGCAACGTACAGTGTTGTGACCAGAGGCTAATGTCACACACCGTAACTATAATTGTAATAATATACAGTTTAGACGTTTTTACTGGTCTGTATCGTTTCTGAAGTTGAAGAATTTCACTCATCACGCATTCAGATAAGAAACGTTGCTGTTTCTACCAGATCACTCTCCTCTCCTCCTCTCCATATCATTACACTCTCCTCTCCTCTCCTCTCCTCTCCTCTCCTCTCCTCTCCTCTCCTCTCCTCTTCATATCATTACTCTCTGGTCTCCTTTCCTCCCACTGAGCCGTTACGTGTGTCATCCTCCCATCCTTCCTCCTCTCCTCCCTCTGCCTCTCTCTCGTTCACTCACTTTCTCAATCTTTCCCTCTAAAAGTAGCTGCATGCTGCCACTTGAGGTGATCACCCTTTCACCTTTTAGGTGAAGACGTCTTCACCTAAAAGGTGATTTTGATACTAGGTGCTCATAGTCGGGTGATGTCCGTTTGCTTCCTGCTGTGCTCTGTTCCGTGTCTCCCCTCTGTTTCACAACACTGTTCACAATGTGCCTGTGAAACCAAGTCAGGGACGCAGAGAGCATTAGGGAACCAAGGGGGACACGTGCACGCGCGTGCAGTTTATCCTAGTGCACAGGTTAAACCAAACCAAAAAGGGGTTATTTTTCCCTTTTACTTTGGGTTTTTCTTACTTTAATTCGGTTAATTCGGTACAAAAAAAGGAAACGTCTGTCATCGCGCACCTCTTCATTCAGAAATGGATAACAAGAACCGTCGTCCTAAAACACCCTCGCCCCGGGTCTAATCCGGCGGCCTTGGTCCGCGAAAAAATGGGGCAGTGTGTTTTAGGACGAGCTTTCCGTTTTCCAACCGTGAAAAACCTCCGGCTCGTCGGAAAAAAGCGTGGAAAAAAATGGCGCTTCACTGGCGCGTTTCACTGTTTTAGCGCTCCTTCAGCAGCCGCTGGTTCAAAATGTTGGCGCTTTTCGGCGATAGTTCTGTCTTCTTTCACTTTCTCCACGCTGTTTGGTGCCCCCCAAGCATAAACTGAGGGGGCAGAACTTGCAAGCCCTTGCAAGTGAGGGTGCCAGGCCCCCTCAGGCACCCCCGTGGCGCCGGGCCCGGATATGTGTAGTGGTGAGCGGTGAGTCGCTTATCACTTATCATCAGTGACGTCATGTTGTAGTTTTCAAACCACCGCGGTGAGAGGGTGATCACCGAAAATGGTAGCATGCTCCCCCCTTAACCCCTAACCCTTAAACTTCAACTCTATGTTTTCCTCCCAGGTTAGAAAACATCCAACTGAGCACTCAAGCACAGAAAGGACTAGAGTTCCTGCCCACCCACTGTGGAGACTAGAGCACAGGTTTTCAAAGTGGGGGCCAAACACAATTAGTCGTGTTTGCGGGTCAGTCAGGGTGGCGTATGGAGAGAAGAGGAATGGCATGGTTCCTCTGCATGTGTTACGTCCTCCCGGTCACGCTCCTCACTGTCAGTGTGGTTGTCTGTGCTCTCCCTACGACCAACTACAGCTGTGGTTCTCAACCTTTTCTGGATCAGGGCCCACTTGAACATCTCAAAAGTGTGATCTGTGTCATCTGTCCTCTGACCACTTAACACAGCAGTCAAAAGGCTGCATGCACTTTTTGCAGAGCGTGTTTATTTTAATTATCAATCAATTGTGTTACGGCTTGGATCAATGGAGCTAACTTAGTATACTTTAAGTTACTATTTATTGGTATCACAAATAAAAAAATGTTTTCCCCCAAGGTTTTAAAGAAAGAATTGTAAATACCATGCCATTTATTACATTTCTTTCAGACATATTATCATTACAATGTTTTAGTTTTTGCCAAGTATTTGGGGTCCCACTTGCAGTATCCTCACGGCCCACCAGTGGGCCCCGGCTCAAAGGTTGAGAACCACTGAACTATAGGACTTAGCAGTGACAAGGGGCTAGAATACACAGGGAATCAGGACGCTAAACACTACTTTGGGAGAAAAATTAAAAAGTCTAACAGCACTGGCAGACATTTTGTTTTCTGATTCACAACAAGTCAAATCCGGGAAGCAAGTAAATTGTTAAACGTGTTCATCTTTTATTGTCACTTTTCTGTCCTCTCCGCTTTGTAAAGTCGTCTTTTCATCTTTGTTTTCTTTCATCTTCTACTCAGCTGTCTCTATCCATCATCGAGAATACTTCAGTCCACTTTCCGGTCGCTTCTCTCTACATCTCCTCACTGCAGCTTTCACTTCTTCCTGACATCAATCTCCCACCAATCGTCCGTCTGTCCATCCATCCATCTCTCCTCTCAATGCACGTAGATGCATGCACACGCACACACACACACACACACACACACACACACACACACACACACACACACAATACTCACATAGTCTTTACTGTCTGCCTCTTCACTCTCACCGTCGTCGTCGTCTTCTTCATCCTCCTCCTCCTCACTGTCTTCCTCACTGTTCAGCTCTAGAGAAGCAGACAACACAGGTGCAAACCATCAAGACATTACCTGCTACCCTGTCTCTCTATGCCAGTGGTTCTCTGAATTTGTTGTGAGCTTGCAGATTGGCCATCTTCAAATAGCCAATATATATAGGGGTTAAAGCAGTGGTTCTCAAGTTTCCATGTCCTTAGGGGTGGTTCCAGGGGATCCCCAGCAAAATTTGCAAATACAGCACTGGGTTAAAGAAGCTAAACGTGATTTTGATGCTATATTAACTAACTGGAAGTGGAACCCCCTCAAGGACCCCTGGGGGTCCCCGGACCCCACACTGAGAACCACACGCATTCCCATACTATAATTCTCCAACTATAAACAATTCCATTTCCTGTGTGCCAAGGGTGCATCCTGGGAAATATGCAAATGTTGCAAGCCTCAGCGGACACGCCCCCAGGGTCCAAGGCAGAGAGAACAGAGAGAAACCAGATTTTATAAACTTGACTATTTTTTTTATATCATTCAAATGTGTCTGGTTGGTTAATAAGTCATTATTCTGTGGTTGTTGTGACAAACTGAGAACATAATTATTACATCATATTACTGCTTTACAACAGAGCAGCAGGGAAATAAAGATGAGTAGTACGGTACGGTTATTTAAAGCTTCATTCAATTATGCTGAATCAACATGTGTAACCTCATTTAGTAGGCTAAATGTTAATCACATTGATCAAATGATAATCATACTAACTCTCGCTGATATTTATTGTCAACATTTCCCATTCACTGCTTTTGATGTCTGTTTTCTTTCATCTCTCTGTCTGTGAATCACTTCATTCTCGACCCCAAGTCGATTCCCTATTCAACATGTTTTTTTGTCTATCACTCTATCCCCTTTTCACCTCTCTCCCTCTCCCTCTCTCTCTCTCTCTCTCTCTTCCCCCCCCGCCCCCCTCCTTTTAGCCAGCTAGGAAATTGTTGCCAAGGTAATCATAGATAAGCCCTGTGAGTGGCTGGGAGTCAGGAAGTGAAGGTCATGATGGAGCCTCCAGTATTTAATGTCTACTCTCTCTCTCTCTCTCTCTCTCGCTACTATAGGTGCACGTCTTCTATGAGAGAGAAGAGCGTGTTGAAATTATATAACCCAACACACACGCGCGCTCACGCGTGCACACACGCGCACGCACACACACACACACACACACACACACACACACACACACACACACACACACACACACACACACACACACACACACACACACACACACACACACACACACACACACACACACACACACACACACACACACACACACACACACACACACAGGGTTGAACTACAGCCCATAGTGTGTTTCATCACACAGACCTGCAGTGTTTCTGAGAAGAGTTTCACACCTACAGTAGTAGGCTACGCTGTGTGATGAAACATGAATGAGCTGGAAAGACCTGAGGAAGATTACATCGACCAAAAGATGAAGGTATAGGATGAAAAGGAGGAAGGACAAAAAGGTGAAAGAGAGGAAGGGCTGAAGAAAAAAAAGAAATAAAGTTGTTTAACCGTTAAGGTAATCATGAGATGATGATGGGATTCAACAAAATTCTGATATACTGTAGTTACCTCAGTTTTTTTCCTGTACTGAATCTCTTCCCTTTTCTCGAGATCAAGTTTTTTTTTTTTTTTTTTAATAGCACGAGATCCACACTGAATAATTGATTTTCCAGCTCCTGGACCCAGGCTCATTAGATGATAAACAACAAGTTTACTGGTCAACTGACACTCAACACCCCAGGCTCTCTCAACCTTCATCACTTTACGAAGTCGCGCATAATTGTGTGCCTCATGCTTCAGTGTGTGGGCGCGTGTGTTCGTGAATGTGTACGTGCGTGTGTAGGGCATCACTTTAATGCACCACAAAGTAATTTCCATGAGTACAAGTAACTTACTACAGCCCACTATTGATGTTAACATACTCTAATACTATACCTGCTTATCACCTCACTGACATGTAAGATTACTTTCTAAGACCATGCCTATCTTAACTCAATGTGGCATTTATAGACCGTGGACATACATTTTATTGGAGATGTTATGTTGTGTATTTTTTACGTTTTTTGTTGTTGTTTTCTTTGTGTGTGTGTTGTTTGTTTGTTTCAGTTTTTGCTGTTGTTTATACCTTATTCAATTTATCTTTTTTCTCACTCTTAACACATTAACTGCCAAGACCGTAGTCCTACGGGCCGTTAAATCCAACTGTTAAGCGCCGAGACCGTAGCCCTACGGGCTGCGGTCTTTTCGCGCATGCGCGGTCCGGGTGCACTTTCGGAATTTTTTTGATCCACTTCCGTTTCCGGTTTGATGACAGGAAATAGAATTATTTGGGATCCGGTTTTCACGATCACGCCCGCCCTCGTTCTACAGACGAAACTGAAACTCAATTCTCTTCCTGTAGTTTTTTCTCCTCGCATTTCACTGTTTAACGTAATCCGCTCTAACTCAAACATGGATGCCCCGTTTGACACGTGGTTTTCACTGGGAGATACAGGGAGATCGCGCGGATGTAAACAGACTGTGTAGCGCTCAATCTTAAGGATTTTAACAAGATCTATGGCGACATGAAAAAAACAAAAAAACAACAAAAACACCTTGGCACTGGTGAGTACATTATGAGATTAGCCCTTGGCAGTGGATGTGTTAATATTTGTCTATCCTGTTACCCATACCCTGTTACTCATTTTCTTGACTGTTTTGAGATACCTTGATTATTTGCTTCAGTACATGCCTATATGACCTGTGAGTATGTAAAAACAGATTCAATAAATAGAATGTAAAAAAAAAAAACTGTCTAATACTCTTGTCAACACCCTTTACTATACGCTAGTCATGGTGACTCACCTAGTTCCGGGACAATGGGGTTTGGTCCTGACTTCCGGGGCAGTTCGAAGCAGTAAACGGAGAGGTCAGACTTCAGTGGGAGAGCGGTTTTAGGATAGCACTTCCTCATTAGCTGGACAGAGGGGTCCACCAAAGACTCCAGGCCCTTAGTGAACAGACAGGTCTGCAAACAAACAAGTGAATGCAACTGTAAAACATGTAAACGGCATCAGAAACGTCAACAAGACAGAAGTAACTCGCTGCAGTTCTCCAGTGGCTGACTGTCCTTTAGGAAGGCTAGCAGCCACATTGACAAGCTACAATGGCTGCTGTTACATGGACATCATGTATTCATTCCGAATGAACTCATTCGGAATAGAGGAATCTGTTCCACTCACCTGTATACATGGGACCTGAATACAAGTATTCCTCGTTTACATGACCCAAAGCATTCATTCGGAATATAACTTTTGACATGCGCAAAGTGGTGGGCATGGACCAGTCCAGGGGCCGCCCGGCTCCACTACCCGTGACGGAGCTTCCCCTGGTGGGCATGGGGCAATAGCCCCCTTGTGCCTCCACGGCGGTCGTAGGCAGGCCGGGAAGCAACGAACCGACTCCTGGCCAGGCAGCGTTGTAATGTGGTGCGCAAGCCTGCATTCCTTTGTTATCGCCATTTTAATGCGAAAGTAGCAGATCTACAAGTTCTTCAGACCAGTTTCTTTTTTGTATTGGTACCAGACACGGTATGTAGGTACGATGACGTCATCGCGCATTCGCACATGGTCATTATAATAATAAATAATAATACATAAACACCGGACTGCTCATGGTCATTATAATAATAAATGTAGAGAGAAAGAGAGAGCAACACTTACAGTCTATGAAACAAGGCATGCTCATTTATGGCAAAAGTACAAAAGTATTGGCATCAAAACACACTTAAAGTAGAAAGTATAGGCTAGTCATTATGCCGAATGTCACGTTTTTCTTGTATTATTATGACAAGGCTTTGAAACATGCTGTAACTCATTCACTGTGACGAAACCCCTCTTTCTGCGCCGAGTAGCGCACACGGGTTGAATGCGGGGTCTGTCGTCCTAAAACACAATCGCCCCGGGTCAAAATCCAGCGACCATGGAGCGGCCGCGGATGGCCCGCTCAAAAGGTGCGTGGGGCGGGGTGTTTTGGGACGACCGTTCCGGCTGCCCATGGAATGAATTGATGAAGTAAAACTCAGCTGTTTGCGCTGTAGCTGCGCCCCAATAATGTTGTTTTCGTTTATTTTTGTTCACATATGCTATTAAAATAATGCAGCTATTGCAGTATTGGGCCTTAATATGTGATTAAAAAGGTATATGTATTTGGCCCCTCATATATAAAATAAATGTAAAATCTGATTAAAAATTTAAACTTGCAGCTAGCTGATCAATGCGTTTCTGCGTTTACGTGTGGACAGGGATTTTTTTTTACCTTTGTCATGTGGCCAGGGAATCAGGGATTCTTTTTAAAAACGGAGGACTAAAATATCCGTTTAGAAAAAGATCCATATAAATGTAGCCTATAGGCCAGAAATCCTCGGAGCGTCCGTTCTCCTGGACATGGGCTTAACCATTGCAGGCTTATTAAATGACGCTATAGAATAGAATCATTCATTTTATCCCGCAGGAGCGAGCGCTTCTCAGCACCAGCCGTGGTCGAATTAGAGATTTGATAGGTCATTTTTGGACAATTCTGACAGCACTACTAAGCACGGACATGCGCAAAGGAATGCATGTATTCCAAACAGACAGGAGCGTTCAGAATAAAAGTGTTTATATGGTCAATTCCGATTGGTATATACCAATTCAAACGGTATATACCACCCCTCCTAACCCGAATGAAAATGCATTCGGGTCAGACTGGAATGGAATATTCTATTCCAATTGAGGTGTTTACATGAGCATTTCTATTCTGAATGAATTCATCCATTCATTCATTCCGAATGGAAGTGTATTCATTCCGAATAAAACTGTCCATGTAACCGCAGCCAGTGTGTCACTAGTATCAATACATTAGTATCAATACAGTGACACGCTGAGGAGGAATACATCAGGACGCTTCTACTGCTCACAAACATCTTAACTATTTCACTGCCTAGGACGACTTTTACGATTTTGAGACTGCCAAAGACGATTTTTATGACTTTTTCGTTGTCAGTAGTTTTCCACCAGTTGGCGCTGTTCTCTAACACACGAGTGACCATTTTCTCTGTGACTAGTTGAAAAGTTAAGGAAAACCAAAAATCACTGGCAGTGGGCGATTCATTTATGCATTTAATCTGGCAGTGAAAGAGTTCATTTCAAGGACCCCCATAACTCTGAGAGTGTACTAATGGAACCAAATGGATCCATCAAGGGTCCGTTCTGTTCCATTTGTACACTCTCCGAGTTACAGACTTGTAAGAGTCCATAGGAGGGTCTGGACCACACTTTTCTTTGCAGATAGCTCAAGAGTATAAACATGCCAACCAGGTCTACAGACACAAGAGAAATTAACTTGAAGTTAAAATAATTATTTAGACCCCTCCATTTTAGTAAATTGAGAGCAGGGGCCCGGGAAAACAGGGAAACACCTGGAGGGGTCAGTTCTAAAACGAAGTCCCATTAGATTTTGAGCAGAAATAACTGTGTCGCTTGTACAGTCCATGTCAGGCACTGTGTGTGACCTGGAGCTTAGATGTCAGAGTGCTGTAGTAAGCTTCTCTAGGCAGCGTTGAAAGGCTTTCCGCTCACCCGGGCCTTGCTGAGACAGCCTCCCCCCTGTTACTGCAGAACACACGCTGCAGTAATGCAGATAGGGTGCCACCATCTTTTTTGGGGGGCGACAGCAGCATCATGGTTTCACGTTTGTTGTTGTTACATCACCTCAAGGAGCACAGGAGCTGACTGCCGGCTCCTTGGTTATATGCGCTCACGTACCCACATATTATTATTCACTGGCACAGAGAGCGCTGATGAAAGTAGAGCTGGATATTGGAGTCAGGCTGCCTGGAGTCGTAGAGGCAAAAAGGCTACGTGTTGCTTTTTTTTGCCAGCGCTTCAGAGGTATATGCAGCTCTCAAAGTTTAAAAAGAGCAAAAGTGCTTACTGTATCTGCACCCCCCAGAGCAGTAAACACCCCTCTGATCCTGTTCATTAACCACTTAAATCCTATATAATTACTTTGTCGACCGGGGTCCCCCAGGGATCCATTTTTGGCCCCAATACACCAAATGTCCTCAGCAAAAATAGTCGAGGTACAAGCTCAGCATTGTGAGCTTGTAGATTGGATATATTTTCTTTTTTTTGCAGTTGGCCTATTTTCGCATTACATGCCCAGAATAGGGCTGCTGTGGTTCGTGTGGTTAACTGAGAAGTGTGCTGATGCTTAAAAACAGCATTCTACACCTCCATCCATTAGCTTCAAAGCTCGTTTTGTTTTCCATTGATCCCTAAAGCATTCAGACTTGTCCTGAAACTCTGTGTCCCAGTAGCTTAAATAGAAACGTGGTTGTTTTCTCGCTTCATTTTGTCATTTCTTTGTGCCTGCAGGCATAGAAATCGGGGTAGCTCATACATATATCACGATCAGACAAGACATAATACAACACATTAATGTGCACCTGACACCCCATCCATGTAACCAGTGACTGGCCTTCAGTCAGTGCCAGTATGATTTTCTATCATTATTATGATATAATACAGAAGCAGATTAAAGCCACGGGGCAATCAGTACGACTTGACAGAATAGATGCAATGCTGGCTGATGCTGGCGGAATGAAAAAGAGCTCGGGTTGTAAAGTGCCTGCCCAGAGCCCACCACCGCAGAGGTTGTGGGTTCGAATTCACCGTGGTTTGTCAAGCGTCTGACTCTACACAAACACAATAGGCTCTATGCACAGCAGCCATATTGGAAAGAAATTGGGCCTCTTCTTACTTCCTTAACAGGTGTTACCAATAATACTAATTAAGGCTCTGTTCCATTCTGGTCAAACTCATGGTTCCTCGAGGGGGTTCCAAATGGCCCCTTACGGGTGTGTAACTCTGAGAGTGTACAAATGGAACCAAATGGACCCGTAAGGGTCCATTTGGTTCCATTTGTACACTCTCAGAGTTATGGGGGTCCTTGAAATTAAAAAGTTTGAGAACCACTATGCTACACTAAATGGAACAGCCTTCATTAGTATCATTGGTGACACCTGTGAAGGCCAATATGGCTGCTGTGCATATAGCCCATTGGCCCGTGGTCGGGGGAGCGAAGCTGGGCGGGAAGGGTGATAATTGTCACTGGCTGGGGGGCGGCACCTGTCAGCAGGGAGTGTTGGGGTGGGAGGAGTAGGGCGAAGGCTCTACGTCCTCCCGGTGGGGGCTCCTCACTGGCAGGTGAGTCAGTAGGACGCAACAGCAGTGACAACACAGACATGTGTGTGGGGAGGAATCAATCGGCACAATTGACTACATTGGGGGAAAAAAGGGGTAAAAAGCAAAAAGAGAGAGAGAATGAAAACGATGATAACTGTACCTGTGTAACTTCATACAGGAGGCCTATCCCTCCATGGGACACCAGAGCATGTCTGCCTGCAGTGCTGTTGGTCAGCCCGTGGAGGCAGCGCAGCAACGCACTGCGGATCGCTATGGCGATGTGCTCAGTGTCCTTACTGCTCCAGTCCTCATAGAGTCGCAACAAACCAGAGACGTAGCCTTTAGCTACTGCTGAACGGACATTCACCTCTGTGGAAAGAGAGAGACAGAGAGACAGATGTTAGCGTGTGCCAATCTTCATACAATCTGGAGACCCCCCCCCACCTGTCCCTCACGCCGTCTTCCTACCTTCGTCTATTTTGTTCTCTGTTGGGGAGGAGGGGAGAGGGAGAGAAAAAGGGGAAAGGAGCATTCTTAGGTTATGTTCCTTTTTTTTCTTTTTTTTTTTTTTTCCTCTAGAACTTGTTGTGGACTTTGCTGATTTTTTTTTCTTTCTTTTTTCCACGTGGTGAAATGAACGGTGACTAAAGACCCATGAGGGAGGGAGGGAGGGTATGGGGGAAATTGAATGTTGTGTCGAACTGAACCAGCCTTGTACTCTGAACCAGCTGAGTGTTAAACGTTAATTGTATTGTATTGTCCTGTACGTAAGAAAAAAAAAGAAAAAGGCATGAGTCTTATTGTACCTGTAACTACACTTACTACATCCTGATACTAATGCTGAATAAAAATCATAAACAACAATCTTCATACAGTCTGAAACTCACTTCAGAGAGCAACAATGTGAGACATTGAGCCGAATAGAGAGAGAGAGAGAGAGAGAGAGAGAGAGAGAGAGAGAGAGAGAGAGAGAGAGAGAGAGAGAGAGATGTGGTGACATTTTCAAAGCAGGCTCATCTTGTCACCTTGAAAAGACGTATTGTGAAATATTCATCCCTTAAGGGCCGTTTCACACTCGAGTCCCGGGTGCGCACTCCAGACCGCTTGGCTAGTGTGAATGTTGCGAATCGTCCCCCGAAACGGGTAACCGTTCCGTTCCCGAAACCACCTCCGGAGGCAGTTTCGGATCCGGATCATGCGTTTTCGGGTACGGTACGCTGCAATGTGAAAGCAAGCGTACCATTAGACGGAAGTGGCCCGCTATTTGGAATAGGTGACGGTATATAAACTCGACAAAAACAGCCAACAAAAACACGTCGCAGATCAATCCACAGGGGTTCAACCATGGCCGTAACATATCCACACCAAGCAGTAGCACAGCAGAGCAGTGCTCTCTGTAGGCTGGAATCCAACCGTTGCGGCATCCAACCGTTGGATGCCGCATGTGTTGGACGCCTGTATGTTGGATGCCGTCTGTCAGCGCAGCACCGATTTGAAAAAAAGAAAAAAGACACACCGACATTCCATAGGCTAAATCAATGCATTTTGTGATCGCATCGCACAACTAATAGCCTACTAAAACTAACGGGGAATACCAGAAAATAATAATATTTTGACATACGGGAGAAACGGTTGGTGCGGATATTTAAATTGGATCTCTACTACATATCTTTGCTGTTAGGAAGAAACCCTGTATCCCATATTGCAACTTTTAATGCTTTTTCATCATAAATGAATGCCCTATTGTCATACAGTGTCACACAAAAGTAGCAAAAATAGCCAAGCTACAAGCTGAAAATGCGGTGCAATGCGACACATTGAGCTTGTTGATCCACTATTTTTGATATTACAATATAGAGCAGATAACCACACTGATCTTGCATTAAAAAATATAATTTTTATTTTAAATATGAACAAAGGCAGGAGATGCACGTCCCCACAGTTCTTTTTTACACACAGTGCTGGACCCACAAATCATAAATAAATAAAAATAAAAAGGTGAGTCTGCACACAAACTGCTCTAGTCTTTTTAAATTATAACCAAAGCTCTAAAGTTAACGTTTCTCCCATGTAGGGCAAATAAATTAATACATAAAATAAGGAGACTCTTTTTAAATAACCAAAAGTGAACTTTCTCTTATTATTATTATTACTTTGGAGACTATGGCAAGCGCGATCCTATCGCACACCTTCCTACATGACCAGCTATGGCTTTGCAGTCCAGAGGATGAGATTAAACAACAGACAGGCAGCGTTGCGGAATGCGTTTGTGTCAACTGTACTTGTACTTTTCTTCATAGAGAAAAAGAAGAGCACAGGGCGCATATATATATATATATATATATAGTAGTTGTGAAGGTTAGCAAACTGGACATTTAGACTGAATGTTTCCTGTATCCTCATCTTGCGCTAATGCACACAAGTGTTTCACCAGGTTTTATTTGTGTTGTTTCTCATAAGCGTACATCCGTTGTCCGTCAACAACACAGCAGTCTGTGCATTGACGCGCTGAGCGCTCAGTGCGTTGACTCACTCCCCAGCCGCAACCCTATATTTATGCGAGCCCAGCACAAACATTGTCGCATAGTTGATGACGTCTGTGTCCACAGAAGAAACACTATGTGCATGCCGCCACCTATAGGATCGGGGGTATATATGCAAGTGTTCTCTGGTGCGATTGGATCTTGGCCAGTGTGAATGCTGGCCAGCCAAGCGTACTCGGGACCGGTTTGATTCAAACGAACCCAGTCTGAAACTGCCCTTAAACCAAGGATAAATGTACTGTCCAAACTTCACTTGTAATAATGACAGGTTATGCTAGCACAAGGTTCAGGGTTCAAACCTCGGCACGGTCAACACTATGTGTAGCAAGGCTTGGTAAATCCACCTGGGACGTACAGTATACACCGACCAAGTTGTGAGGAAGGCACACCGATGCCTCTATTATCTCAGGCAACTGAAGAAGTTTGGCATGGGACCCCAAGGTCCTACAGGCCCTCTACAGAGGTACCACGAGAGCATCAAGGCTGGCTGCATCACTGCCTTTTATGGGAGCTGTACCGACCCTCGACTGCAAAGCAAAGTCGTGCGGACAGCCGAGCGCATCAGTGGGTGTGTGAGCTTCCCTCTATCCAGGACATATACGACGGCCATTGTGTCAGCAAAACTCGCAGGCATATCAAAGATCCTAGCGATCCCAAACACAGACTGTTTCAAATGCTACCAAGTCTTCGTAGCCACAGAATCAAGGCCAGTGAAAGTAACCAAGTACATTTACTCAAGTACTGAACTTAAATAAAAAAAATTGTTTACTGGAGTATTTCCAGTTTTCAGTACTTTTACTTCTACTCCACTAAATCTCAGCGGAAAATATTGTACTTTTACTCCACTACAATTATATAAAAACTTGAGTCACTAGTTACTTTGTAGATTTAGATTATTATTTTAAAAAATACATTACCCACTTCAGCCCTATAATTTCAGCCATTTGAAAATAGCCGATGTACAAGCTCACAACATTTCTCATTGTGAGCTTGTAGATCTGCTATTTTCAAAAGATTTGTATAAATGTTATACACTTGAAAACTTGTGAAATGGGACATTCTGCATAATGAGTAGCCTACTTTCTGCTTTTGGTACTTTAAGTACATTTTGATACCAATACTTTTGTACTTTTACTCAAGTACATGTTTTATTCCGGACTTTTACTTGTAACAGAGTATTTCTACATTGCAGTATTGATACTTTTTTTTAAAAGTACTTTTTCCACCACTGGTCAAGGGTGGACAGAGTGCTATGAATGAACAAGCCAGGAAAACATCAAATACATTTTAGAATTAATACCCACCACCTGCCCCCGACTGTCTGGGTTCAGAGGCAGTCTTTGTGCTAAACAATGCCAAGGACACTGTCTGGCACAGACAGATGTTTATAACTTAAGAGTAAGAACCTTGCACACAGCACCTTCAACCACCTAAAGCGCTAGGACCAACAGTCAAACTTTGTTTTAATATTGCTGCTATTCGTTAATTACTGCTTTTTAAAATTATTTCATTATTTCCGTCTAGTAGATGCTATTGCATAAAGCATGTCTTCAACAGGGGGTCTGGGACCCCTAGCGGGTCCTCAGAGTTAAGGGGTCCTTGACCTGAAAGATGTTTAAGACCCCGAGAATAAAGAACTATCTGGCAATTCACCATGAGTATTACACAGCAAGTTTTAATTAAGCCCTTGTGTGGCCAATGCTTCAACAGCAAATCATGAACACACATACAGTACGCACGCACGCACGCACGCACGCACGCACGCACGCACGCACGCACGCACACACACACACACACACACACACACACACACACACACACACACACACACACACACACACACACACACACACACACACACACACACACACACACACACACACACACACACACAAATCATCTGTGTATACAGTGTGCCCTGCAGTGTGAAATGGATTAATACAGTATTAAGAAACCCATTGCCCCCTCTCTACTAATCACATATGACCTTTTAACCATCACGCACACACACGCCAGCACACACGCACCCACCCACCCACCCACACACACACGCACGCACACACACACACACACACACACACGCACGCATACGTACAACCTATCCACACATACTTAATGAATCCACATATACACACATACATATATCCACTTATTTAAATAGGCACCTGTGTCCAGCTGTGATAAATGGATTATTGGTTTAATGACAGACCTACAAATCCATTTGACCTTTACGAACACCTAAACACACACACACACACACACACACACACACACACACACACACACACACACACACACACACACACACACACACACACACACACACACACACACACACACACACACACACACACACACACACACACACACACACACACCGATGTGTTGGCATACACACTTAGACTAACATACATACATAATGTATGTACACAGAGCCACCTGTTTAATTATCTAGTATAGTAGTCTGGACATGAATACAAAGCAATATAAAACCAATACAAAACACCCAAAACCCCAGTAGCAGCGCCTAGAGGCTGTGCTACTCATTACACCCAACTGGAAATGTTGGATCGCAATACGTTTTATGGCAATTTGCACAGCTATTCTATTCTGAGATACCATGCTTGCAATTGGACATTTTGGCCTAAGGATGGTGCTAGAACACGGGGCATCACCAAAATTCTCTGGAAAGCATGAATGAGCTCAGCAGTGGTGGAAAAAGTACTCAAATTTTTTACTTAAGTAAAAGTATCAATACTGCAAAATGGAAATGCTCTCTTACAAGTAGAAGTCCGGAATTCAAAATGTACTTGAGTGAAAGTACAAAAGAATTGGCATCAAAATGTACTTAAAGCACCAAAAGTAAAAGTACTCATTTGTCCCAATTCAAGTTTTCAAATATATAAAAATCTTTAGAAAATAGCAGATCTACAAGCTCACAATGCGTCGCATTGCGACGCATTGTGAGCTTGTAGATCTGCTATTTTCAAATGGCCGAAATGTATATAGGGTTGAAGTAACCTCGGTCCCAGCCTCACTCATCTGCGAAGAGAAGAGCCTGGTCACGACCTAAAGCAGCGAGTGTCTAGGAAGTCCTGAGTGGACAGGATTTCCGTTTCCCTCTGAAACGATATTTTTTGACCAATCACAACACTCGTTTCATTCACGGAGAATGTTAACAGATTTCTAAAGCATCAACGTCATTTCCTTGGGCAGTACTTCCATTTACGGTTGTCAACTTCCTAGACAACCAACATCCCAGGTCTTGCCCAGGGTGGGGTTGAAGTGGTTAATGTATGTTTTGAACTAATAATAAAAAATCTACAACGTAACTAGTAACTGAAGTTTTCAAATAAATGTAGTGGGCTAAAAGTACAATATTTGGATCCGAGGTGGAGTAGAAGTAAAAGTACTGGGAATTGGAAATACTCAAGTAAAGTACAAATACCACAACATTGTACTTAAGTACTGTATACTTAGTTACTTTTCCACCACTGGGGCTCAGCAAGTTTCATGGCAATCTGCTAATTAGATGTTCATATATCTTGTGTGTAAGTGTAAATCGTGAGGAAAGGTCATGGGGTCTCCAAAATTGACTGGGGGGTATGTATCACATTCCATGGTAATCTGCCAGTAGTTTTTGAGATATGCTGTTTGGAACCAGAGAAAAATATGGACGAAGGGAGCCCGATTGGTATCCACAGACCATTCCAAATTGACCCTTATAGATCTTTAACTCTTGAGAGTGCAAAATGAAACCAAATGGACCCTTATGGGTCCATTTGGTTTCATTTTGCTCTCTCAAGAGTTAAATTATTGTTAAACATCTGCATGACTTAATTAAAGTATAGTTATTTTGACCGACGTTTGCGTGTTATCTCTCCTATGGTACCAACATCAACACAGCATGGGATTGTGGACAAAATCGTATCGAACAATAACAAAATATTCAAAGTCTTGGGTCTGAGAGTCTAAATCTAATCGAACGGTGGTCCGTGGCTCAAATGATGAATAAATAATGGCCCTTGATATGAAAGGGGCTGAAAACCACTGCCTTAAGAAAATCAGGAAGTGGGCTTCAAATCCAGCGGAGATTACATGGCGGACGGACGGACGGACGGAGATCACCATTCTTAGAGCTAGAGGGCTAGAGGGGCTGTCAGTTTAGTTTAGTTTATTAGCACAATGTAATAAAAAAATTAGAAACAACAACAAAATTAGATACATATCAAAACAATAAAACAAGTTACAGTGCAAGAAAAGGAAGAAGCCAGCAGGCTTATTTGGAATCCTTTCCAGTAGCTTCATGTGACACATTAGAATTAGGAAGTAATATACCTAAACATATTTATGAAGTTTTGTCCCTGCCTGTGTTTGTCAGCCACTCTGTCACCAAGTCGTTTTTGTTGTGCACTTTACAAGGCAATAAGACCGTGCACGTCAATAAGAGTGTGCACGTCGCTGTTGTTGCTCCAGCCTGCAATTTAACAAGAAGCATAATGCTGTGAAAGAAGAGACGAAGGAGAGTTTTATTTAAAAACTCCACACTGGCATTTCTGTGTCAGCGTGACAAACGTTTTAGTAGATTTAATTAAAACACCTCATAGCAGTTTAAATGGAGCCGATGAAGTTGTACACACGCACGCAGACCTTACACACATACACATAATCATGAACACACACAGCTGTGTAACGTAAGGTGAGCTCTATTCTTCAACACCGTTCCCATACTTTAAGCCAGTGGTTCTCAAACATTTTGACCTCCAAAATGTATTTGGCCGCGGATCCCCATCTGAAAACATTTGTGCCAGAGACCCTCGGCCAGAATAGAAGATTTGTGTTAAAAATGCAAAATATTTTTTGCAGATCTACAAGCTCACAGCGCGTCACTTTGTGACGTGCTGCGAGCTTGTACATCTTCCTGGTGGCACTATAACAGGCCCATGTGAAAAATTTGGGGCAAAGGTTCTGCTCTGGTATCCAGGGAGTGTGTGTGCATAGTTTCGCTGCGATCGAGCCAACGGTGCCGGAGATTAGCTGTTCACAGACAGAGAAAAATAGTTTCGGCCATGCCGTCAGCCTGGCGGAGACAATTAATTCCAGCTCCTTTGCTCCAGCCGTGGGTTTGTTGCCCCTAGGTGGAGAATAACATGACAGAAAAAACCTCTGTACCTGCAGCCATTGCACTACTAAACAAAGACAGCACGTCACCTACAGTATACCCAAGTGAAAAAAATATATACTAAATATATTTTTCAGAAGTATACTTAATATACTATTTTTGTACTTTTTATAAATTACATTTAAATTGTCTTATTTTGGAAAGACTTAAGTAGTACTTAGTATATTAAAAGTTGAACTAAATATATGCTAAAACATATCTTTAATATACTTTTATGTACTTTCCCCCCCCAAAAAAATACAATTTAATTACAAATGTACTTATCTGAAGTACAATTGCTGAAGTATACTTTCATTACATTTATAGTGCATTACAAATACATATCAAGTACTAAATAAATATATATAGAGTATATAGCAATTATACTTAAAATATACAATCAATGTATTACAAATGTACTTGGAGTATAAAATAAATGAATGTGAAGTATACTTTTAATAGTTTCAAGTATACTATCAATTTAATAATAAAGTATTTAAACTACAATCCAAATGTGCTAAAATATACTTTCAATGTAATAATAATGTATTTAAACTACAACTCAATTTAACTAAATGTACAGTTAGTTAATTTAGAATATACTATTATTATATTGAAAGTATATTTTAAGCATAATTGCTATGTACTCTATATTTATTTATTTAGTACTTGATATGTATTGGTAATACACTATAAATTGAATGATAGTACACTTTAATGACATCAGCAAAACTGTACTTCAGATACTATAAGTATATTTGTAATTAAATTGTATTTTTTTGGGAGGGGAAAGTACATAAAAGTATATTACAGATATGTTTCAGAATATCTTTAGTTCAACTTTTAATATACTAAGTACAACTTAAGTCTTTCCAAAATAACACAATTTAAATTTGGGATAATAATGCATTTAAACTACAACTCAAATTAACTAAAAGTACACAGTTAGTGAATGTAAAATATACTATTATTACGTCGAAAGTATATTTTAGCACATTATTGTCATAGTTTAACTACATTATTATTACATTAATAATGTACTTGAAACTTTTAAAATTATACTTAAAATTCATTGTTTTAACACTCCAAGTACATTTGTAATAAATTGATAGTATACTTGCAACTATTAAAAGCATACTTCAAATTAATTTATTGTATACTCCAATTATATTTGTAATACATTGATAGTATACTTGACACTTTTAAAAGTATACTTCAAATTCATTGTTTTAACACTCCAAGTACATTTGTAATGAATTGATAGTATACTTGCAACTATTAAAAGCATACTTCAAATGCATGTATTTAATACTCCAATTATATGTGTAATACATTGATAGTATACTTGAAACTATTAAAATTATACTTCAAATTCATTGTTTTAACACTCCAAATATATTTGTAATAAATTGATAGTATACTTGAAACTATTAAAAACATACTTCAAATTCATTTATTTTATACTCCAAATATTTTTGTAATACATTGATAGTATATTTTAAACATAATTTCTATATACTCAGTATATAGTTATTTAGTAATCGATATGTATTGGTATTGCACTATAAATGTAATGATAGTATACTTTAATGATCATCAGCAAAAGTGTACTTGAGATACTGTAAGTATATTTGTAATTAAATTGTATTTTTTGGGGGGCAAAAGTACATAAATATATTAATGATATGTTTTAGCATATCTTTAGTGCAACTTTTAGTATATTAAGTACAACTTAAATGTTTCCAAACAACATCATTTAAATTGAATTTTATAAAAAGTACAAATGAGTATATTCAATATACTTCTGAGAAATGAAATTTAATATGTTTTCAAAATTAACCTACACGAATGGAAGAGCAATGTAACGTGGAGGCTTGTGGTTTAGTTGTCTGTAAGAGCCATGACAATTCTCGGTTGGTGCAACCATCAACAACACACTCACGTTATATGCAAGGATGGGAAAAGGGGAGAGAGACTGACTAAACAAACAGACATTTACACTCATGGTTTTACTAACAAATTACATAAAATACCATAAATCACCAAATAGCACCACAACAAAACACTAAAATCAATGACCCATAGCATAACCCCACTACGCATTCCCATATTCAAATAATAACACAAATAGGAACAATAACACACATTTCCCAGCTTGCACTGGGGCGCATGCTGGGAAATGGACTTCCTCTAGCCACCATAAATGTAATGATAGTATACTTTAATGACATCAGCAAAAGTGTACTTCAGATACTGTAAGTATTGTAATTAAAGTATATATATATATGTATATTTGATTAAATTAAAATGTGCTTTTCAAAAGTGTATTCATATAATGTTTAATTTTTGTTTAACTTAAGTACATTTAATGTTAAATATATTTTAAATTATTATAGTATATGTGCTTTTACAGTATATTTATAGTAGATTATCCTCAATATGCATTTATTTTAAGATATACTATAATATGCTTATTAAAAGTATACTTTTCACAAAAACTATTTAAAATATGTTCAAGTATATATTTTTGTAAGTATGTTAAAGTCTATTTTATTGAAGTTTCACTTAAGTACTACTTCCTAAAAGTACACTTTTCTTTAGTGCATTTATAGTATAAGGCTGAAAGAATATACCGAAAAAGCATTATACTTAAAGTTTGCTTTAGTATACTTTTTAAGTATACTATTTTGAATATGTTCCTGGATGCTATTAGTAATATACTTCTTAATATTATACTTGTAATATACTTGTTTTAAAGTGCATTCAATATATATTTCTACAAAGCACATTAAATACTAACATAAATTAATTTGTAATTTAGCACATTTCTTTTTAAGTTTACTAATGTGCTTTGTAGAAATATATATTAAATGCACTTTAAAACAAGTATATTACAAGTATAATGTTAAGAAGTATATTACTAATAGCATCCAGGAGTAATGTACTTCTTAATATTATACTTGTAATATACTTGTTTTAAAGTGCATTCAATATATATTTCTACAAAGCACATTAAATACTAACATAAATGTATTTGTAATTTAGCACATTTCTTTTTAAGTTTACTAATGTGCTTTGTAGAAATATATATTAAATGCACTTTAAAACAAGTATATTACAAGTATAATGTTAAGAAGTATATTACTAATAGCATCCGAGAACATATTCATAAATAGTATACTTATAAAGTATACTAAAGCAAACTTTAAGTATAATGCCTTTTTCAGTATATTTTTTCAGCCTTATACTATAAATACACTGATGAAAATTGTACTTTTACGAAGTAGTACTTAAGTGAAACTTCAATACAATAGGCATTAACATACTTACAAAAATATATACTTGAACATATTTTAAATAGTTTTTGTGAAAAGTATACTTTTAATAAGCATATTATAGTATATCTTAAAATAAGTGCATATTGAGGATAATTAGCTATGAATATACTTTAAAAGCACTTAAAATATAATAATTACAAATATATTTAACATTAAATGTACTTAAGTTAAACTAAAATTAAACAGTATATGAATAGACTTTTGAAAAGTACATTTTTATTTAATTAAATATATATTTTTTGTTTAGTACACTTTTCACAAATGTCCTAAATTACAAATTAATTCATGTTAACGTTTAATATGCTTCGTAGAAATATGTTTTGAATGCACTTTAAAATAAGTATATTAGAAGTATAATGTTAAAAAGTATATTACTAATAGCATCCGGGAACATATTTATAAATAGTATACTTATAAAGTATACTAAAGCAAACATTAAGTATAATGCTTTTTCAGTATATTTTTCCAGCCTTATACTATAAATGCACTGATGAAAAGTGCACTTTTACGAAGTAGTACTTGAGTGAAATTTCAATACAATAGGCATTAACATACTTACAAAAATATATACTTGAACATATTTTAAATAGTTTTTGTGAAAAGTATACTTTTAATTAGTATATTATAGTATATCTTAAAATAAGTGCATATTGAGGATAATTAGCTATGAATATACTTTAAAAGCACTTAAAATATAATAATTAAAAATATATTTAACATTAAATGTACTTAAGTTAAACTAAAATTAAACAGTATATGAATAGACTTTTGAAAAGTACATTTTTATTGAATTAAATATATATTTTTGTTTAGTTCACTTTTAACAAATGTGCTAAATGACAAATTAATTCATGTTGACATTTAATGTGCATTGTAGAAATATATTTTTGAATGCACTCTGATTATATTTGCTAAATATATTTTTGCAAAAATGCATTGTTAGTATGCTTTGACAAAAGTTCAAATTGACAATTAACATACTTATTGTGCTAAAAGTATACTTTAGCACAAAAAAAATACATTTTTTTTTCACTTGGGTATGCATATGATACCAGTATGTACAACAGCATTGAACTACAACCAGCTTTGTTTCATGTGTTAATGCATATAACACATTATGATCTTAATCAGCAGCACTAGAAGGCCCAGGATAAACTAATTTATTTGGGTAAAACAACCCTGTGGACACACTCTTATCTAGATACTGTAAGCTTCAAAACACCAAACAGCAAGTTTGGTTTCTCATTAGTGTTTTTTGCTAGATAAGGATAACTTCAAAAGAAGCGAAGTTTAGACATTTCCAAGGTTAATTATTACCTTTCATGTGTAGTTATAGCCAAATGTAGGGGTGGTGAATCTCACCTTTTCAGGTGAAAAATACAAACAAAACCAATTTCAATTCTGTATTTAGACCAATTGGAGTGTTTCATGTCATGTTCCTCAATCTTTGCCCTCATGCACTATGCCAGGATCTATGAATATGCTAATGTGGCACGCGCCCGCAATCCCCTTCACGCAATAATCAATAATAATAATCATCCCTGCATGTTTAATCCCCCAGAATGTGAGAATATCCAAACAGAATTACAGCAAAAACTACAGAGCCAGTCACTTCCTCATTGACCAGTACATCTCACCTACAGTACCTTTGCGGAAACAATTTCAGATGAAAAGGAGCATGTATTGCGCTCTATCCTATTGCAGGGGTTCTGAAATCTTTTCAAGTCAAGGAACCCCAAATGTATATGTATTTGGCCGTGGACCCAAATCTGAAAAGAATTTGTGCCAAGGACCCCCAGAAGAGAAGATTTTTCATAAAATGTTAAAAAATTGCAGATGTAAAAGTTCGCAGATCTGCTATTTTTGAATAGCCATGGTATAAATGGATTAAGTGGTTAAGATGATTGTGATGCTACATTAACAATTTTTGCTGGCGACCCCTGGGGGTCCCCGGGAACCCACATTGAGAACCACTGCCCTATTGTACTTTGGCTATTAAAAAATAGTCAATATGCAAGCTCCACTAGCATCCACAACGCATTACGATGTGACGCATTGTGAGCTTGTAGACAGCTTTTATTTTGACATTTTGACTAATTTTGAATAATTTTTACCTTTCTTATGGGGGTCCCTGGCACAAAATCGTTACAGATAGGGGTCCGCGGCCTAATACATATCAATTTGGGGGTCCTTGACATGAAAATGTTTGAGAGCCACTGGCACTGGTAAACCATCCCGGAGTGGTTTACCAGGCTACAAGTGAACCACACGTAGCTGTATAGCATTATGTTAATGCTTTGGAGACATACATAGCACAAGAAACTACCAGAATTTTCATGGGTACGTTTCAAAAATACATTAAACCAAACCAAAAACTAAACAAAACGAGAAAAAGATGTGCGGGGGAGCGGGTCTTTAAGTATGTAATGTCTTCTTTTTTTTTTACAAATACAACAAGCTACGAAGTTAGCTACATCCAAACACTGTCAGTTTGATTCAAAAACATGTCTGATACCCCCACCCCCCAAAAGAAATAAAAAAAAATACAATGTTCCCCAGAACAGATGTTGAAATGACAGCTATACTGAGCTTAATTGCGGCCTTTATGTTGCCGCAAAACATGTCTTAACAGATCAAAGAGAAAGACTAAAAAACATGTTCATCTTGATGTTCCAGTTTATCAGTAAACACAGTCCCCCCCCTTGATGTTTTGTGCAAATTGGCACTTTGACATAAAGCGGAGCACAGCATTGAATAAATCATAAACAGCTTAGAGCTCTCTAAATAGAATGCCGCCACTAGAGTGCCGTTCCTCACACCATGGCTGGATACATTTATAATTGTGTCCCGAAAAGGGTCTTTTCTGATCTACAACACACAACACATCGTATCGTGACAGGTTGTGAGATTCTCAACGTGGGTCAAATCTGTAACTCTGACACTGTGTAGATTGGGGTACCAGAATTCTTTTTTTTTAATCAAATGGGGGTCCGTACGTGGCCTAATGTATGTCAAACTGGGGGTCCTTGAAATTAAAAAGGTTGAGAATCAACTGGTCTGATACAAACTGCTTCATTGAATGCAAGGATATTTACAAGGTAATGTAGGACTTTGCTTCTGTAGCCGGTCAGTAAAACACTGAGGTTGTAGGACTGAAATATAATTGATCAAAGTGACAGTACACAGCACGATCCTGGCTTTAATTTAACTCTGAAAGTGTAAAAATGTACATGTCAAGATCCATTAACAGAGCCACCCCAATGACAGATGTGCCGTGATTCAATTGAATCTGAATTTGTTCATTTCCTATTTTTAGTCTTTAAGAGTTCTCTTGGTCTCTTGCATATACCTGAATAAAATCTCCATGACAGGTGCGTTGGTGGAAGTAGCCACGTATGTACTAAACAAACCAATAAAGTATTGTTTATTGAGCTCAATGAAGAATAACTGTAATCTTTGTAAACTGTTTACCTTTATTGCAAGTGAAGACAATGTGCGGGTGTTTTTGCTTCTTTGATTTGCTCATTTTAGTTAAAGAGAGTTAAACTAACTTTTTGAAGTGTACAGTACATCTAGTGTGTAAATACAGACATGCATTGCAAACTTTCAAAAGATCACCTGAGTAAAATAAACACTGAGGACGTTATAGTATACATGAACATGAGCAGAGAAACAACAGAGAGAGATAGGAGGATGAAAGAGGGATATACAGGAGTGAGATGGAGAGAGACAGACAGACAGACAGACAGACAGACAGACAGACAGACAGAGACAGAGATCAAGGGGATGAAAAGACAAAAACAAAAGCATCAGCAGCTGGAAGGGAGAAGAAAAGAAGGAATGGATAGAAGAAGTAATAGGGAAGAAGTGAAATAGAAGACACGAGAGGGAAGCAGAAAAGAAAGACAGAGAAAGATAGGCATGCGTGCATGTGTGCGTGCATGCATGTGTGCGTGCATGTGTGCGTCAGAGAAAGGGAGATACAGCAGCGGTAGGTTAATATTTCCACTATGGTGAGTCAGTGTCTGTGAAACTGAATGAGTGTGTACGCACGTCTGAGTGAGAAGCACACAGACACAGGCAGAGAGAAGCATTCATTAATGCAGACAGCTAGGCACACGCGCACGCACGCACGCACGCACGCACGCACACACACACACACACACACACACACACACACACACACACACACACACACACACACACACACACACACACACACACACACACACACACACACACACACACACACACACACACACACACACACACACACACACACACACACACACACTTTCAACAGGTGGTGGTGAGCCCACAGCAATTGGGATCGTGAAGTGCAATGCAACACTGACCCCTTTGGGCCAGATTAGCACACTGCAACACTTGCACTCTCATTATCCCATAGCTCAGTGATTCTCAACCCTCCTAATTTCACACAGACCCCAATTGGACGTGCATGATTAGGCCATGGTCCCCCATTAGATTTAGTCTCTGAGACACCAATCTAACTGACTCGAAGCCAAGCACCGTACTCCCTCAGGTCTTCACCGATGTGCACGCGGAGTTTGAAGTCGGTTCCTCAGCCCCATATATGGGATTAACAGTTTCCTGAAAATACTTATGTTTCTATATCAGTGGTGCTCAAACTTTTTCATGTCAAGGACCCCTAAAATTATAAGTATTTGTCCGCGGACCTCCAGGGACCCCCCAGAAGCAAAGATTTGAGTTACAAATCTTCGCTTTAAAAATATATATATTCAAAGATTTGCACACATTTTCCAGATTTTTCAAAAATAGCAGATCTACAAGCTCGTAGCGCGGCACTCGGTGCCGCGCTATGAGCTTGTAGATCTGCTATTTTTGAATAGCCAAAGAAATCGATGCGTCCCCGGTCTTAATGGGTTAACGGTCGGATGCTTACACATGCTTACATATGGGCATATTGATCGGATCGCCGGTTCTGGACGACCGACTCGACCCTGGACATATGGCGCTCCCTCTGGTCGCCGGCGACGCGTGCGCTGAGTTTAAAGTCGGTCGGTCAGAGAAATACGTGAACTAAAGATGCACACACACACACACACACAGACACAGACAGACGGAGAGACAGAAACTTTGCGCGTTTAATGTAGGAATATTATTATTATTATAAATTATGCAAGGGATTTAGGTACAGGTCCTTCAAGTTTGGTGGCAAAATACGAAAAACGGGCAAAAAGGACAAAACAAATCAAAATGTTTACTGTGTCAAGAGACTTGGAAACTTTTTATAAGGGAAGCTGTTGAGACTTCCATCAGAAGTGTGTTGTTGTGACTCTGCTCTCTCTATGTGGGTGTGTGTGACACTCAGTGACAGGTGACACGGCCTCACATCTTTTTTAGCACACTCACTGTCAAACAAACCCCCGGCCTTTGAAAACACAGGAAGACAAACACTTTCATCATGGCACCAGCTATAGTGAGACCGTCCAAGTATTCCTCCCCTATTTTTCCCTCAGTCGCGCAAAAGTGGGCAGCTTGCGTATGGCTCCGTCTGTAGAGCGCTCTCCCTTGAATCGCAAGGTTCTAGGTTTGAGATATATATATTTATTTATTTTTTCCTTTTTCTCACCGTCTCAACAAACCCCCGGCCTTTGAAAACACAGGAAGACGAACACTTTCATCATGGCATCAGCCAGTGAGACCATGCAAGTGTTCCCCCTATTTTTCCCTCAGTCGTGCAAGTGGGTTAGCTCGTGTATGGCTCTGTCGGTAGAGCGCTCTCCCTTGAATCACAAGGTTCACTATATATTTTTTTCCCTTCTTTTTTTTATGTATTTATGTTTTTTATTATTTTTAACTAATAAACGGTAAAAAGAAACACAGATATTTACTCAGAACCCTATGTTTGGGTTTAAAGCACTGCAAAAGGATAGGGGATCATTGCTCGGCTGATAACAATAAGACTCTCCAACTTACTTGCGGCACTTACTTACCTATGTGCAAGCGACCTACTAATGTTAAAGGAGAGATCCGCCCATTTTAAGTGTTATCTTTGATGTGTCGCTAATCACTCACCAACATTGAAAGGGACGTTGAGTTATTCCAGAGAGTCCCCTGTCGTCCAGTCTGGCGACCCCCTCCGTGGCATAATGGGAGCCCGTGTAAGAGTGAAAATCGTCTATTATAACTGATGCAAAGTTAGTTTTTTCTCTACTACTGCTCATCGTGGAGTCTCATGATACTCAAACATGCACTGAAAGTCGCGCACAAGCTATCGTTCGTGCAGAACGAGATGACGCTGGTTGCTTGTTTCTTCCACAGACGCCAGGTTCTGTGAGATAATACTAATGTCAGACTGTGAGTTATTAGTAAGAGAGGTGCAGGGGAGCAGAGAAATAAAGGGGGAACATACTGTTGCTGTTTATGAGAGATATTTTTCAATCCAGCCTGGCAAGACAAACAGCCAGAGTATTGTGTTTATGTAGGTTTTTATTTATGTTCAAATGAACACAATGCAACAAATAGATGCAGATATTATGCAGGAGGAAAATAATTGCCCTCCGAGTATTAAAGAAAAGTAGTGGTCACGTAGACGGAGCATGAACATCAGCATGTTATTATAATCATAAATAAGACATTCGCAGTGTGCATTTCACCATTGGCAACAATAATGTTAAGATATTCCGGAGTCCTGCAGCGTAGAGTCATATCTCTTACCAGCAAGATTATATTTGATCATGAATTGATTTTTTTTAAAGGAACTAATTAATTACATTTCCACCTTCAGTACTTAAGATTTGTAGACAGTACTAACTTTATAGTGAGTATAAAGCTTTTCCTCCCAAGCCATCAGACTTGTGAACTCTAAAAAAGTGCAATAATCCCTAACCTTTGTCCTATATGCTGCTGTAATGTTGAATGACAATAAAGCTATCTATCTATCTATCTATCTATCTATCTATCTATCTAAACTTCAGCTAACACAGGAAGTCTGTTTGCACTTTTCATAACACACCTTGCACAACACTCCACACGTCATACACTCTTCTCCCTCCTGGCTTCTCCCTCCTGGATATTTATCCTTTTGATAATGGTGGAGCCTATGAATGTATTTTTGCTTTGCGCCACGCTTCAGGTACGAAGACTGACGTCTGCAGACTCCACCTCACCCACTAGAACTCTCCCCTTGTATCCCTCCTTGCCTTCTTTTCGACAGATGCTAGTTATGCTGTGCAGAATTATGTTGGTTAATTATTCAGGTTTTTCTTGTTTAGATTCGTTTCTGCTTGTCTACAAATATTAAGTAAGATTTTTTTAGACGGATGCTAGGTTTGCTTACCTGGTATCCTAGTTTATTTAAAGCACTAAATGGTTCTCTTTGTATTGTACTTACTGTATGTGACTATTTTGCATGCTTACTCTGCTGCTTATTCCGATTTCGCATTTGTAAGTCGCTCTGGATGAGAGTGTCTGCTCAAATGCCTAAATTGTAAACTGTGAATATGAAGCACCGTCACCACCTAATCCCTGATTCTCCTCACATAGCAAGGTCTCACCTTTAGATATTACCATTCGTTTGTAATAACCACTGATGTGAAACCAACCTGGGATAGGAGGATATTGATGATGTGTTTTTGATAAGTTAAGAAATCAAGGGAATAAAAGTTTAACACCAATTCGCAATTGAAAAATCTAATTAGAGCAGTGGTTTTCAACCTTTTTCATATCAAGGTCCATTATTTATGAGATTTTGCCTCTCAGAACCAAAAACGTAGAATATTTTGTTATCGTTGGATAACATTTTGTCCACAATTCCATGCTGTGTTGATGTGGTAGCCTACCATAGGAGAGATAACAGGCAAACTTTGATCCAAATAACAATTATTCTACATTCTCTAATTGTGTAGACTTCTTGTAAATTAAGTAATGCAGATGTTTAACAATAATGTAACTCATGTTACACTCTAAAGAGTTAAAGATCTATAAGGGTCCATTTGGTTACCGACTCTCCATCATTTAGCTGGGGACCACCTGGAACCGCCTCAAGTACCACTGGTGGTCCCTGGACCACTGGTTGAGAACCACTGAATTAGAGTACTAGAATGTGTGAGTTGAAAACAAAAAAAATATTATACACTTGGCCATGGTAATGATGACATGACACCAGTGGTGGAATGTAACTAAGTACATTTACTTAAGTACTACTTGAGGTATTTGTACTTTACTTGAGTATTTCTAATTTCCACTACAATTATTTGAAAACTTTAGTTACTAGTTACTTTTCAGATATAAATTATTATATTATGAAACATACATTAACGACTTTGGCCCTGTTTTATATATAGGCTATTTGAAAATAGCCGATCTTCAAGCTCACAACGCGTCACATCGTGACGCGTTGTGAGCTTGTAGATCTGCTATTTTCAAACAATTTAGTACTTTTACTTTTGGTACTTTAAGTAAAATGTACTTAAAGTACCAAAAGTAAAAGTACTAAATTGTTTGATGCCAATACGTTTGCACTTTCACTCAAGTACGTTTTAAATGCCAAACTTTTACTTGTAACAGAGTACTTCTACATTGCAGTATTGATACTTTTACTTAAGTAAAACATTTGAGTACTTTTTCCACCACTGCATGAAACAGGGCGGCAGTGGCCCAGGTGGTAGAGCGGCGGATTATCCCGGTTCAAACCTCAGCTCTCTCTGGGTTTTAGTGTCGAAGTAGACTGAGAGAACGAGCCCAATCGATGGTCTTGAAGGGCGGATCCAAACCCAGCCGCCCGGATTCGTGCGGGGCTTCCTATTGCTTCACCAATCTAAGTCCCCGCCTCCCCTCCCCCCCTCCCCCCCCAGGCCTGTGCACGGAGCACGCTGACGTCACCAAATTTAGAGCGACACCCCTCTGCACTCTGATTGGTTAGGAGATAACAAGGTCCTAAGACCATCGTTCCTGCATGGCTCTCCCAGGCTTTTTTTCTTTTGTAACAAAAAAAAAGCATGGGTTTCCGAGGCTAGTGTCGAAGTGACCTTGAGCAAAAACACGGAATCCCTAATGTAACTGCTTCCGATGTAATGAGCAGGTTGGGGCCTTTGCACGGTTTCCTCCGCCGTCGGTGTGTGAATGTGTCCATGAGTGGGTGAACGCAATGTACTGTACATTTGGAGATGGAGGTGCAATATAAATGCACCAATTCGTTGCTGTCGGGCAGAAACCTCCTATCTCCATATTCTAACTTTTTGTGTTTTTTTCGTAAATGAATGCCCCTACTGCCTACTTGATCGTACTACAGTGTCACACAGAAGCATCAAAAGTAGCAGATATATAAGCTAGAAACGCGGCGCGAAGCGACGTGTTTTGAGCTTGTAGATATGAGGTTTCAAACCCGAGAGAGACGACTTACATAGCCGTGAAAGATACTGTATAGGAATGGGAGGGTATACATTTAGAATGATTTATCAGGAAGCCCTTAGGAAGGTAACTGCAGCACAACTCATTCTCAACAGAATGGCTGGATAATGCGTTAGACAACAGATCTTGCCGGTGGGAATCCATCTGTGCCCCTGTGATAGGAATCAATTAACTTAAATTATTAGCCACGTGAGGGGCTAATTAGCAGCGTTTGCCAAGAGAGGGCATTCATTGTGCTACTGGGCTCAATAAACTGTTGGTCACAAGACCTTCTACACCTACAACAGTAATGGTCACCAGCTGTTACACATTATAGATAACATTACATAAACTGTACTTTTCCCACAGCAAAACCCATTTCACGTGACATTTTTGAAAGGGAAATGCCATTTAAAGTTCAGGATTTTCACATAGTCACACACAATGATATGAAGGGCAGTTGGATAAATGTGAACGCCGGGTGATATTCTGTGTGATGGATGGTAAATGGGTGTAAAAAAGCTCCCTCTTTACTCGCGGTCCGATGCGATGCGTTTGTGAGCTTGTAGGTCGGCTATTTTCCCAAAGCGCCAGCCCTGCGAGCCATTTTCAATTGAAGGCAGCAACATGAAGATACAAACTGACACCCGTCACTTGTCACTGCGAGACAAACTACAAATAATAACTGTTGAGCTGGGTTCTACTTTTTTTCAGTGATGAACTGACACTCAAGCATTGTTTTTGTTTCACCAGTTCCACACCCATGCTATCTCCATACAGTTCCTGCTTGTAATGGGGCAAAACCTTATTTTCTGGCTTTTTACCAACCTTTTTCTTCCCAATTTTTGTAGTTCTGTGTGTTGTCACTGCTTGCTGTATCCTACTGACTCACCTCGCCAGTGAGGAGCCCCTACCGGGAGGACATAGAGCCTTCGTCCTACTCCTCCCGCCCCAAACACTCCCCCCCGCTGACAGGTGCCTCCCCAGACCGTAGGATTACGTGTAGAGCAGTGGTGGGGAAAGTACTCATATGTTTTACTTAAGTAAAAGTATCGATACTGCAAGTAAAAGTCCGGAATTCTAAATTATTTACTTGAGTAAAATTACAAAAGTATTGGTATCAAAATGTACTTAAAGTGCCAACAGTAAAAGTACTAAAATGTTTGAAAATAGCGATCGGCTATTTTCAAATAGCCTAGGTATAAAATAGGACTAAAGTGGTTAATGTGTGTTTTATATCTGCAAAGTAACTAGTTACTAAAGTTTTCGATTGTAGTGGAGTAAAAGTACAATATTCGCCTCTGAGATGTCGTGGAGTAGAAGTAAAAGTATTGAAAAATGGAAATACTCCAGTAAAGTAAAAAAATCCTCAAATTTGTACTTAAGTACAATTACTTGAGTGCATGAACTTAGTTACTTTCCACCACTGGTGTAGAGACAATCACCCTCCCCTGAACACGGACCAATTGTGTTTGCTCGACAAAGCTGGATGCACCGAGGTGGATGCTAACCCCCAGACTCAGTGGTGCTTGGCAGCTACTTTACCACTGTGTCACTCGAGTGCCTGAGAAAAAAAGAATTCTAAACCGTCAGCCAGTTTCCCTTTTTAACCCAATTAAGACCTGAAGCCGATTCTACAAATGCCCTCCACAGTATTGTGAAAAACGTTTCTATATCAGTGGTGCACACACTTTTTCAGAGACCCCCAAAATTATATGTATTTGGCAGCTGACGCCCATCTCAAAATATTTTGTTCCAGGGACCCCCAGAAGCAAAGATTTGAGTAAAAAATGTCCGCTTTAAAATAATATATTACTCAAAGAATTGCACACATTTTAACGATTTTTCAAAAATAGCCAAAGTGTGAAATAATGCATTTTAGCTCAAATAAAATAATGACACAGATGCGTTCCAGGTCTTAATGGGTTAACCCAAGCCTTTACATTTTCCTTTACAGTACTGTATGTTTCTCGCTCGTCGCTCCCACACACAGACGCACGTTTAATGAAGGTCAACGAGCTTGTTGAGCAACACTTCAAAAGGGGAATCAGCGACAGTGTAATTGACCACGTAGGTGGTTTTGTAGCTTCCGTCGCTCGCTGCAGGTGTGAACGCAACATGCTGACAAAGCCCCGGAAGGCTGAACCGTTCATTTCTCTTCATTAAAACTAATTATGGAAGGTTGTCACACAATTCCAAGGCCCAGCTGGACTTCTCTCACTGTTCTACACCCTCCCCATACCAGCCCAGGGGATATAGCACAGACAAGGACTTGTAGGGCAGTGGTTCTCAAACTTTTTCATGTCAAGGACCCCACATTAATGTGTATTTGGCCGCGGACCCCCATCTGAATAGATTTTGTGCCAAGAACCCCCCCATACAAGATTTATGGTGTGAACATTTAGAAAAAATATTCAGACATTTTCAAAGAATGTCAATGATATATTTAGGGCCATGGGGATCCCCGGACCCCACTTTGAGAACCTCTGCATTAGACCAAGGACCACCATAACTCTGAGAGTGTACAAATGGAACCAAATGGACCCTTACGGGTCCATTTGGTTCCATTTGTACACTCTCAGAGTTACAACCACATAAGGGTCCATTTGGTTCCTAACTATCCATCATTTATCTGGGGACACCCTGGAACCCCCTCAAGGACTCCTGGGGGTCAACGGACCTCACTTTGAGAACCAATGTTGTTGGGGATAATAGGGGAACTGGCAGAACAACTAAATTGGGACAAACATTACCAAAATAAAAACGAGAATGGAAAAGGAAATAAGAGATGAAGTGCAGCCTGAATGTCACTTTTTGACATTCTCTGACAGCTTATGCAAAACAATCGACGTTAGTGAAATAGCGTTGCTTTACTAAACGTTGTTTAGGAGCATCGTGCGGAAGTCGATTGGTCGTGAATCAAAGGACATTATCGGGGTGGAAACCTCATATGTCCAAAACTGTTACTTTTCAGGATTCAAATTCAAAAGCATCAAAAGTAGCAGATCTAAAGCTCGAAATGCGGCGCTTCGAGCTTGTAGATCTGCTACTTTTGATGCTTTTGTGTGACGCTGTAGTATGATCAAGTAGGGCGTTAATTTACGAAAAAACACAAAAAGTTAGAATATAGAGACAGCAACGACATGCTGTCTCTAAATTCTAATTATATTGCGCTATATTAAAATGTTAACAGGAATCAAGCTCTTGGTCTTGAAATTGTCTATATATGACACGAAAAAATATTAGATGATACAAGTCCTTTAGTTTCATCCACATTAATACATTAAAGGAGTAGTTCACCCAAAAAAATACTTATTTTCTATCAATTACTCACCCCATGCAGCCTTGAATTCATGTTTTGATTAGTATTGCATTCCTAAGCCAATAATTTGATTACCGGCGGAAAGATGCTAATGTATCCGCCAACTATCTGGTAGGAGACACGAAGTAGACTCTTTGTGTCTCCTACCGGAAATACATCCTGTCATCAAATAATTGGATTAGGAATGCGACAAAAAAAATAATAATCATGAATTCAAGGCTTCGTGGGGTGTGTAATTGATAGAAAAGAAGTAATTTTTAGGGTGAACTACTCCTTTAATAGATGTTGTTGTTTGTGCATTAAACGCTTGAGCCCGATTTTATACTTTGGCTATTCTAAAATAGCAGACCGGGGAGGTAAATGTAAATTCCCATCAAAAGGAGGTGTCATTCACTGCTGCATGTCTAAGTACAAACGGCTTGTACAATGAAACTGCGAAAGGCTCATTAAATCAGTTATGGTTCCTTTGATCGCTCCTCAGTTACTTGGTGACACAGGGCGGCTGTGGTAACTGCTGTTTTTGTTCCTTTTTCTCCTTTGTACATGTAGTGTTTTGTATATTTGTTGATGACATGTATTATTGAGTAAATCTTCAACATACAGTAGTTATGCTATGTTGATGAATTGAATACATGTAGGACCACAATCTAAACAAGTCCCCAGGACTTTCTTTGTGTTATCCTTTACTCCTTTTAGCCTTAATGTCTGACTGTATCTTGTGCTGTTTAGATTTCTGATTCTGACAAATAAAGTATTTAATCAATCAATCAAACGTAACGCGTTGTTATGTTTTGTTGTAACAGTATGTCCTTGTTTTAATGTTTTGGGGACTCGGCTACGGATGGAAATGATCTCTACGCTAAATCCAGCATGTTCACCACCTGATCATGGGTATGTAATTCATAATCATGTTTTAGTGTTCATTAACCCATTAAGACCTGAGGCCGATTGTACAAATGCCTTCTAAATCAGTAGTTCTCAAATGTTTTCGTGCCAAAGACCCCCAAATTTATATGAATTTGGCTGCGGACTGCAGTGGGAAAAATTTAATTGTTTCATTTGTGTCATATTTCTCTCAATTGTATGTTGATTGTCCCGAGTGCTAATCTAGCTGGGTGTGGCTTACACCGTGGTCTGACGTCCTGTGTCGATTTAATCAAACCTTTTGCACATCAATGGCTTTTGTTTTGATTGATTGATGTACTTTATTTAGTAAGACATGAGAACAACAGTACATGGAAGTACAAATTCACAATACAAGGTCTACTAAACTGGAAGACTCATTAAGCACTGAGCTTGTCTAAGATGAGATCCCCACGCACACAAATCATGATAACATATAAGAGACAGACAGATACACTACTATACAGACAGTTCTGACCAGGGTGTCGGTGAGACTCCCTCACAGCCAACAGTCAGATCGTCTGTATGTTGATTTACTCTTGTTTACTCTCTGTTTATTCATCACAGTGAATCATTCAAACAGGATGGTCCCATTGTAATAATAATGATCTAGTCAGGAGGCTGGCTGTCTGGCCATGTGACAGCCTTAACTCCTCCTCCTTATGACCATGTGACAGCCTTCACTCCTCCTACAAGTAAAATGTATAAAAAGTAACTACATGTATTGTTTTGGAGACTCAATGAGTTCTGAGTTCTGAGTTCTTAGCGCCATGGGGAATGGACAACAAAAGGTGGCTTTGCCACCAACGCTTGGTCCCAGACCGGAGGTGACGCGGGGGCGACCAATGGAGCAATGGGAGGAGTTTCTGGATGCCGAAGGCTGTGTGCAACACCCAGAGAGAATCAAAGAACTAGTGTTCCGAGGGGGTATCACGCCAAACCTAAGGAAAGATGTGTGGAAGTTTCTCCTGGGCTTTTATCCATGGAACAGCACTTTCAAGGAAAGGGAGGACATTCTGAGGTTTAAGACGGATGAATACTTCCGAATGAAGGCGCAGTGGAAGTCAGTTAGTGAAGAGCAGGAGATGAGAAACTTGAGAAACCTCAGAAGCCTCATTGAGAGAGATGTGAGTAGGACAGACAGACACAACGCCTTCTTCTCTGGGAACGATAACCCAGGACTGACTCTCCTCAATGATGTTCTGATGACCTATTGCATGTACAACTTTGATCTTGGCTATGTCCAGGGAATGAGTGACCTCCTGGCACCCCTCCTATTTGTTACTCAGAGTGAGGTGGAGTCCTTCTGGTGCCTGATTGGCTTCATGAATCTAGTGCGTAATAACTTTGAAGAGTCTCAGGAGGCTATGAAACTGCAGCTCCTTCAGCTTAGCATCTTGCTGAAAGCTCTGGACCCAGAACTGTGTGATTACCTGGACTCCCAGGACAGCGGCTCTCTTTGCTTCTGTTTCCGTTGGTTAGTGATCTGGTTCAAGAGAGAGTTTTCCTTTGAAGACATTCTCATGCTGTGGGAGGTGATGTGGACCCGCCTGCCCTGTGAGAACTTTCACCTGCTGATAGCCTGTTCCATTCTGGTATCTCAGCGAGGGGAGTTGATTGGATCTGATCACGATTTCAGTACCATTTTGAAGCACATAAATGAACTGACAATGAAGCTGGATCTGCAGACTGTACTCATTGGAGCAGAGGCCATCTACCTACAGCTGTGGCAGGAAATAGAGTGCTGGGAGATGACTGAAGGCTCCCGTGTCAAGTGAAGAATGAGTTTACATTCTACCATGGTTTCGTCTAGTCGATGTGCCGACTTTTGCTCCTGTCAGGGGTTGGCAGCACATGGTGCGTGGATGATAGTCCACACCTAACTGGACGAGAGTGCGTGACTCACCGGTTACAGGCAAGGCTGGTGAAAACGGTTAAAGTTCCTATACCCATAGCGAAAGTGGGATAGGGATCAGACCGTCGGTTTCCTGCTTAGACTGCCAATCACACTGAGTAAGGGATCGCTATCGACTGGGTCACCGGCCGGTCGGGTCGCAGAGGCAGTAAATCCATGAAGTGCCTAAGAGAGGACTGATTGGTCGCCGCGCCTGGCTCAATGTACAGTCAGGCCATCATAAGCTGAAAGCGAAAGGACAGCTAAGTAGGCGAGTGGTGCTCCTGTGAGCGGTATCTTTGAAAAGAAGACACCGGGAAGCAGGACACAGGGATGTCTGTCCAGGGGAGCCTGGGTGGAGACCTCAGATGGAAAAGGGTCAAGCCTGGGACTGCGCCCTGCTGAGGGAGGTCTAAAGGACTTAAGTGGTTAATGAATGTGTTATTATTATCCAGAGGCTGGCTGTCTGTCCATGTGACAACCTTAACTCCTCCTCCTTATGACCATGTGACAGCCTTCACTCCTCCTACTTTGAGTAAAATGTATAAAAAGTAACTACTATGTATTGTTTTGGAGACTCAATCATCTTGCATGCTGGAAGGTGGTTGTTCTCTAGGGATCCCTATTAAATTGAATTGAATATCTCATCACATCTTGTACTCTCCTTATATTCTGTTATAAGTATTAGTATTTATTCCACAACAGGACCCCCCATCTGAAAATGTTTTGTACCAGGGATCGCCAGAAGAGAAGATTAAGATTTGTGTAAAATATATTCAATATATATGTATATTTTGATTAGCCAACGCTAAAATCTAAAATGACACCGAAGCTTTCCCAGTTTTAATGGGTTAATGTGCAAATTGTACCACTTGTAAAGTTACCTCCTGTATAATAATGACATGCACACAAAAGGAATGCCAGGGTGAAAGTGGTAAAAAAAAAAGAAAAAAGAAGAAAAAAAACACCCAGTACATTCTCCAAATGGCCCCTCCACTAAGATTGAGCTTGACACTCGCGCTGTAATGGACTTTATCTCTTTATCTGTAGTGACACATGGAAAGCGTCTAGAGGTGGATAAATTAATGAAGGTTGTGGAAAAACTTACTTGTGCACAGCAGAGCAGCCAAGGCATCGATCGCCGCCCTGCAGAAGACAGAGAGCGTGCTTGTTAGCTGAGCTCACATTTTTCTTTTTCTCTCTCCCTCTCTCTCTCTCATACTGTAGGCAAAAACATAGACCTTGTATGTCCAAATATTTAAACATAGGATATATATTTATTATTTAGGAAAAAATAAAATAAACAGAAGAACCTGTGTTCCAATGTAGTTATCATTTAGTCACACGCTATTGTTAATACTTTTCATTGGTTCAATATTTATAAAACCCACAGATATAGACTTAACCCGTTTCACGTGTTTCATCGCGATGCGTTGTGAGCTTGCAGATCGGCTATTTTCCCTACTTTTACGCGACACATGTTGTACATTAAGGACATTCATTTACAAAAAAAATGTAATAAAGTTGAAATATGGAGATACGATGTCTCTGCCCATCAGCGACAATGTACAGGGGAGAGAGAGAGAGAGAGAGAGAGAGAGAGAGATTCAGATTCAGAAATATGGACAACGCCATGAAAAAATGCACACTCAGCATAGTTTTACAACAACACCATAGCACTGACTCCTTCTCTGTGCAGTGTGTCTGTTCATCACAATGGTATAGGGATGTACAGTATGTGTGTGTGTGTGTGTGTGTGTGTGTGTGTGTGTGTGTGTGTGTGTGTGTGTGTGTGTGTGTGTGTGTGTGTGTGTGTGTGTGTGTGTGTGTGTGTGTGTGTGTGTGTGTGCGTGTGCGTGCGTGCTAGTATCCTGAGGTCAGGAATGTCAACACTGCCTGCCAGAGTCCCCAGTCGATGGCCAGTAAACAGGGGTGTCACTAGCAGGCGGTTATGAGAGGTGACAACAAGCTCTGACCCCTGCTGACCCCTGGTGGCACTAGGGGTCAGGAGGGGTCAAGCTGTGTTTACAGAGTTTTCATTTGCATCATGTACTTTGCACTTCACAGCATAGTCTAGTCTACTGCATCCTGACGGCACACTGGCAAATCCTCCATTTAAAGAGCCTGTAAACAGGAAATGCCCAGCTTTGGGCATTTCCTGCTGAAAGCAGTTTTCTGGGCGGGGACAAACACCTCACCTGATGACACGCTCAAAGCACTCGATGGGAATGCGTACTATCAGACTATAGCGCTATTTAACACTTATTTTAACAACAAAAATGTCACTTAGAGTGTCCACATGTAACCAAATGGACCCTTACCGGTTACATGTGGACACTCTCCGAGTTACAAATGGGTAAATCAACACTGAGGGATTTTACTGTGCACTTACATGCAACGTTACAGAGTTCACAGTGTGCCGTGGGCGACTAAGCAGGCGAAGGTACCAGTGACTATATCTAATGGACCATTATAATATGACTACTGGACATATTTTAAACAAGACAATGTATTGATTAAGCTGTTTATGATCGATCGATAGATAGATTGATAGGGTGATGGGGGGATTCAAGTGCGATATAGAACTATTCCCATTACTATCTCACATTCCTACGGAGCACACCCTGAAGACACCCGATCCAACATTAGCATAAAACAATAGGTGCACTTAAACATCTTCAAGCGTTTGTGAACTTGTGAACTCATAGACTGGTGAACTCATCATAACCCTCACATAACCCTCTTACCTTCTCTTGCCTCCAGCAACAATTCTGAAAAAAATCCCCGTTGCGATGTTTGCCAAAAACGCCCAAGATATGCAACACGTCGGTGACAGTTTCAGCCCCACCTCAAATGTGTTGGGACTTATTTTTGTCTGCTGACAGTCATCTTTTTTACCCTCTAAACAAGTTCACCACTGCAGGAATTGCTTGACAATGCATGCTATACCTGCCATAATGTGTTGTGAAATGCTGTGAGGATTCTGATAGAGTCATAGTCTGATTAAAGCAGCACTATGTGACTTTCCTCTTCAACCCAGGATTTGAACCTGGTTTCAGTTCCTGCGCAAGTGCTATTTTTGTTTTGTTTACCATTGAGCTAATAAATAGAGCCTGCCTGCTTGCTCAGGGGATAAATTGAATCTTGACCATCAGGTCAAAATTCGTCTCAGATCCTGTCTAGAGTTTTTTGAAAAAATTAAAAAAGAAAATGTTTCAAGATTTTTCAAAAATAGCAGATCTACAAGTTCATAGCGCGGCACTCGGTGCCGCGCTATGAGCTTGTACATCTGCTATTTTTGAATAGCCAAAGAAATCTAAAGTGACACAGATGCGTTCCAGGTCTTAATGGGTTAACATACTCTACCATACAGATCGAAAATAAAACACACTTAAAAAAGTACATAGTATTAGTGCCGCTTTAAGGCCTGATTTATGCTTAGTTGTACGAAGGTGTCCCGTGCCACAAATAGTCATGGTGCGACACGCTGTGAGCTTGTACATCTGCTGTTTTTGACATGGGACATGGTCATATGATGGAGTAGGCATATACATGTATTAGGCATTAGGTGTATATCTAAAATATCCTTCAATAATCAGACTAAAAAAGGAATATGCAATCCGACTGACGGGGGTCATCAGAAAATGACGTTTACACGATCATTTCTAATCCAGACTGATGCTAGGTTCTTGGTTTACCTATGATCCTAGATCCTAGATGTATTACCTCGTGTTTAACTTGCTTACTGTAAATTGCTCTGGATTAAGAATGTCTGCTAAATGCCAAAATTGTAAATTGTAATGAACGATTGAACTCCAGTCCTATTGGTACAAAACGTGTACTTATTTGAACCGTAGTGGTGGCGACAGTCAACGACCTGAACTGCCCTCAGCACTTATGCAAAAAAAGAAAAACATTATGCACGGCACACAATAAAATGAAACTAATTCATTTGCTACTTATATGGCCTGGCCAACAAAAACACTTCCCCTTTTGATTTGACTCTGTACTGCAGAGAAAAGACCCCCATTGTGTTCTAACAGCATTAAATATGCATACTGCTTTCAGCCCGTGAAGAGTCTTCAGTTCACACACGCAGGCACGCGGCCGCGCGCGCGCACACACACACACACACACACACACACACACACACACACACACACACACACACAGTGTAAAAGCAGCAGCAGCTCCCCTGGCAGACAGATGCACGCTGTGCAAGTGGCTCCAGGTGCACTGAGGCTCTAATCAGCATATTTAACTGATCACTCAATCAGTTTATTGTAATTAGCTGCATTTCTCCCTGACTGTGAAGAAACATGCACTTCGGCTTTTGAAACGATTCCACTTTCACACTTAAAAGAAAGAGCCCTGGCTAATGCCAGCATGTCTAGATTAAGGGAGGAAACTGATGTTGTAGCATACAATTATGTCCTTGGACTCAATCCACCTGCAAACCCCCCCCCTCTCTCTCTCTCTCTCTCTCTCTCATACTACTTCTACTCTATAAAGTAGCATTAACCACATGAACCCTAGCATCCCTTAAGAGCGAGCATTGAGCGAAAATAGGCAATCTTCGAGCTCACAAAGCGTCGCAACGCTTGTAGATTGACTATTTTCGCCGAAGAGATTTGGCATAGGGGGATGTTGACCGGGGTTCCCTCCTTTTTTTCCTACTACACCAAATCTCTTTGGCAAAAACACAAGCTCTACAAGCTGACTATGCATTGCATTGCGACGCTGTGTGCACTTGTAGATCTGCCTTTTTTTCCCCAGAATCTTCGTCTAGAGATGCTAGGGTCCATGTTGGAAAAATATTATTTATTTATCATAACGTGTTTGTCCAGATCTCTGAAGTAACTTCATGCTCAGACACGTTGAGTGCCCTGCAAAAACCCCACATTGCAGCGATAATGTGATCAACCAGTCTTTTTGTCATCAACTCCAACCTCGGTGACAGCGACTCATTCGTCCAAGCGTCCAGTCCAGGTACTCAGGCCCAGAACGCTAACCCCAAAGTCCTCCGTGTCAGCCACCTCTCCCTCCCTTCTTCCACACTATGTCTGATTACCACCAGTGTTAATCCTTGGTACAAATCTGCCTAATGTGATGCACCCGCTGGCCATGCGTCCGTGTCCATTCCGTCCCTTCCACACTTATCAGTCTGGCACCGCCGTGTGCCTCTCATTGGCACAAACCCGTTCAGCACTCTACAACCCAAATAGTCCATCGTACTAATGGTGTGCGGCGTGCCGGAAATAGGCGATCTAAAAGCTCACATACCAGGGTTCATACTAGATAAGCATACCCTGTATAGCAGTGGTTCTCAAAGTGGGGTCCGAGGACCACCAGGGGGCCTTGGGGGGGTTCCAGGGGGTCTCCAGGAAAATCTTTTAATATAGCGTCACAACCACTTTAACCATATTTTATAATTTGACGATTAAAAAATAGCAGATGTACAAGCTCATAGCGCATCACTTCGTGCCGCGCTATGAGCTTGTAGATCTGCAAAAAAAATGTTATCGTGAAAATGTGTGCAAAATATATATATATATTTTAAAGCGAACATTTTAAAATCTTTGCTTCAGCCCTGGCACAAAAAACATTTTCAGATGGGGGTCCGCGGCCAAGTGCATATCAATTTGGGGGTCCTCGACACCAAAAAGTTTGAGAACCATTGATGTATAGCATACCTCCGTCTGCATTAATTCCCTTCCTGGCTCCCTAATGGCATTATAATACCTGGTGGCACATCAATTCTCTGTCTTCCACAGTAAACTGAAAACGTCTCTCTTTCGATATGCACCACACACCTGCTTCCACCTCCTGTGTCACATATCCTCATCCTACTTTATATGCCCCTGATGTCTTCACATAAAGGGGGATTACACCCATGATGTATCGGAGGCGTATTTTAACCCGAAAGTCTAATTTACTTTCCAAGAGAGATTTCTATTAAGTGTGTTCATTGGATAGTTGACTATAATTATCTGTTATTAGTATGAATTATGAGAAAGTCCTTTTCGCTGCATATTACACAACTTAATTTTGAGTTTAATAGGACTAAATAAGGCGTATTAACAAGTGCCATCTTGACAAACTGATATTAGTCATACTGCTGTCTTTACAAATGATCATTGGTCTTTTTATGGTTACATTTAAAAGTAAGCAATTTCTGTCATGTCATTTGTGTCCTCTCCGGACCTGAGTACACACACACACCCCTTAATCGATCAAACTTTTATTTATAGCATAGTCTTGTCCAGGGTTTCTCAATCACTTGAATTAATATCAATTATTTTGAGTTTAAACATCAGGTACAAAGTAATTGTCAATCAGTTCTAAATGAATCGGATAGTCTCTCAAATCTCTTATTAGTCATCCAGGATAAAAGTCCAAAGACATTGAATATCTTAAGACCAAGACACCAAATGAAAGAGAGAGTGAATGCATGCTTGTGTGTGCGTTAATTTGAATGTTGTGGTCACCATCATCATCTTAAAATAATAGTATCAATAGTAATAATCATCATAACAATGCAAATAGTTTTGTAGGGCCTATCAAATTTTTTAATTGTAAAGTAGCCAAATATGCCATGAATATAGTGAGTGAAAAGTAACAATGTAATTTAGGAAAAAACATTCTCTACAGGGGTGTCCTAAGCCTATAAAGGTTTGCGAACCACAGGTCTACAGAACACATATCCAATCCACATTAACCATATGAACCCTATAGCATCCCTATTCTGGGCATGTCATGATAACAGGTGAACGTTTCTTAAAATAAAATAAAAGTCAATCTACAAGCTCACATCGCTTTTACAATACTGATCACCTCATCAGGCTGGTAAAGGCCTCCTCTAAACACAGCATCAGAAGGGTTGTCATGTCCATCAGTCTAAAAATGCTGCAGCGAGCGATTGACTGCTGCTGACAGTTGAAAATAATTGACAGATTCAGTCATCTGTCTGACTTTACAACTTCCAAATGTATAGCCATCATCAGCCATGATATTAAAAGGTATAATTAGACGCCATCGGTGTGACTGACATGTTCGAAACTGCCACTCAGACTTTGGGGGAAATCATATACTGTGTCTGCCACCTACCTGCTTTTACAACCCGCCAATTCCCACCCGTTATCCGCATCGACGTTCGGAATGCGAAATTCGGAATCCCAAGCGCCATTCCAACATCGCTAGGACAATTAGCAGGCGGCCCGTGTGGAGGAATTACTCTGAAAACCCTCGCTGAGGGCTATAAATTTGCACATCTCAAGGGGGCGGGTATCCGATATCCTCACACCAGCGAGGGGTTTCGTGTTCAGTAGAAGCCGATCAGGGGACGGTATGCCGTGGCAGCGGGCCGAGCAGAGGCTGGCATGACTGGCCCTCGTGGAATGTCCTGCTGGGTATACTGCAGGATGCTGGCCCGGGCCGTGCCAGCCGAATGCCAGAGGGTCTGACAGTGAGAGATGAGAGGATGATATACGATACGAAAACCAAAGAGGGACCGCAGCCAACGCCAGAGAGAGAGAGATGAGCAGAGGAGAGATAAGAGTTCAATATCAATGTGTTGCAACGGTGTCAACCCAGGGATAAGTTGGGAGAATCGGAATTAGAATCGTGTTTATTGGCCACTTGAGGTGGATAAGTTGAGGAACAGTATAGTTAAGTATAGCATGGTAGTGTTATACGTGTAGTATTTTTCTCAGAATTATGAGTACTAGTTAGCACCTAGTTATAAAGTCATATTACTTTATAATGTATTCAAAGTCCATTTGTTTGCAGTCACACTCAATGGCAAGTAGGTTATAGACCCTGTGCAAGGATTGCAGTAGTCTAGCTGTAACTCTGATGGGGAAAAAAGGTTTATATCTATGTGTAAAGCCCTTGGCAGCGACATGTTTTCATATATTTTATTGTTATGTCCAGGTCCTGCTAGCAAGAAAATGCAGTCCAGTACGCTTTATTTTGTCACGGCCGCGGACAAGGTGCGAAGTTACACTGCATGTGTTATACGTCCGATTATGTGACCTGCCGTCATTGCAGTGATGGCAGGACGCAACGGGCATAAACAGAATACGATAGGAAACCAAATAAGGTGTAAAACGCGTGGCATGCTTTTGACAAATTCCTCATACGTTTTATATCCCACGGCTGCCCCGGGCTCGGTGGGAATGGTAGCCTCACAAACTCCAAACTCCAATAAAAACTTCCATATGGGCTTGCGCGCACACAACGTCTCGAATGTAAACCTAGTAACAGTAGTACAGAGAGATGGTGTGTTGACTGTGCAGCTACTATGGATGCGCATGCACAGTAGAAGGTGTGAGTATATCACCTCGGTGGCTAAACTAAAATCTGTATGTGCATGCGCGCCGCCTATACAGGGCTAAATGTGGGAGAAAATGTTAAACATTGGGCCTGGCTTCAATTAACGTAGAGAAGATGAGAAATTATGAGGAGAGACGGTTAGGTAGGTAGGGTTCAAGTGGTTAATGTAAAAGGTTACTTTGACTATACTGCATGTGCACGATCTTGAAAGATACTGTAAACAATCGTTACAGGTTGTACACGGGGAGCAGGTACATTTGTTTTCTTTGTTAACACTTGTGTTTAGGCCTGGGTGAAAGGTATCATGACATACAGTAGTGTACCGTGCTTTTTGCCAGTGAAGGGCTGCTTCTCTGACCTAAAAATGTTATGACCTAGTAGTTGTCAGTAACAAGAAGTTGTAAGAGAAGGATAAACTGAAAAGTCATTAGTTGTTCCCCACCTTTTTCCCCACTGGTTTCTTCCTTATCTAACCATTTCTCACAGACCCACTGCCACACATTTTGCTCTTACTTCATACTCGAGACTGTTGTTTCCAACCCTGAATAAAGTTATTTTGACTAATCCCCCTGTGAGCATTCTGGCTTATGTTGGCAGTACAAATTTAAGCCTTCATGTGGGAGACCCGGGTTTGAATCCCAGGCTGGACAGAAATCTTAAGGAATGCACCTTTAATAGTCACATTTATGTTGTTGTTTTATTTGTGGTGGTGTTTTAGGCTTCTGAGTACAATGCAAAAACATATGGCATTCGCTAGGTACAGTTACACTAAAGTTATCGTGCAGTAATGCTGTGGAATCTGGGTATTCATTCGAACATTACACCTGACAATTTCTCTAATTAGCTGTCTTATTTAGGGGTGACAGCGAGCTAATTGGTGAAATCGCCATTACTAATTGGTTTGGATCTCTGTGGCACACACTACTATTAATGGGGATGAGGGGGCACTTACTTGATGGTATGAAGACGTTTGGTGGTGTAAGGACTGATAAAGCGATAGATGGCATCAATGGCTCGGCACTCCCCTAACAGGTTTGCTGTGGAAACTGTAAAGGGGAAAGAGCGAAATTTGATTAAAAACAGAGCGAACATGCCAAACTGAAACTGTGGTGTTGAGGTTAGCTTGTCATTTCACTCTGAACCATACCAAATGAATCCTGATGAGTCACTGATATTGTTTCATTGCTACATGTCCATATGACTATATTATGTGTTATCAATCCTATAACTGTTTGTGTTAAAATGGCACATGTTGGCATACAATTACAATTTAGGCATTTAGAAGACACTCTCATCCTAAGCGACTGACAAGTGGGAGATCAGAGTAAGCAGATTAAGTAAGAAACCGATTTTTGGGGGAAAAGAACATGTTGCTCGTCTTGCCTGAGTGGACATTTTTGCAGAAGTTCAAACTTCCCAGGCCCATAAAGTGGGCATGCTTAACGGATGGAGAACACCTCTCTATTTATACATGTGCACGTATAATATACAGGCTTTTATTACCTTGTAAAAGACCTCTCAACCATTTAAGTGGCCTTCCATCTCACATTGCCTCTACCCGCCACACATCGCTAGTCTGTCCCCTCTTTCACTGCTAAATATGTAACCTCTACAGGTTGTTAGTGGAAAGAAGCAGTTTAATAGTCATGAACAGGTTACAGTAGTTCACACGTCTTGAAAGACTTGGCTTTTCCGACTTCCATATCCATTACGTTTTGAATTTGTCATTGGCTCATTCTGAGAGGCCTATGGTTACAGTGTCTGGTTTTATACAGTGGCTTCTGTTGACCTGACTGTTTACCCAGCGGTCCAAGCAATAAAATGTTATACTTTTTTTTTTTAAACCACACCTACAGCTACATTTGGCTGAGCAATCTGGTGCAGTAATACTCATACATGGCACCTACAGTACCTGGCAACCATCAGACTGCTGAACAAGCCTTGAGCCCTGTCACTTTTAGTACACAGTCCACTTAGGACACATGGCTGCACTCTCTGCTGCAGCACTAACCCTGAGGTCGGCTGACCTTTCACTACTCGTTTTGCCAAAGACCCGACCGACTAAAGACAAGGGACGACATGCCTTTGCGGTGGCCGCCCCTAGGCTTCGGAATAGCCTACCCCTACCCCCACATTCGATCCGCCCCGTCCATCGAGGCCTTTAAGTCGCTCCTTAATTAAGACTCACCTTTTCGCCTTGGCCTTTACAGACAGTTGAGTCTAACCTCAATTTGATCACACACACACACACACACACACACACACACACACACACACACACACAGGTAAATGCTCTATGAATACGTTCCTATGCTTTGCCTTCACATTTATCTCTCTCGCTTTGTACCAACAGTATTGCTCCGTTTTGCTTGCTCATATGTATTGCTTTGTTTTTGTTTTGTTCTGTTTTTGCCTGTATTGCCTTGCTCTGTTTGTTCTTTTTAGTTTGTGCAGCACTTTGGTCAACTACGGTTGTTTTTAAATGTGCTATGTAAATAAAGATTGATTGATAACATGAACTGACTGGCCAACCAGCAGGCTCCTTCTGCCTTGTTCCGCTCAGGATCTGCTGCCTTCTGGTTGTTTATGCTGAGTTTACAAAAAAAAATTGTGGGGGGGGGGGGGGGGGGGGGTAGAACACGTTATGCCCAGTAACTATACTGCACTCGAGATGTTCATTTTTACTGAGGTCAAGTTTAAAATAAGAATTGTCCCCAATGTGGATAGAGAGAACAAGCACCTGCAACCAATAGGGAGGATTTGACATAGGGTCAATTGGTCTCATACTCACTGCTTTATATTGCCACGGTTTTCTTTATGTATGCCATGCAAATTAAACTGGGATTTTTTATACCTGCTGCTATTTTTGGGCGGTGAAACCGCCCCTATAAGTGAGGTTTGGATATTTGTACAACAAATCCTGCGCTGTGATTGGCCAAAAAGTACCCCGCCTAACCCTGCACCGTGATTGGCCAATCACAGTCTATTCAGGACTGTGATTGGCCAGTGTCACATGACACATGTGCATAGCCCTTATAAGAAACCATAACTTTAAAAAAAAACATAAATTTGTTTTTTTTAAGTTATGGTTTCTTCCATCATAAAGAGTGTTTCAATAAATGTATTTATTTTTTGTACATGATTGGTTGACTCCATTCAATATTGTGATTAGCTAGCAAGACACCGCCCACTTCACACAGGGTGTGATTTTTATATATATATGCATATTGGACTTTGTAAGTTTGTATTGATTTGACTGTGCCTGCCTATCAGTTATTTGACCTGTTCAGTGTTATGTGTTCCTCTCATCTGTCCTCTCTTCCCTATTCCCCCTCTTTCTGGAACTGAAATGTTGAGAGCTCACAGCCTCACACATACAAAGTAGTTCACCCACTCTTTTACACCTGTAATCATGTGCTGTGACAATGAAGTTGATTCTGATTGTGATACTGATAATTAATACATGACATCATTGCTTAACCCATTAGAACCGGGAAAGCATCTATGTCATTTTAGATTAAACTATATATCGTCTCTGTCGGATCTGTTGCTTTGTGCCGTGTTTCGAGCTTGTAGATCTGCTATTTTTGATGCTTTTGTGTGACGCTATAGTATGATCAAGTAGGGCGTTAATTTACGAAAAAACTAAAAGTGAAAATATGGAGATAAGAGGTTTCTACCCGACAGCAACGATATATAGCAACATACGTTTTTTTCAGAAAACTGTTAGGATTTTGAAGACATTATGTCGAATCAGTCTCAGGTCTTAACACATTCCATGCCAGAGTTTAATCTCATAATGTACTCACCAGTGCCAGCGTTTTATTGTTGTTTTTTAGTTTTTTTCATGTCGCCACAGACCTCGCTAAATAAGTTAAAAGTGCGCGTTCATTTGGTTCTAAACACACAGCGGATCCGTGAGAAACGGCGAGCGAAAACAGTTTCCAAATCCGTGCCGCCATCTTGAAGCTACAGCCGATCAACCATAAACAGTGATCAGCGAGGAGAAAAACAACAACCAGAGAAAATCGAGTTTTAAACAGGATCCCAGACAGGAAGCGGATACGATCGAAAAAACCGGAACCCGAATAATTCCGTTTCCGACCGGAAACCGGAAACGGAAATGGATCAAAAAAATTCGGAAAGTGCACCTGGGGCACTTAACATGGGAATCGGCGGTTCGCGTAGATCTACGCGACTGGCACGCTGCGGCTTTAAATAGGTTCGCGTAGATCTACGCGACTGGCATGCAATGTGTTAATAGGCTAAAGAAGAAATGGGATTGGTGGCTCTTTTGTAACCACGTGGTGATCATATCCAAACAGTGCTCTTTGTTTCTCCATTATTAGTTCAGCCACTGTGAAACTATTGAAATGAGGCTGTTTGTACAGTACACTGTATGTTACTCTGTGTTTTCTTAAGGAAAAGTCTGATATGCATCTGTCAATTACGGCTGTCGCCTCATAGTCGATTAATGGGTTGGTTGTCTTAGTCGCGCAAGGCTTTGTTAGCTGATTAGTAGTTTTTTCTTTGACCATATAAACATGGAGACCAAAAACTAAAAGAACCCTAGGATCCCTATTCTTGGCATGTTCTAATAGCCAGACATTCGGGGGAAATCGGTGAAACTAGAGAATCTACAAGCTCACGATGCAATGCATTATGAGCTTGTAGATCGCTATTTTGGGGGCAAAGAGATTTGGTGTAGAGGGGAAAAAGGATGGAGCCAAGAACAAACCCCTGGGAGCAACATGAGACAAGATGAGACAGAGACCATCAAAATGTGGTCTTGAGACCAGACTCAATATGGAGAACAAAAACAATACAGCATGTCTATGAATGTGGCTACTTTGGATATTCTCTACTGACCCCGGAGGTATGCCTGACATCTTTATATTACACAGTATAGTGTGAAAAATGATTCTCTCTCCACTGCAGTCTCCATAAGCTCTATTTCCATGGTAATACTGTTGTCGGGAGTAAACCTTGTATTTCAAAAACAGTGTATTTAAGGAAAAAATTACCTGTGTTTCAATGAATCCAATGTAGTTATTTAATCGCAACACTTTTCATTTCATTAAAACCCACAGACAGACTAAACTATGTTTTCTTGAAAAAATAGGCTCACAAAAGTAAGCTCAAAACGCGGCATTCTTGTACAACGAAGTAGGACATTAATTTATGAAAAAAACAACCGAGGTTTCAGCTCGACAGCAACAATATTGTTTGTGCACCAGAATCCTTAGACAGCAGCAGATAAGGAACTCCTTGAGGAAAGCATGCAACCTGCAGCTGTTCCAGTGGCCAATATGACAAGACACAGCCACACTTTCAGATGTCGTATTATTAATCACATGGACCCTAGCATGCCTATTCTGTGTGAACATGAACATGAGTGAACATTGAGCCAGAATAGGTAAACATTCAGTGAAAACAGCAGAGCTACAAGCTCACAATGCATCGCAACCCACAACGTGTTGTGATCTTGCTGAATGTCTTTCCCCTACTCTCTCCGCATTTCTTTTTTTCCACATGAATAACATTGATTGATTGAATACTAAATTAACGCTAAAAGGATAACACTAAAAAGTCCAGGGGACTTGCTTCCACTGTGGTCGTATGTATTGAATTAATCAACATAGCATACAAAATTAATCCAATACTACATGTCATCAACATTTACCTCCCCTTTTAGTCTCCTAGATGATTTTTCAGGAACCAGAAAACAGTCCTTTATTTAATGGATGGTGTCAGGGCATTCCACATCGTGGTGGCAGAGCAGTAGAATGAGAACTATCCCATGTTTGTTCTAAATGTGGGTGGTACCATGAACAGTAACAAACAGTCAAACTAAATGCAGACAGAGAAAAACAAGTGTTTATATGGGACGAGGTCTTCATCTTAGTGGTATGTGTGTACGAGTGTTTTATTGAGGTTAAGCCCCACTATATCAGGACAGGAGCTGAACTGGGTCAGAGCAACAAAAGAGCTGAGGCCTGCATGTTCCCACTGAAAAGATAATAATAATAATAATAATAATAATAATAGTAATAATAATACACCACAATGGTGGATAATTACATCTACAAAATGTGTCAAATAAGAAATAAATAAATCGCCTCTGTCGGGTGGAAACCTCATTTGCTACTGTTACTGTTACTGTTACTTTTCAGGATTTGAATTCAAAAGTAGCAAAAGTAGCAGATCTACAAGCTCAAAACGCGTCGCTTCGCGTCGCGTTTCGAGCTTGTAGATCTGCTACTTTTGATGCTTTCTTGTGATCAAGTAGGGCGTTAATTTAAGAAAAAACACAAACAGTTAGAATATGGAGATAAGAGGTTTCTGCCCGACAGCAACAAAAGTTATACGGTATGTGTTGTGTGTGTGTGTGAGTGTGTGTGAGTGTGTGTGTGTTCACCTGATGAGCAGTACACCTGCAGCACCCAGAGACAGGCTGCAGCCCGTCTGGGGTGCATGCTGTTCTGTCTGAGGAGGCTTAGCGTCAGACGCACTGCATCAGCACTCTGTGCCTTCATACCTATACGACGGTCTGGAGACAGAGACACACACACACATACACGCACACAGACTTTATGTTGGTTTTCCAACTTCAGGGGAAATTGCACCGTCTTACATTCATTCCATATCTAACCATGACCCTATGACATCATGGGGACACCAATTCTGACCCCAATTTGATACGCTGACCCCATCAACTGGTTTCATGTCTAACATTTTTGTCAGGAACCACACATACATAAACACACACGCGCACGAGCACCAATGCACGCACGCACGCACAGACACACCTGCATGCAAAAAGACACAGTGTCTTTGTGCGTGCTTAATTTGTGCCGGAGCTCGACTCCGGTTCCTGCCTGCTGGGCTCCGGGAAATCTAGAAGGTGGCTCCGTCACCTCAAATGCACATATAATACAATACGTTTTTATTTTAGGATATTTATTATTAATTCAACTTTCACATTTTCCCCTCAATGTCCCTTCCTGCAATAGAAAAGGGCCGTGGATGAAATTCAAACCGAGTTACGTATCGTAAATTGCCACAATTTAAACACTTTAATATAATTATTCACTGTTAGAAAAATGGTTGCGCCTGTGAGCCGGGTGATCTGACTCCTACGCTCACTACGTAACGGTTAGTTGCAGAAGACTCCGCAAATAACGCAGAGGCCCCGCCTCCCCCTCATGTTGTCAATGTTTACAACTTGATGAGAGAACATGTGGAGATATCCTTATGGACGTGACATGACTTTTAGTCGGATTCATGAGCTCCAGCACCTATTAATTTACAAATTAAGCACTGCATACTCACACACAGATAAACACACACACACACAGACAGACACACACAGGCATGTATTGCACACACATAAACACAGACCCACACACATAGATGTACGTACGCAAGCACATACACAAATACATGCACACAGACATATGCGCGCGCTCGCGCACACACACACACACACACACACACACACACACACACACACACACACACACACACACACACACACACACACACACACACACACACACGGCAAGGTGCCAGCCTTTAAATGAAACCAAAATAAACAATTTGCACTCCTTTAGCATGGTAATTATTCAACAGCACTTTAGCTACCATCCTTTGCCAGAATATGTTTCCATAACATTTCTCCAGAATAATTTGGGGGGCCTCTCTCATTCTTCCTGTCACCCACCTTTAGCTCTGCTACTTCTAGAGTGAGAGTAATACGTTATATACAGCGCTATAACGCTGTCTGACTTTCCAGTTTCCACTATCACGTATGTACACTTGTTTGATATCTGGTGCTCTAAGATGACACTCACATAAGACACTGTTATTCTATATCTGCTGCTATTTATAGCTGCTTCAAGTGTTTCCCCGGCTTGCACAAGAAGCATTTCTGTCTATTCTATTATGATTTTGGCCATGCACCTTATTTATATGTATTATTTGACATTGTGGGCCCTATTTTGCATGTCTTAATTACCAGGTCTTAACTTAAGACTGTTTCGCTATTGTGAGTGGCCAAACAGCATTGCTCCAGATCTTCAAGTTAAGACATAAGACCTGACAATTAAGACACACAAAATAGGGCCCTGTGTCTTCCTCTTATCTGACTTTGTTTTCCTTAGTTTTTTACTGCAACACGTTGAATTTCAGCCAGTCCTTTACACCTGTAAGCTTGCAGTGTGACAATAAAGTAGCAGTTAAAGATGCTAACCTCTGTGTCCAACCTTGGCCACTAGGTGCAGTAATGGCAGCAGGAGGGTGTAGTTGGGGTTGAAACTCCTGGCGCTGTTCACCATGGCAGTTAGGAGAGCCTCGCTTCCTCCTTTACTGATCATGTAGTGGATACGCCGATCTGTACCTGCACACACACACACACACACACACACACACACACTTCAATTTTAATGGCCTTTATTTGGCATGAGAAAACTTATGTTTACATTGCCAAAGCAAAAGTGGAACAATACAATCAAAAGGGAATACAAATGATGTGTACACAGAGCTGTTACATTTCAACTGAGGGAAGTCTGACTTACAAAACCATACTGGAAGAACACACACACTCTCTCACACACACACACACACACACACACACACACACACACACACACACACACACACACACACACACACACACACACACACACACACACACACACACACACACACACACACACACACACACACACACACACACAGCGTGTGAAAATATCAGATTTTTTTTGCAAAAAACTTGAAAGCGTTTGAAAATTGTTGAAGTTTGGGAACTACTGATTTAGAAGGCATTCGTAGAATCGGCCTCAGGTCTTAATGGGTTAAGTGGTAAACACAATTTACTATTACTAGGGAGGAGTGAGGTTCAATAAAAAAAATTCAAGTCAACATCATTCAAAACAGAACTCACCAGCAGACAAAAGTTCATCCAGGACATTGAGGATGTTCAGGGTGCTCTCGATGTCCCCTATATTCTGCATAAGTTGAGAGGGATAGAGTGATGGAGGGAGAGAGAGAGAGAGAGAGAGAGAGAGAGTCAAACAAACCTTTGCATAACAAGAAAGAAATGACTTGAAGTCATATTCTACCAGGTGCTGTGTGTGTGTGTGTGTGTGTGTGTGTGTGTGTGTGTGTGTGTGTGTGTGTGTGTGTGTGTGTGTGGGTCTCTGAGGTACATGTTGTACTTGCCCACAGGGCTTGCCCACTTGCCCGAAGAGTAAATCATCCATTATAAAAGGATAAGCAAATTTTTTTTAACCGTTCAATTTAACGTGTATGTTTTACTTTCTACTTGCGAATTCTGGGGCTGTACGAAGGAAAATGGCATACGTCAATGAGACAATTTATTTTATTAATAAAGTGCTAGCCTAATCACTGTCATGCAAGCAAAAATGTATAGGACTATAGCCTACCTATTGTGGTACAAAACATAAATCCTTCTGCAGTGAATTACAATATTAGAATTGTGCTGAATGCAAGATTGAATAAGTTTTTTTGTTACTGACTTATAAAGATCCAAGCAGCAAAATGTTGTTGGAACGTGTACCACAGATTGTTCTACATACACAGTAAATGATGTAATGGAGAAAATAAAATATTAAGCAAGAAAATGAAATGGACAATAATAAATAAATGAAATTAGCCTACAGATATACAGTTTTAGGAATACTGTAATACAGGGGTCTTCAACGTGTTCAGGCCAAGGACCCCCCCTGAAGCAGGGACCCCCTCTATATTGTATGAAATTGTGCTTGCAGATTAAACTTTTTTTGTTCCAACTTGGTCTGCTCTGGCAAAAATAGCCGATCTACAAGCTCAGTTGTGTTTGTGGATCTGCTGTTTTTGGCTAAAGTTCTCCACAAAAATAGGATGCTAGTGGTTATTGTAAAACTCTGTACTCTGAGGACCCCCTAGGGGTCCCGGACCCCCTGTTTAAGACCCGTGCTCTAATAAGGGACTTGTCTTAGACAGGCATGTAGAGAAGGGCACTTCAGAGTTAAATTAACACTGAGCTTATTGAAAGTTGACAAGTGTCTATTGTGATGAGCGTGTCGAACGGCTGTTGTAAATCACAGATGATTAGTAGATGCTGCGCTTTCAAACTGTCCTACTTTTTATGACTAAATGACTTTATGACTCTCAGCCCCTCGATCTGTCCCTTAGAGGCAGAAGGAACGGCACTGTGTTGTGTTGTTAGCATGTAGCTAACGCATCAGCACAGACAGTTGAATGCAACGTTGCCTACAGAAGGAAAACAACAACAAACATATAGGCTATAATTGCGGATGGGATGCATGCAACCGTTGTGAGCTTGTAGATAAGCTGTTTTCAACTGAGCTGGTTTCTGCGTGTGTGTGTGTGTGTGAGGAACTACGGAGAGGGGTAGACGAGCGGAGCTGTTCCGACGATCTGCAAGACCACAACGCATCGCTGATGGAAGCGGTGTGGGCTTGTAGGTCAGCTCATTTGTGTTGCTTGTGCTAGACAGCGGAGGGGGCGTATGATCCCATAGCATGGGAGTACGGCCCGTCTCCCCATTGGCTTAAAGGATAGACACAAAGCCAGGACAGCCAATGACAAATAGGTGTCGGATAGGTGTCAAGTGCCCCAGCCTGTCTATAGACCCGGCGCTCTTCGAGCACCTGGTAAAAATGAAATCCATCTGTTTCTCTGTTGTAGATTATATTAGAGTTCCGTCTGTAGCATTTAGCTGGTTATTATGGTTCGATTCCCAGCAGGAGACCTGTGCTGTGCTGCATGTCTCCTTCATTTCCTTGTATTTGTTCGCTATCAAACAGCATCTGAATAAAATATGACCAGAAGCCATTCTTTTAAATAAACAACTCCTGTGGCATTGAATTCATGGAGATTTTTTAGCCAATAATTTGATGACCAGCAGTCTCTTCGGTAGGAAACTCAAAGAGACTCCTTTGAGTCTCCTACCGGATACATTAGCATCTTTCCGCCGGTCATCAAATTATTGGCTTAGGAATGCGACAAAAACAAAAAAATCACCATGAATTCAATGCTTCATGGGGTGAACTAGAAAATAAGTAATTTTTGGGGGGTAAACTACTCCTTTAAGCTTAGAAGACTATTCTACTATTCTACAGACACCCTCCCCAGACCAACAAGTGGGGGTTATAGCAGCAACATGGACCGAGAGGTCTTGGCATAATGATTAAATCTGTGAGAGTTATGTGGGGGAAAAAAACATTGATTTAAAGAAAATACATTTGATATCAACCAATGCCCTTCCATAACTTTGAATAGCAGCATATGGTAATCAAGGCATTGTAATTCATGCTAACACTAGATGGGGTTGCCCACCAGACTCTGTGTAGCAGCAGAAGCTTGCAACAATTATGAAGACGAGCCACTCTCTGGTGTAGCTTTAAGGTTACAATCTATTTAACATATTGATTGTAGCAGCCGGCAATCTACAAATCCCTGCACTGCACGCAGTATAATGTAGCGCGCGCACGCGCGCGCACACACACACACACACGCACACACACACACACACACACACACACACACGTTACTATACAGTACTACTGTGACCTTATTCATCTTACCTAAATTGGCAGTGGTGGCAGTATTACTGAGTTCACCTGAACCCATGAGGTCACAGTGTCTCTCTCTCTCACTCTCTCACCAGTGGTGTAATAAAAGTAACTAAGCACATTTACTCAAGTACTGTACTTAAGTCAAATTTTGAGGTATTTTTTACTTTAGTGGAGAATTGCCAATTTTGTACTTTTACTCCACCACAATTATTTGAAAACTCCAGTTACTGGTTACTTTGCAGATATACATTATTATATTATAAACCATACATTAACCACTTTAGCCCATTTGAAAATAGCCGAACTACAAGCTCACAACGTGTTGCATCGCGACACGTTGTGAGCTTGTGGATCTGCAATTTTCAAACATTTTAGAACTTTTACTTTTGGTACTTTAAGTATATTTTGATGCCAATACGTTTGTACTTTTACTCAAGTAACATTTTGAACCCAGGCCTGATACTAGTAACAGAGTATCTAATTGCGGTATTGATACTTTTACTCAAGTACAGAATGTGAGTACTTTTTCCACCATTGTCTCTCGCACGCACGCACGCACGCACGCACGCACGCACGCACGCACGCACGCACGCACGCACGCACGCACGCACGCACGCACGCACCATTATCTGCCCGATTTAAATAACCTTCTGCATGCAGCATAGGCTATGGTGTAGTGCACTGCAGGCAGAGAGCCCGAGGAGGTGGCCAACCATATGCCTGCTAGAATCCCCCCCGGGGTCCCGCGGTGCAGCAGACTCAGAGTTTGTGTTTTGGCACTGTAACGGGAGACTGTTGCTAAACACAGAGCTCACAGCTTCTCTGATTACCGCCCGAGTTATGCAAAGTTTCCTATTAACTAACAGTAACATGTTACCACATGCACACCAAGCCAAATGAAATATAGCAGCGCAAACTGGCAGCACTCACTGTACATACAGTTAATACCAAGAATAATCAGGTTAAGGTGGCCACTCACCACCACCCCTCTCCAATTTGTAAACAGACACACACATATCCCTCTGTCGGACGGTTTAGCTTTGAACTTTTCTGAACTATTGTACATATTCACTAGCCCGGTAAGCCATCCCCGGTCGCGTGAATTCACATTTTCATCCGCAGGTCTGCAGAAGACACGTGAAAATGTGAATTCACGCGACCAGGATGGTTTACCAGGCTACATATTTACTTTGGCGTGCGTACAGCGTACAGTAAACGGTACATGAAAATCAGCAATGCAATGCTATATAATGCTATATAGTTGTTCTCAAACATTTTCAGGTCAAGAACCCAAAATTGATATGTGTTTAGCTCGTAGATGGGGTATTTTTGAACGGCCAAAGTTTAAAATGTGGATAAACTGATTTTGATGATATATTAATCAATTTAGCTATAGTCCCCCTGGAACCCCCTCAAGGACCCCTGGGGGTCCCCCAGAGTCTATGGAACCAGTTTCCCCTCCACACATAGCGGCACGCTCCAGCAGCAGGCACCAAGTGTCAATGTGAATGAATGATAATAGATTGTTCACAATTTGTTTAACTAAGATAAGATAGGAATATAATCTGCAGACAGTATTTTATGAGCAGAGGGGCGCTTTGGATATCATGTCATCATAGACACAGACACGCACACGCACACGCGCACAACATGATCTCCTAGTGGAGATAACTATTACTGGTCTAGATGAGCACATTAAATGCTTGTAATCGTGCACAGAACATGTGCAGTGCATGTGTGTACGCAGGCTGGCAAACACAACTATAGAAACCACGTGGCATACTGTGACCCCACTTAAACAAAGCCTCTAGGGGTGATGGGCATGGGGGTCCAGTGCCAGTGTTAATCCAGACAGGTGGCCATGCATGGCTTTACCAACGTTTCCCCATAAGCCCGGTCCAAATGCAAAATAACCTCTCTGTGTTAGACCCCAACGGTCCTATCACATTACATTTAAGAGGGGCCACCAGACAGGGGCATGGTGATTTTAACCCCTTAAGCCGTATTTTATGCTTCGGGCTATTTGAAAATATCCAATGTGAAGTGTTGTAAGCTTGCAGATCTGCTATAAAAATAATAATGGTAATAATAAATGAAAGCTGCACTACGGTATGTAACTTTCCTCTTCTACCCCGGATTTGAAGGTTTCCTGCGCCAAGTGCTGACATTTGTACCATTGAGCTAATAGAGCCTGCCTGCTTGCTCAGGGGATAAATGTAATTTTGACCATCAGGTCAAAATTCGTGTCAGATCCCTGACATGTGTCTAGGTCAGACATGACCTTTGACACGATCTAGATGTCTCAATAGAAGCTTCTATAGACCATATTCACACGGCGGCAATTTGGAATTTAACATTTGAAACTGCCACCCCGTTGCCGTGGCAACCGGGGTGGCACTTCATTGACTTAATAGCAACATGGCCGCCGTGTGAATATGGTCTATAGAGACATTTAGATTGTGTCAGAGAGCATAGTGACATGGCAAAATAGGGGTGCCAGTATAGTGGTTATATTGCCACCTCTCTGGTTCCAGAATCCAACATACGTAGGTCATAGGTCTCCGCCAGGCCAGGTTGCCTATACCCAGGTCCTGCAAACGTTGGAAGTCAGTCATAGCCAGATAAAATGGAATATGGAAAATTTGACAAATATGTTTTGATCACATGACTCCAGAGATTATGTGTACCGATTTGCGTTGAGTTTGAGACAACATTTGTAGGAGGAGTAGCAAAATGTGTGTTTTGAAGACAAGGCATACATATTTATACATAATAGATATGTATATAATGTACACATAATATTATGTAATATACAGTAGCAGATGAAATAGCTGATTATTATATTACAAGGTAAGCACGCCGACAAAAGTGGCAGTACACTGAGCCTCTGCAATTTAAGTATCAGGTTTCACCTTTGTTATGTTTACAATCATTAAAAGTTATGACAGGGGTATTCTTACAACCTGATTGAATCTTTAATTGTGCATTGTTCGAGTTAATTCTATTCTATGCAGTCCATCTCTGCGGCATTCAGGCCAGCCGCTGTTTATGCATAGCAAAGATACTCATACTCATTATTTTAAGCTTGTTTTTATTCAACACAATGTGGTCCATGTCTACAGCTCCGAGGCCAGCTGTTATTGTGAACTCAGCGGCATAATTGACATTGGCATCTAAACAAGACAAGCATATCGTTGCTGTCAGGCAGAAACCTTGTATCTCCATATTTCACATTACATTATTTGTGTGAATTAATGCCCTACCTCGTCATACTACAGTGTCACACAAAAGTAGCAAAAATAGCCGGTCTACGAGAACTTTAGTATACAAATATATATTGCCCTCTAAAACGCTGCTGTTTTCTTAGTGCAATAACATGTGAGCCTCAGCTAAGTAAAAAATAGTTTTAGTCTTATAGCCTTAAATATATATACTTTTCACCTTTTGTACCCGTTTTGTACCTCTGTTTTTGTATTTATGCTTGGTTTTCCCTGTGCGATACAATGTAGCCTAATGTACACTACAATCTGCTTGTTTTTATGTTTTTTAGTGGGGACTGCGGATGTAAATTAGCGGCTGTACATTTGCTAAATCCGGTCTATTTACATTACATTGATATTATGTATTGTTCATCAATGTGCAATGTCTTGTCTTAATAAACAATTAAAGTGAAGTAAGTAAAGTTGCTACGTGGCATGCTGAGCGTCATAATGACTTTAGCTTCTCCAGTCCATTTGACTCTGTCCTATACTCCACATCCTGTAGCCTCTTTGTGACAGTTGTTGTTAATGACTTCAGCTCATTAAGACTGGGGAGGCGACACTCTGTCTCTGGCCGAGAGCCATCAATCATAACCGTTATCACTTTGCACGCTAAGGCTGGGATCAGTGTTGCCAGAGTTTGCGAGAGAAATAAGCAACCAGGTCTATGAAAACCAAAAGCCAAAAAGAAGCGACCTAAGCCAAGAGCACTTTAAACCTACGTATACCATCAGATATTTGAAAGTAGTCGATCTACGGCGATCTACATGCACTAAGCTCACAACGCATCGCATTTTAACAACACAAATCTGGTACGGGGGTCTCCGGCAAAAAGTATTTCCAGATGGGGATACGTCAACAATTACATATGAAAAAGAAATGGTTGAGAACCACTGGTTCAAACAACATTAGGAAGCAAACCCAATTAAGCAAATGTACTTTAGAAACAAGGCCAAAAAAACGCTACCACCAATATTTACAAGCAACTTAACAGGAAAAAAAGCCCAAAGTCGCTTATAATGATAAGTGGACATGGCAACCCTGGCTGGGATGCGAGGCTGAGGTAAGCATGGGAGGGGATGATGACAGCTGTCCCGGGCCCTGAGTCCAGAGGGGACCAAAAGAACCTGTACACTGCACAATCTTCAGTGATGTTTATCTCTTGGAGTGTACAAATAGCTGAGTGGTTAGTGAGCCCGCCTGGGGAGCCAGAGCCCTTGGTTGTCCCAGGTTCGATTCCAGGCCAGGCCAGCAATGTGTCGATGTGTGTCCCTGAGCAAGACTCTTAACCCCTAATTACTCCCAGAGTGACGTAGAATGGCGTAGTTATGGATGGATAAATGATCCAGTCTAAATTGATACTGTACCAATCGAGGGTCTAAGGACAGGGGGTGTTGTTGTTTCCTTTGGGCCTGTGAAGCCCTTTGAGACCGTAACAGTGATGACCACCATGTCAGTTTTATAGAGATCGTTATATAAGATCCAACATCTTTATTTGTTGACATTTATGGGTAATAACATGTTTAGAATATATTTTGCAGGGCTGACAGAACTGAAGTCTCTCCCCCCGGCAACATCAACAGGCAAGTTTCAAGTGCTTTATATTTTCCATGCGTAGACTGTATTTTATGTGATGTGATACTCGTGATGCTGACTGCACTTTGTAAGTCTGCTAAACGCGTAAATTGTGATTGTGTAATTAGGATTGCATTTATCTCACAGTGAGATATGAGACACTGAGATATGAGGAAAACGTATCCAAGTGGCAGTTGGTGGCCTTGTGAGTGGGAGTGTGGTTTCTTCATCAAACAGCACCCCAGCAATGGACTGTTTGTTTGTGCCGATCACAGAGAGACGCAGCAAGAGCTTTTTCTCCCCCTGAAGCAACAGTATCTCTAAACAAAACTGCCAGATCAAATCTTCAAATCAAACACCCCCTTTTGCTCCCAAGTATACAGTACACTGTCTTTATTCTATTTCTGTTGGGGACCAAAGCCACTGCACACAAATGGCGTTGGTCCCCAAAAGAAATAGAATAAAGAACACTATTATTGTTCTTTGCACATATTGTATTATATATTGTTTACTTTATATTCTATATATTTCGGCTACTAAATTATTTTCTGTATACTCCATTCTGTATACATTGCTGCTAAAGGTTTGATTTTTTTTACTTCACTTTCCCTAATCTGTATTATATCGTCTCTGGAAACCTCAGTCAAAAACTGTTACTTTTCAGCTCAAAACGCATCGCTTCGCACCACATTTCCAGCTTGTAGATCTGCTATTTTGGATACTTTTGTGTGACGCTATAGTATGATCAAGTAGGGCGTTAATTTATGGAAATAAAACACAAAAGGTTAGAACATGGATATAGGAGGTTTCCACCCGACAGAGACGATATGTTATACCCAGTAATCTTCTTGTTGTACAGTACGTTGTTATTGTTAGCATTCTGCAGAGCATGTCACATCAATATTCTGCTGCTTGGATGTATGAGTGACTCTTTTAGATTCTCTGAATCTCAATCTAATCACTACCAACAGGGTAGTATACTTGTAACATGTACCATTGTGGTTCCAAATCAGAAACCTCTTATGTCCACTTTAAAACTTGTTGTGTTTTTTTGTAAATTAACTCCCTACTTGATCACACTACAGCATCACACAAAAGCATCAAAAGCAGCAGATCCACATACTCGAAACGAGGCTCGAATCGGCGCGTTTTGAGCTTGTAGATCCGCTACTTTTGAATCCTGAAAAGTAACAGTTTTGGAGATATGAGGTTTCCACCCGACAGAGACGATATACAATATTTGTAATCAGGGGACCATTTCTGTCCCTCTGTGTTTTGGAACAATAAAAGGCAACCTCAGCAACACTCAAAGCTGTGCAAAAAAAACTGCTGATAAAGCTCAACTAATAACGCCACAAGGAAACAAACATACACTTGTATCCTTCATGTTAACATCACACCCTGAAGTCAAACAACAGCATAAACTAGAAAAAGTGCTCCTCGGAGCACAGGTCTCCGCCAGGTCAGGTTAGTTATTGTGGCCTCCTGGTGGCGCTATAATAGGCCAATGTGAAAAGGGTGGCATTTCTTCCTCGGCCTAGTGGGAATGTGCGTGCAAAGTTTCACGGAAATCGCACGCCACGTTCATGATTTCAGACATTTTGTTCAAAACGGACCAATCCTGCAAACTTTGGAATTCAACCTTAGCCAATCAGGATGGAATATGAAATATCGGACAGATGCGTCTTGATCACATGACTATAGAGATACTGTGTACCGATTTGCGTGATGTTTGGATAAAATCTGAAGGATTAATATCCAAAAATGTATTTGACATAAGTCGGCCTCCTGGTGGTGCTGTAAAAAGCAGATGTGAAAAATGCAGTGCAGATGTTTTTCCTTGGCCTCTAGAGAGTAGGCGTGCAAAGTTTCACGCAGATCGGTGCAGTTATAGTTAAAAATGCAAATCGGCCTGTTATAGCGCCACCATGAGGCTGATGTGAAAAGTTTTAAGTGCCATTTCTTCCTCGGCCTAGTGGGAATGTGCGTGTGCAATTTTATGGAAATGGCAAGCTGCGTTCATGATTTGAGGCAGTTTGTTGAAAACGGACCAATCCTGCAAACTTTGGATAGTAACCTTAGCCAATGAGGATGGAATATGGGAAAGCGGACAGATCAGGGTTGATCACATGGCTATAGAGATACTGTGTACCGATTTGCATGAGGTTTGGTTAAAAACTGTAGGAGTAATGGGAAAAAATGGGTTTTGCACAAATCGGCCTCCTGGTGGCGCTATAACAGGCCCATGTGAAAAATTTGAGGCAGAGGTTCTGAATTGGCATCCAGGGAGTGTGTGTGCACAGTTTCGCAACGACCGGGCCAACGGTGCCGGAGATTTGGTGGTAACACACAGACAGGACACACGGACGGACGGACACACGGACGGACGGACGGACAGGGGCGAAAACATACTCTCTCGCCATGCCTTTCGGCCTGGCGGAGACAATTACTGTGTGCGGTTTGTAAAGGAAGCCACACAAATCCCCGTGTTGTACTGCACTGACAAACTGGCTGCTTTGTGGGCTTGTTGACTAGTAAGTGGTCGGTGTCTGTGATGGTCTACGTATTTTATTATTATTTTTAATTAATCTAAATGATACTTAAGTACCATAGTGCTTGCTTCACGCTAACTATTTTTTTACGGCATGGATCTGCAGGAGGCTAGCAGTCTATAAAAGGGTCTGTCTGTGTGTCTGATTCTTCCGAGCAACTCTTACAAACTGCTGGACTGATCAGTGCCATATTTGTTGTACACACTGCCAGAAGGCTAACCATTTTTCACGTTTATTTTTTTTCTGGTTCTGAATGTTTGCATGACATTTACAATGGTATACTCACTGTAGGTCAATATGATACCAGCTACAGTCAATACAGTATGCGTCCGCTCTCAGCCTTTTCTCATCTCAGAGGAGCAAAGCCTGGTAACAACCTAATGCAGAGCATCTCTATAGAATGGGACTTCCGCTGTATGTAGTACTTCCCCTGGAAGCTGTCTTTTTCAACCAATCACAATACAGGTTTCATACACGGGGAATGCAAACAGATCTGCAAAGCATCGACGTAACTTCAGTGGGCGCTACATCCAGTTAGACACTCTCAGTAGCAGGTCTCGCCCAGCATGCAGTATATGTACAACTAGTTCTGTCATGTTCTAGTACAGAATTGACATTCTACAATGTAGAATTACAAAACAGCAGTTGCACTCTGCTTCCTGTACTGTCACCATTTCGGCAATCTGGGAACCCAGAACCAAATAAGAATGAAAAACAGCACCCTCTGCTGTTTGTACTATCTTACTTGGCTCTGGGACAATGGCGACGTAGCACCCGTGCGCAAAGGAAACCGGGGTTTTGGTCTGCCTTCAGCTTTCACTTCCGGTGGTGCCACTATTTTTTCATTCCCACTAACAATATTTCTACACGGAACACTAACACCACTTCTCCCAGAGAACATGGATCGTTTTGGTTATAAGCACACTTGTTTCTATGATGAAAGAGCAAGTTAAAATGTGAATATCTTTCCGTGGTTTTGTCTGCTCCGCGGACGCTATTGTTAAATTAGTTTGGGTTTGTTTCGAGGGGGAAAGATCGACGGACACGTGAATCCCGCCCACTACATTTGATTGGGTAAAGCGCGGCCTGCTTCCTGATCTGAAGGCACGCCCACTTGTAGCCCAGTGCGTACATGTTATGACGAGCCTTCACGACAGATTCCAACGCAGAGCAGAATCTGTTCTTGAGAGATTACCATTTCGGAAACCTTCTCATTTTAAAGTACCACCATGTAACTTTCCTCTCCAACCTGGATTTGAATCTGAGGTTTCCTGAGCAAGGGCTGACATTTTTACCATTGAGCTAATAGAGCCGGCCTGATTGCTCAGGGGATAAATTGAATCTTGTGTCAGATCTTGTGTCTAGGTGAGACATGACCTTTGACACAAGAGCAGGTAGACAAAATACGACCACCCCAATTTAATCAAACCCAAGTTACTCAACTCAAGCACATTTAAAATGACAGAGGCCAACCAACGTGCTACACAGCAAGAGAACAACAATGACACAGAAAAATATACAACAACTATATGCAGCAATAGAATACAAGTTAAAATACGCACAGCAGAAGACAGTGTGGTGGAATCTATGGTCTTGGGGTGCCAGATTTAGCTGTGCTCAAAAGCCAGAGAAAAGAAATATGTCTTCAGTAATGATTTGAAAAAGTCTAATGACTGGGAAGCTCTAATGTTAAGTGGCAGGCTATTCCAGAGCCTCGGGGCAGCCGCAGCAAAGGCTCTATTTCCTCTGGTCTTTAGCCTGGCCGTGGACATGAGTTAATACAAGTTATATTGTATTAACATACTCTACCATACAGATTGGACAAAATTACATTGTATTCATTAAAAGTGACATAGTAAGGCTTTAAGTCATTTCCATAATTATATATAAAAAATAATGTTGTGTAGATATGGAGAAGCATGAGAAATATGTGAAGTTGTCACTTAGTATTTGTTAAACCTTTCTCCTCTGCTCGCAGCTAAGCATGGTTAATACCTCCTTAAATCCTTATACACTTCCCTTTACTGCAGCAAACCCAGGACTAAACTTAAACACCAACATCATCATATGTGGCCATCTGTATGTGGCCTAGAGGTGACAGATCTGCTGCCAGCTGTGTCCCTTTAGCCTCTTACCCAGTGGTTCCCAACCTCGGGTCCCGGCCTCCATGGGGGGCGCCATAGATTACATTATCACCCGTTCACCCCCCAACGGCAGAGGCAACCATGCAAGGCACCGACCATGCTCATCGGGAGCAGTTAGGGTTGTACTGTCTTGCTCAAGGACACTTCGACATGAAGCCAGAATGAGGATACACATGTGCATACACACATGTGCGCACACACACATGTGTGTATGCGCATGAGGTCGCAGTGTCTCTCTCACACACACACACACACACACACACACACACCAGTGGTGACAAATAATGTACTTTTACTCCACAACAATTCGCAGCGCCTCCGACCAAGTGGAGCTTACTATGTAACCCTGCTCAGGTTGTGGGTCTGTCTGTCTGTCTGTGTGTCTGTGTGCATGCACTACCTATGTAGAGGGCGCCAGAGTGCAGGAATTTAGACAATGCTCTGATTTAAATGCACCACACACACACACACACACACACACACACACACACACACACACACACACACACACACACACACACACACACACACACACACACACACACACACACACACACACACACACACACACACACACAGTTCTCTCCCCATCACAGTGAAATAACACGGATTACAAGTCCGTAAATACACAATATTTTCGAGCTGCGTTCGCTTCCAGCGTTCGCGCGTCTTACTTGTTACTTTGTAGATTTTTATTATTATTACAAATTATACTACTTCAGCCCTATTTAAACTTTAGTTTTTTGAAAATAGCCGATCTACAAGCTCACAACGTTGAGCTTGTAGATCTGCTATTTTCAAAAGATTTTTTACACATTTTAGACATAATTATGATATCTTGTTAAGTATTTTTATTTTTTGATACTATATTTTGACGCCAACACTTTTGTACTTTTACTCTTACTTTTTACTTGTAACAGAGTGTTTCTGCTGCAGTATTGACTTAAGTAAAACAGTGTGAGTACTTTTTCCACCACTGACACACACACACACACACACACACACACACACACACACACACACACACACACACACACACACACACACACACACACACACACACACACACACACACACACACACACACACACACACACACACACACGTCACAGTCCCTATAACCTTGCAGCCCACTGTTCCTTTCAGCATGGCCATTTATCTATCTTAAGTGTCTCCACACAGTACAGTCCAATCCAGCTGGTCCGACTCATCAACGCTGCTTTCTTTTTATACACACATTCAGTCCACAAAGCAGCACCCGATAGTTCACTGACGCACAGTATATCAAGTTTAATTAAGCGATAATCCACGTGAAGAGCCTCTCGTGTCCAGTGTTTCACACTCATTGCCCGAAACGGGTCATGGTTCTTGTTCTCACACACATGACAACAGCGCGCGACCGATCAAATGGGTGTTTTGAATTTTGTTAACCACTTTAAACCAGTGGTTCTCAAACTTTGTAATGTCAAGGACCTCCCAAAATTATATGAATTTGGCCACGGACCTCCCCCCCCCTCCCCCCCCCCCATCTGAAAAATATTTTGTGCCATGGACCTCCAGAAGCACAGATTTGAGTTAAAAATGTTCGCTTTAAAAAATATATATATATATATATATATATATATATATATTCAAAGATTTGCACACTTTTGCACGATCTTTCAAAAATAGCAGCAGATATACAAGCTCATAGCGCGGCACTAAGTGACACGCAGTGAGCTTGTATATCTGCTATTTTTGAATAGCCAAAGTTTATATGGTTAAAGTGGTTAAATTGATTGTGACGCGATATTATGCTGGGGGTCCCCGGACCCCACTTTTAGAATCAATGACCCTATATTCTTCATTGTACATCAAATAATGAAAATAGCTGATCCACAAGCTCACAACGTGCCGCGTTTGCGATACGTTGTGAGCTTGTAGATTGTAGATAGATTGTCGATTTAAGCGGAATGTTCACCTATTTTCGCCAAATTTTCGCCTATTATGACAAGCCCACGATAGGGACGATAGAGTTAATGTAGTTAAGATAGATAGGTCATGGGTGTAATTAACTGAATTTTATTAAGTCCAGGCATGGGATTGAAAACATACACCATGGTTTGATTTTAGAGCAAACCACAGGATTCCGGTTATTTAAGTATAACATTAAAATCAACTTGCAGAGAATTTAAACTAGCATGAAATGGATAATCCAACAGAGTGAGCTTTACAGTATTATCTTTGTCAGTTACGTTGTCATTGCATTTTAATGCTTCATTAAAATGCTTCATGCTAATATATTTCATTGATCGGGTTCCCCCAGGAGTTTATTGGTACCCTCCTTTTTTCCCCTCTACACCAAATCTCTTCCCCGAATTAGCCGGCAAAATAGCCAATCTACAAGCTGACAACATGACGCGTGAGCTTGTAGATCTGCTATTTTAGCCAAACATCAGCCCCAGAATAGGGAAAGGGATTTGAAAGGGATTTGAAAAGTCTAGTCCATGGAGAAAAGGATGTTTTACAATCTAAATGTAATGTTTGGACAACACTGACTTAATGACAACTTAATGATGTAAACAATCTCAGCATCTAAAAATAAAGCCATTAAGGGAATGGTCTGTTTATGTACGATATAGGCCTATTGCCAAAGATGTGAATAGAATTGACATATAACGGTATGGTCTTTGAAGGTTAGGATATAGGATCTGGGAAGGGCATTCCTTGCCTCCAATTCCTGCTTTAGAGCTAAGCTTTTTTCCAATGCTCAGTACTGGTAAAAAAAAGAAATAAGAAAAAGGCACACTCCTCTCAACACACTGTCGTCATCATCAGTGTGTGTGTGTGTGTGTGTGTGTGTGTGTGTGTGTGTGTGTGTGCGCGCGCTCGCGCGTTAAGTCTGCTTTTCCATTGCTCAGTATTAACAGAAATCCAAGCCATCTTCAGCTGTTCCCACGCTGTTTACCAAGTTTAAACAAACAATGATTAAAGTTTAAACAAGCAATAATATCCCAGACCATGACTTAAGGAAACAGACAATTGGCTGTCACCTTAATCTTCAGCTTCTATCTTATATCCATATAAGCCTTGTACATTGTTAAAGCCATTAAATCCAATTCCATTGATCACTTAAAGCAATAGAAATTAGTTGCATTTTGTGGTGAAAACTGATTTCATACAAAGATTACCACAGCCATCTACAACAGTCAGTTTACATTTTTATGTGGGTTTGAAGTACTGGTTTTAACCGGGAAAGCATCTGTGTAACCACTTAAACCATTATGTTATACTTTGGTTATTCAAAAATAGAAGATATACAAGCTCATAGCGGGTCACTTCGTGCCGCGCTATGAGCTTATAGATCTGCTATTTTTGAAAAATCTTGAAAATGTATGCAAATCTTTGAAAACATCTATTTTTAAAGCAAACATTTTTAACTCAAATCTTCGCTTCTGGGGCCCCTGGAACAATTGAGATGGGGTCGACGGCCAAATACATAATATTTTGGGGGTCCTTGACATGAAAAAGTTTGAGAACCACTGATATAACAACAGAAAACTGTTAAGATTTAGAAAACATTTGTAGAATCGACCTCAGGTCTTAATGGGTTAAACAAACCTATGAATAGAGTAGATTATCACCCATCTAAACATATTCACCTGAAGGCTACACCAGTCTAAGCTCTTTAGGCCAGAGCTGATGGTGCTGTGTGTCCGAGGTTGGATAATAGGAGGGCAATAGTGAATGCTGGGTGATAATGTGTTTATCACACAGTCATGGCCTTATTCATTCACAAAGACAACTAGAACATAATAGAAACTAGCATAGCAGCAGAACATGATATTTTCTAAATAGCCATACTATGTATAACGTTTAACTAGATGCACCCTAGCGTCCCTATACTGGGGGTGAACATTTGGGGGAAAATAACAATACTACAAGCTGACAAGACGTGTTGTGATAGGTTGTTGTCACCTTGTAAATCGGGTATTTTCGGCAAAGAGATTTAGTGTACATAAAAGGTGCGTACCAAGTATAGAGACCTTGGTAAACTAAGTATATAGGGTTTAAGTGGTTAATTCAGCAATAAACCCCAGTCAGAAATACTAATTACATCAAAGCTAGTGCAGGAGATGTATATCCGATCCAAACCACTTTATTTATAGAGCACATTTAATTTAAAACAACAGCATTGAACCAAAGAGCTGTACACTCAGTAAACACATTTAAAATACTAAGAGTAAAACAATAAACAATAGACAGGGGGGGGGGGAACACAGAGGGTGCAACACATTGCCTAGTGGAAACAGCAACTCTCATTCTGAATCATGGAAAGCCAAGGAGTACAAGTGAGTTTTCAAACGTGATTTAAACACAGGCCAGGTTTGAGACGCTCTAACATGGGGTGGAAGATCGTTCCACAGTTTGGGCGCTTCAGTAAACTGACTGTAGGTCCAACAAATATAAACTACAAATAAGCACACAAATAATAATGATAATAATAATATATTCAATTTATACGGCGTTTTTCTCTGTACTCAAAGTCGCTTTACAAAAACAGACACAACTTTTTAGAGAATAACTAGTTAAAAATCTCAAAACTAAGCAAACAAAACATTAAAATTAAAAGATTAGAAAACATTAACAATATGATTGATAAGTGAGTGAGAATTTGTTATCAAAGACGTTATCATTTCAACCAAATGTGTGACAAAGCGTTAACACTTCAAACAACCTTGTCAACAAGGTGGAGAGAAAGAAAGACAGAGAGAAGAAGACTCTAGACTTCTAACTTCTGACTTATATTTGAATGTACAATAGGCTATAAATATTTGATTATTACATTGTATTATTATGAAAATGTTTTCCCCCCTTTTCATATTGTATGCATTATGTACGATATATCCACTGTATGGGTGTGTATGTATGTGTATGTATATCAGAATCTACTTAATAGTCACGTCAAACTATTACAGGTATGAAAGAGTGGATACATTTTTTTGTGTGAGTGAAATGTAAAATCTTGCAGTTACAGAAAGAGTTACCGGTAGTATAGGGAAGAGACAATAGAGAGGAAGGGAACACGACACAAAACAGGTTAATAACAAGAGGCACAAAATAACTTATGTTTATGTGTTTCTGTATCGTTTTCAAAATGGTGTTTTGTAAT